>NC_052353.1:40701546-41025218 GCF_009727055.1 Benincasa hispida
ACGCTCGACCAAACGAGCTGGCAACCACCTTCAGCCAGTGACCCCTCTCCAGCCATCGATCTCCTTCCAGCCGTTAGTGGCTGCCCCGTTTTCAACCGGTTGTGGCTTGACCCAATACCCAGATGAAAACCGGTAAATTTCTTTCCCTATTTTTACCTACTACAAATATCTTGCTTGTTTTCCCTCAGTTGACAATTACGACCTGCCTGAGTACGGTTGGAATCAGTACCATCGCCCAGTCAGGCAATATACAGTCTTTTGGTCTTATAATGTGAACGGTAAAAAACTTGGATTGTTGACTCAAGGGCGACGGATCATCCTACTGGTACCTCTGATCAGTTTCTCTCATATTATCCAAGAGAACGAATTAGGATTGCAGATGGGTCGTTCGCACCGTGTTGCAGGAAAAGGGGATTTATCTCCGTTTGAGGGTTTGGTTTTTGCGGGACGTTTTACATGTTCCTTAAATTTCATATAATTTGTTATCCATCAGTAAGATTACAAGAGATTTGAATTGTCAGCAATTTTTTTCACCCGACTCTGTTTTATTTCAGGATCTAAGCTTGGGGACGACGATTGACACTTCCCGGCACGATGGGGACTCTACTTCCTAACTGATGATGTTTCCTCTAGGGATGATTATAGGACTAGCCTTGTCTCCTTAAATTTTTCTACCTCTGAGAATGATTTTCTGTTATGGCATTACCGCTTAGGGCATCCGAACTTTCAGTACATGAAACACTTATTTCCGCATGTATTTCGCAATATTAATGTGTCTTCTTTAAAGTGTGAAGTGTGTATTCATGCCAAACAGAGTCGTGTCTCCTTCCACTCCCAGCCCTATAAACCATCCAAACCCTTCACCTTAGTCCACAGTGATGTTTGGGGTCCCTCACCAACCACAACCTCCACAGGGAAACACTGGTTTGTCACTTTTATAGACGACCACACTCGGCTTACTTGGGTCTTTCTTCTCACTAATAAGTCTGAGGTGTTATCTATATTCCAACAATTTATGCCACTGTGGAAACCCAGTTTAATGTCAGGATTGGTATTTTGAGAAGTGACAATGGGTGGGAATTCTTTAACGCTTCCTTCCAGGAGTTTCTTTGCTTCCAAGAGGATTATCCACCAGAGTTCGTGTGCCTACACTCCCCAACAAAATGGGGTAGCAGAGAGGAAAAATCGTCATTTGGTTGAAGTTGCTAGGTCCTTAATGCTATCCACATCACTCTCGTCTTACCTATGGGGTGATGCCATCCTTACTACTGCTCACTTAATCAACGAATGCCTTCCCGGGTCCTCAATTTTCAAAACCCCTTAGACTGTTTAAAAAAGTCATACCCTACAACTCGTTTAGTCTCCGATGTACCACTTCGAGTTTTTGGCTGTGTTGCCTTTGTTCACTCTCATTGTCCAAACCGCACGAAATTTACCACCCATGCTCAAAAGTGTGTCTTTGTTGGGTATCCACTTCATCAGCGCGGGTATAAATGTTACCACCATCCTCTCGCAAATATTTCGTTTCCATGGATATCACCTTCCTTAAGGATCAGCCCTTCTTCCCTGTTAGCCATTCCAGGGGGAGACCTCTAATGAAGAGACTAACTGATATCCACATATACAATTCCTTTGAGTCTGCCCCTATTCCCGAACATGTTGGTCCTATCCTTCCTACCAATCAAGTCTCATGGATAACATACTATAGGAAGAATATCAGGAAGGAAGCAGCGTCACTGTTGCATCTCCGGCTCGCGTCCATGAGTCAAACCCGACATCAAGTACGTGTATTCCTGAAATTAATGAGATTGATACTTGTACTAACAAGTGCAGAAAGGAAAAAAGGAGGAAGCGTTGCTGGATTAAACACCACTATATCCAGATGGGAAGATCGACAGTGATGAACATTCAATTCAGACACATCATCTACGAAAAATGTAGAGTGAATTACTAGAACATTGAAAAAATTGTGAGTTTCTGAAAGATTGAACCAACAGGAAGAGAGAGGGACTAGTGATCCACAAATGGAAATTATCTGACAGTATTTGAAGGAATTGATTTGCTTCTCTTGGATCTTCCAATAAGCCCCTGAGGAAAGGTATTCGGTCATGTTACAAGGTACACCCATGCATAGTTACATTGACATACAGTAACATGTCATTCTTGGAATTTAGGGCCTTTACCACTAGTTTAGATGCAGGAGGTGATACGAGGTAACATACAGGAAGCAATGGGGAACTGAAAGTTGGAAAGCTGCTGTTATGGAGAAAAGCTGAAAATGGAACGTCTGAGATCCAACCTACCTAAAGGGCACAGACGGTTGGGTGCAAATGGTGTTTTCACTATAAAGTACAATGTCAGATGGGACTGTGATTCGATACAAAGCCATTGTTAGTTGCCAAAGGGTTTACTCAAACCTTGGGGTAGATTTACTCGAGACATTCTCCTCCCGTAGCCAAACTCAATTACTATCCGAGTATTGCTATCAGTTGGCAGTTAACAAAGGATTGGCCTTTGCATCAAATGGGATGAATCTCTCTCTTTTCCCTGAGGAAAGGTATTCGGTCATGTACAAGGTACCCCATGCATAGTTACATGACATACAGTAACCTGTCATCTGAATTTAGGGCCTTTACCACTAGTTTAGATGCAGGGGTGATACCGAGTAACATACAGGAAGCAATGGGAACTGAAGTTTGGAAAGCTGCTGTTATGGAGGAGATGAGAGCTGTGGAGAAAAATGGAACGTGAGACCAGGTGATCCTACCTAAAGGGCACAAGACGGTTGGGTGCAAATGGGTTTTCACTATAAAGTACAAGTCAGATGGGACTGTTGATCGATACAAAGCCATGTTAGTTGCCAAAGGGTTTACTCAAACCTTTGGGGTAGATTACTCCGAGACATTCTCTCCCGTAGCCAAACTCAATACTATCCGAGTATTGCTATCAGTTGCAGTTAACAAAGATTGGCCTTTGCATCAAATGGATGTAAAGAATGCCTTTCTCAATGGAGAACTTGAGAAGGAAGTCCACATGAATCCTCCTCCCGGATTTGAAGATCAGTTCAAACAGCGAGTCTGCCGGCTGAGAAAGTCGCTATATGGGTTGAAACAATCTCCGAGAGCCTGGTTTGACAGATTTGCCACCTTTGTCAAAGGACAAGGGTATACCCAAGGGTACTCAAATCATACACTTTTTACAAAGAAGTCAACTTCAAGGAAGGTAGCAGTTCTCATTGTGTACATTGACGTTATTGTGCTCTCCGGTGATGATGATGTTGAAATTGTGAAACTCAAAGCAAAGATGGCCAAAGAGTTTGAAATTAAAGACCTTGGGAAGTTAAGATACTTTCTCGGAATGGAAGTAGCCCGATCTAGGGACGGAATCTCAGTGTCCCAACGAAAATACACGATTGATCTTCTAACGAAAATAGGAATGACTGGGTGCAAACCTGCTGACACCCCAGTTGAATATAATTCAAAACTCAGCAATACTAATAACAGTGTTCCGGTCAATAAAGAAAGGTATCAGCGGTTAGTTGGGAAATTGATATACTTATCTCATATGAGACCTGATATTTCATATGCAGTGAGTGTCGTCAGTCAGTTTATGCAGGCTCCTTGTGAAGAACACATGACAGCAGTTGAACGCATCCTTCGATATCTGAAAGGTACACCAGGTAAGGGGTTAACGTTCAAGAAGTCCGATAAACGCTGCATTGAAGTCTACACTGATTCTGATTGGGCAGGGTCTGTTGTTGATAGAAAATCAACATCAGGGTATTACACATTTGTTTGGGGTAATCTTGTGACCTGGAGGAGCAAGAAACAGGGAGTTGTGGCCAAAAGTAGTGCAGAAGCTGAGTATTGAGTCATGAGTTTAGGGATATGTGAAGAGATCTGGTTGATGAAAGTGTTGTCAAATCTTCATCAAGACAATGAGCTCCCAATGAAACTGTTTTGTGACAATAAGGCAGTAATAAATATTGCAAATAATCCTGTTCAGCATGACAGAACAAAACACGTTGAGATCGACCGACACTTCATCAAGGAAAGACTTGACAACGGAAGTATATGCATTCCTTATGTTCCCTTAAATCAGCAAATTGCATATGTGCTCACAAAAGGATTACTGAAACAAAGTTTTGATTACTGTGTCAGCAAGTTGGGTCTTATTGATATTTACGCCCCAACTTGAGGGGGAGTGTCGAAAAAGCAACTTGTAACCCTAGGGGCATTTTTAGTAATTGTGTGTATCCTAGGGCTTCCCACTAGTCTATTTATTTGGCATATTCTCTTGTACTTTGTGTATCAAAATTAATAATAAAAATCAGTGTCTATCGTGGTTTTTCTCCCTGTACTAGGGTTTCCACGTAACTGTGTTGTTATTCTCTTCCCTATTCTTTTATTTTTAACAAATAATCATCAAATGGCTATAATTACAATACTCCTTGGCCCAAACATACTCTTATTTCCAAGTAACCATATTCTTTTATCTTCAATCTAGGAGGATTAATAGCAACTATTCTTCAAAGAAGATACGTGAGATCAAGAATTTCATCATCTTTTAGGACCCTTTGGAAGGTTAGAGATTCCAAACCTCTCTCACTATCTCAACACTCAAATATTTTTTGGCCCTTGTTTTTTAAAAGATTCCATAATTTTGCTTCTTTTAGGGCTCTTAGAAGGTCATATTTTAAATTCTTCTTTCGTGTCTCAACATTAAAAAAAATTTATGGGCAAGGTTAACAGCTGCAACATAAGTATCTATAACTTTTTCTTAATAGAAACAGAACTTTTCATTGACATAATGAAAAGAGCAAAGCTCAGATTACAGAGAGACGTGAACCAAATAAACCACTAAGGATTAGGAGATGCACCCGAAAACATAAGTAACTATAACTACACGGAAAACAATAAAATAGCCTCTCAATTTCTCCCATCTCCATCTGCCCTAAATCAAGTAGATACTAGTTGGATATGATTTTGAAAGATTGATTTATATATTTCTTATTTGATCTTAAGTTTACTTTTGCATGAGTAGTTGAATTTCCGATGGATGCCATCTCCCTTTCTTTCCTATTCTAAATGACTCCATGAGAACTAGGCTGTACACGACCATTGGAACATACAACAAAATGAATCTTTCCTCCAATATCCTTATAATCGTCATGGAATTAGAGCCAGTACTCTAAGGTTAAGGTTTCTTTCTAGTCATAAAGAAAGACAGACGAACAACATGATCAAAGGTTCCAGAATTTAGGAGGGGAAAAACAAAACCAGAGGGAGAAAAACAACAAAATGGTCCTTGCCTGCTGAGTAACTCGTCCTAGGATATTGTCAGGCTGGGAGTAAACTCCTTTCATTTCATTGAACACCACCCCTAGCATGGAGGAAAACTTTAGTGAAGAAAAAAGAATCTAGAATTTCTCTCCTATAAGTTGAGAGAATAATGCACCATGATGAGTATATGCATCAGAAATTACCTTTATAAGAAATGTCTTCTGAAGGGTCGTTTAGTTCATAATGCCAACCCTCTTGTTGAAATGTCTTAAAGTCCTCCACGCACTTAGGAAAGAAGACCGCATCCAAGTATACATCAACAAGATTATAAAAATCCTAGAAATAAAAACAAAGTCATTTTCAGTCCACTGAAAACTGAACAATTCGCATCTCAGCCACTACAATCTTGCCTGTGACTCATGCTTACCTTTGTATTTGTTGAAGCAACTGGGTAGCATGTCCTATCAGGATATGTAAATGCATTTAAGAATGTATGTAAGCTTCCTTTCAATAATTCAACAAAAGGCTCCTTCACTGGGTACTTCCTTGATCCACACAATACACTGTGTTCTAATATGTGTGGAATTCCAGTAGAATCATTCCTGTGAAATATTTATAACTTGAGATAGAACAGAGACAACTAAGAATGACATTACATGTCCTTTCATATACCTCATGTTTTCTTCTTTCACTTATCAGTTGCTTTTTCATCAAAATGAAAAAAATACCAGCAAATAATCAAACAGAAAAGTCAAAATTCGAAGTCTAACTTACGGTGGTGTACGGAATACGATCCCAAAGACCTTATTCTCATCATCATTCGCCACGGACATAACCTCCGCACCAGTCTTCTTATGTCTAAAAAGCACAGCTTTTGATTTGCACTCACCAATAAATTCCTCAGATACCTTCTCGAATCCAAGCTTCTGAGCAACCTCATCGGACACTTCTGCAAACTCTTCATTCAAAAAAACAAACAAAAAACACTCAGTCCCATCAAATATAGACTCAAATCCTATAAACTAAAGCACAAAAAGAAACATTAAATTGAAACTTGTTTTCACGAATTGGGTAAGAGTAAAACACGGAATTAATTGAAAAACAAAACAGAAATGAAACTGAAACCTGGAGGGGAGTGAGCAGGGGGAGAAGCAACAGCACGCGGAGCCAGAGACGAGAACTGCTTTCCGAAGTGAAGTGAACAAGATTGCGAATAAGGCGGCAGTAATCTCAATTGACGACGGGGTAGTGAGCGTCTGGTGAGGCTGGGATTGAGACGGTGTAACTTCCTGGAAACAAAGGAGGAACATGGCGGTAATGTAGAGCGAGACAACCGGTGAGCTGAGCGGAAGAAGATTCTGTTGCAAACTAAGGATGAACAGGTGAGAGAACGGAGAAGAACAGATTTCTCCATTGATGGATTTTGATTGACAGTTTGAGAACGAAAGAGAGAAAGATGAAGATAGGGGGTTCAATGGGGCTGAAGGCTGATTGTGTGAGGATGGGAGGTTTACGAGTGGCGCTAAAACTCGCCTAAGAAAATTCCTTGGTTAATTTCTTTTTGGGTTTCAATTCATGCCTAAAATTATAAAATGCTATCAAATTATTGAAGAAAATACAATAATATTTTTCTCGTAGACATTTTGAAACTAGTTTCACTTTAATTTTGAAAATATTTGTGAAAAAGTTATAATTATAAATATTTAAAAGACTGACCTTCGAATCAACTCAAGTTATGTCCACAAGATGGAATAGGATCGGAGATGAATAAATTTTAATTAAATAATTAATTTTATTACTAAATTGTTTATTATATTAGTTTTATATGACAATTTGAATTTAAAAATACTCAAATTTTGGCCCAAAAAAGCCAATTAATTTCTTTTAATATAAATAAATAAATATAAATCAAATTATTCACATATATAATCTACATTTAAATATTAAATTCAAACATATTCATTATCTTTCCCAATAAATAATCAAATTTGAAATTTAAATGTAATATTTATATTATAATAATAACAACATAACATTAGATAATTATACTAAATAAATATGTAGAAACTAATTGGGGCCCTTCCCCTTCCCCGTTTAGCTCACGAAGATTTCAAATCCATAATTGGTTGAAAAACATGAACTCACCAAAAAGGAGAAGTTATCTAGCAAACGAGAAAAAAGTATTTACGGGAGAAATCCCCCGAGGGTCAATATTCTAGACACAGAATCTTTTCTCTCACGCATAAAGTTAAAACTACCTCAACAACGATGACAAAGAGATAAACTCTATCCATTCTCTATCGGTCATAGCTCGACGAAACTCAAATGAAAAGAAAACCAAGCTTCTCGATCAAACCAAAAGTAAAAAATAATGGGTTATAATCTTATTTGAGTTAGGTTCAGGTAAATGAAAATTGCATGTGAATGGATGTGGTTCGAAAGTTCGCTTAAAATTAGCTTGAGATCAACATATCCAACTCCAAGACATTGTTAAATTTAATAACATCTTCTTTACTTGTGAATTGCATATATTCATAATTCTTTTTGGATTATCTCTCACACGAGATTTAAAAAAAATTGTATTTAAAACATAATTTCTTATAATTAATATAACTTGAAATCGAGTTACTTATCTTAATTCCATGTTTGAACACAGGAGAATAAATAGATGCTTTAAATATTAACATTTTATTTAAAAAAAAAAAATTATCCAAACAACTCAAACTAACCCGACTTAAATGTTACATGATTTGATTGGTTTGGGATGGGTTCATTAGCTTGTAAATATTATTTTAATTGATACAGTTTTTTTTCTCCACTCCCTCCCCATTCCCCGCCTAATTCGAACAATTGAAATCATGTCTAAAATCCAGCTCGATCCATAATCATCTCTAAACTTTTGTTTAGGCAAATAGCGAAATTTAAAAGATATCTTTTCATAAGTTAGCCTTCAAAACTATGAGATATTGCCAAATTATGTTGAACCTTTTTTTTTTTCTTTACTTTTATTCAATGGAAAAATTGGAGATGGACTAAGAACTCACGTCATTGACTAACAAATGGTTCATCTAATCATAGAGAAGTTATTAGCCACAAAATGGTAATATGTGTACTAGTTCTACACTCTACCTCAAACCTGAGTTTTACACTTTACATAATTTCTCTTGTCTCTTAGCTCAACTTTTTTTTATTATTTCAATCTTTCGAATTTGATTTGAAATCTTATATGATCATTTAAATTTTAATGTTTAAAAGTTACTCTTTAGTTCGATAAAGGTGAAAACCAATTTATCCATTTTTAAAATGGTAATCAATAACTTATCTACTAAATTTATATGTTCAAGTTTTCTACAAAAGTATCTTTTATGACGTTCAGATTGAACTGAAAAGGGTCTGAGATTATAATAACATGCGACATATCTAAATGTTGAATTATTCTTGTATGAGTTAATAGTCTTATCTATAAATTCTTAAGCGCATCCCATTCCAATCACAAATGCAACAAATTTTAAAATATTTTTTAAAAATAAGTAATAAAAATTCATCACATGACAAATTATGATTAAATAATTGAAATTAAATTAACATATCACATTTCTTATTCAATTTAGTCATCCCTCTTATTTCTCCACATAATTTGCTCTATTTAACATTTATATTTACTTTCAACTCCTTATAAAACAAAAAAGGAAAACCGTTATTTTTGTTCTCTTTAAAAGTAGAATGTAGAGAAAAAAAAGTGTTATCAAATTGGATTTTTCACTATATGGAATTTCTTTGATATTTTACACAAACATAGATTTAACTATGAGTAATTAATCAACTATCATAGATTCATGGGTTATTCTAGTGGTGGATAAGAGAACATTCACTTGATAAAGGGTTAAAAGGTCATGAGTTCCTTGACACTCGAGTGTTGTAAGGTTAGACGGGTTGTCCTATGAGACTAGTAGAGATGTGCGTAAGTTGACCCGAACACTCACATATATAAAAGATAAAAAGTAATTAACCAAAAATTCAAGTTACTAGAAAAAAAAAATACTAGTTTCCTCCTCGTATTCCATATTCTCTTGTGTGAACTAAATTTTCTATTATCGGTGATAGATGATAGTAGTTTATCAGTATCTATCAATATATATAATTGATAGACATTGATATTTTATTATATTTATAAGTATTTTAGTTCATTTTATAAATGAATTTTTAATAAATATCGTAGAGGAATTCTCATTAGGCTAATTTTGTAATGTTATATTATTTATTTATTTATCGACAAAAAAAAAAGAAAAAAGAAAAAAGAAAAAAGACAACCCTCTCCGTTTTAAGACGCAGTCAAAGGTCCAAGACCAACTTATCAATATATAATAAATAACTTTTTAAAAAATGAAGAAAAAAAAATGTCGCATTTGATTTAAACTTTTTTTCCTTTTTTTTTTTTGGCATTTAAATAAATAAGTCGTGTTTATTTAATTCCACAATTCAAGGATAATGGAGAACAAGTATCAAATGACACTGTATTTATCATTAATATAATGGTTTAGCAAAAGAAGCTATGCTTATTTAAGGATATAAAAATTGATATATCACTTTATTACATAAACAATATACTAGCAATATATCATATAAATAGAAAAGCTTATTGCTACCATATAAATAGAAAGTTTTGGACCACATCACATATAATCATGCATCATTACCTAATTCTATTAATGACATGTGTTTATCAATCATGTCCAAAAAAATTATTACTCACGTGCATATGAGTTACATCTATCTTTTTACGCTCATTCAAGTTTTACATTAAAAAATCGATAACATTCAAGAAAAATTTATCATATGACGAAGATTGATGAAGTCCTAGATATACCTAATTATTTTCCAAATATATATAACTGTATTTTTAGATAAACAAGAATAGATAAAGATTCGAACGAACCTTTGATTTATTGATCGAAAACATATACCCTTTGACATGGAAAAAACTACATGTCTCTTTTGTTCACAATTTGGATTCTGTTTTATGTTTTTAAATTCATCGAGTTCAACGAAATAGGTTTGCCAGGCAACCTAAATTATATTTATGTAAATTGTTTTGAGATTTTGTGATCCAAACAGTGCAAATTTTGAAAATAACATTTTTGTATTTTATTTTTATATGAAATTTGAATTTTAGAATTTAAAATGTAAAATTGTATTAAATAAAGATAAAAATATTTAAAAATATAGTATGTCATGTTATAAATTCATGTCAATTTTTTAAAATTAAAATATATATTATGGTTGTATTATAAATTAAATTAAGTTCAGTTATAAGTTTATCAATATGATTTTAAAATTTAGAAGTTAGTCCCTAACCTTCTTTTGATTTTTATTTATTTATTTTGGTTTTCCCCTTTTAACCTAGAAGTAAGAGGACAAGGAGAGAGAAGATTGAAACGCCGTCGTTTCCGGCGAAGAAGAACCCACTCCGCGCCGCCGCCGAAGCCAAGGCTGAAAAAATCCGGAAGGCCAAAAATAAAAAGAAATTAAATAAAAAAGAAAGAAAGAAAGAAGAAGAAGAAGAAGAAGAAGAAGGAAGTGAGGTTGCAACGGTCGAAGCCTTTTTACGAGGCTGAAAATCCATTTAAAGTTCTTCACGAGAAAGCCTCAAAACCCATTAATTTTTTTCTTTTTTCTCTCTCAACCCTTTTCTCAAATTTCTCTTTTTTCGTTGTTTTTTGTTTTGCCCCCTTCTTTCTCTCTCTTTTCATCTCAAATTTTCTCTCTTTCTTTTTTGCCCTTTTTTCTGTTATTTGACTGAGACTACAGAGCGATGGGAAAGAAAAGTCCCAGAAAGAAAATAAAGGGAAAGCCAAAAGAAGGAACTGGAAGAAGATTCTGAGCTCCCCCAAATGCCCTTTTCCTTCTTTTCCCTTTTACCCTCTTAACAATGGCGGACGATCCTTCTTCATTGACCAAGGTATTCAATAAAAACACATTATACCCCTTTTAACATTCATTCCTTATTGTCTTTTTCCTGGCTTTTTACTCCATGTTTTAGTTTTTTTTTTTAAAAGTTATCTCTAATCTTTCTATCATGTAATAAACTCTGTGATCTGCTTGTTCATTAAGCTATCTTTTATTCCTGAAATTCCGGGGTTTGATTTTGTCTTTTACATTGGAGCTGAAACTGAATCCAACTGGGATTTCCTGTTATATTTTTCTTTTTTTCTTGTTCAATGTGTTGGACTTTGAGATCATTGCTTCGGTTTGTTCTAAACATTTTTTTTGTTATTATATTCATATGTTTCCCTTTTCGCATCTGTTCCTTATTGAATTTCGAAACCCATTTTTTTTTTATTTATTTATTTTATAAAAGGTTTAGCACATATTTTTTGAGTAATTCTATGTCGACCCTATTGGCTATGGTGTTGATTGTTATTCAATCTTGTATATCTCGTGTCTGGGAGCTGAATCTGTTTGACTTTAATACCTGCATCATCTCGGTGCTTCATAATGCCAAGAAATCTCCATGTTCTGTGGTGCAGCGTTTATCCATGTTTGAATATTGGATCCCAATGTTTTAGGGTCTAGCATGTGCATGACCAATCCTATGGTACTAGTAACTCTATTTGAATACAATCTTTTATATCTGAAGTCTGGGAAGTGAATCTGTTTGGCTCTAATCTCTGATTAGTAGTCTGTAGCTTTTGCATCACAGTGCTTTTCATAATGGCAGGAAACTTTTATTTCAAAGGTTCCCAAGAAATCCCCATTGATGCTAAGGATGATTGTCTTGGTCTTCGCCATGGTCTGTGGTATATTTATATGCTCAGTTTGTCTGAAGCAAATTAGCACCAGATCAAAGGTCGGATTTATGAAAGTTGAGGTTATTGACATGCCCTGTTCAAAGCCTAAGATTGATCTTTCAGATGTTCCTTTTGTGCACTTTCCTAAACCTACAACATATAGCAGGTAGAAAGAAATATCCATTTTGTAGTTTGACTTGAAATTAAAATTGAATAGATTGGTAACAAATAGATTTTCTGCACATTTCAGGGCTGAATGTGCTTGTCACCCAGTTCGATATTTTGCGATTTTGTCAATGCAGAGATCAGGCAGTGGTTGGTTTGAGACATTATTAAATAATCATACTAACATAAGTTCCAATGGAGAGATATTCTCGGTTAAAGTTAGGAGAAGTAATATTTCAACCATTGTTGAAACTTTGGATAAAGTTTACAATCTGGACTGGTTTAGTAGTGCTTCGAAAAATGAGTGCACAGCAGCTGTTGGCCTTAAGTGGATGCTTAATCAGGTAAGAACCATACTGTCAATTCATTTGGTTTCTTCTGCTATGGGAAGTAACATTTGAGTGAGATGCACAAGGATTTTATGCCACCATTTAATGGGCAGCACTTGTGTTGCATGATGCTTGAATTATTGTGATACATTATATATACACTTATCTGTTTCACTGAATATTATCTCATTTTAAATAGCTTCTACTTTGATTTATGATGCCTTATGATATGAGCGGGTCTCTAGTATATTTGCAAAGGAAAAAATAATTGAATTCATTCACCTTTTTGCTAACCTGTAATTATACAACTTATGACAGTGGGGTAGATGAAAGTTCTTATATGTCACATCCATTCTTTCGTTGTTGATCTTTTTGAAAGTTTCATTCTGACCGATTTTATTTGTTACATATGGATCTTGATTTTGTATAAACACACAACTTTACACACAACTTTTCAGATGGTTCCGTTATGCCTAAATCTCCTTAAACTATTAATAGATCATTGTTACCTCATTCTGATTGGCATGTGCAACTAATTATTTGCTGCACTTCTGTTGTAAGAGACTAAAAGTTTCACAGTGTAGCTAAATGTGTTTGATGCATTTTTTAGATTGGTCAGTGTCTTTAGTTATCAGAGTTGATGGTTTTCCTTGTACATCTCTCATAGTTGGTAGTGGCTTGTGTTGGACCGTTCTTTTCTCTAGTCTCTTTGGTGTGATGTAAAGAAATGGGCAGATCTTCAATGATAAGCACTCGTCTTTTGACACTCTTATGGATCTGGTTATATTTAACGCTCTCTATCGGTGTAATCGTTCACTTTCATAGTTGATAGTTGTACAAAACTCCCATACCCTTTGACCTTTTCAACGTGCATGGATCTGGGAGTATTCTATCCTTAAGGTTTAAAGGGGTTGAGATGAGACATTAATTAGCCAAGGTTCAAATATTTCCATGGAGAAATAATGAGGAAGTAGCTATAGGATACAATTTCTTGGGAATCTCAAATGGAGCTGGTCTTATGGTGCGGGATATGTAACAGGCTTGTGTGCCTGATTTCACTTTATTCTTGATCATTTGATACAATTCGTCTTGTACTTTCATACTGTTTAGTGAACTCTAGTTTCTTATTGAACGGGAAAAAAAAGTTGATGAAAACTTTTTGAAATTCAGATGTGTTTTTGTTCTTCTCTGGTATTTGCAAGAGAACTAACCAATTTACCTCAAGTTTATAGATTGTTTCCTCCGGAGGGTTGAATTGATTAGAAGGTTGAGCTTCGTCCATTTTGGACTTATGAGTCATTTTCTCCATGTAGCGACCTTGTTTATGTTACTAGTTTTTCTCTTTATAAGAGTACTATTTTGTTGCTCATGGGATCAAGATTTTATTTGCTTCATTAAGTATTCTTCTAGATATACATACACGTGTCAGCCTCAAATCTCTCCCTCTAATTTTCGAAGAACCGAGTTTCAACTTCTCTGAGAGGTGTCTGTAGTAAGGGGTGGAGTTGTTAAGTCTAGTTGTTTAGTCGTGTGTCTATGATGAAAGGAATTAATAAGACATGAAATCAATGTCTTTTAGTCGTGGACCCACAAACTCGGGTCAAACAAGGAGTGGAGTTAACAACTCCACTCTCCCAACCCTCACTCCTTTCCCTCTATTGGTGGATCATGTATATTCATTCTATGTTTATATTTCCTAATGTTATCACAAACCGAGGCGTATCTTTAATTTGAGCTCTCGATTGTGTTGATGGAAAAATAATGGTGCCGCAACTTGTTGTCATTATTTGTAGGGGTTGATGCAGCACCACGTAGACATAGTAGAGTACTTCAAACGTCGTGGGGTTTCTGCTATTTTTCTATTCCGAAGAAACCTTCTACGCAGAATGATTTCCGTACTTGCAAATTCTTACGATCGAGATGCCAAGCTGTTGAATGGAACCCACAAGTCTCACGTGCATTCGCATCACGAGGTTTTGCTCTTTTATCTCAAGCACTATCTTTATTATCATTATTTTTTTCCTTAAATCAGTTTGAGGAAATTTCCAGAATCTCTCAAAACACAGTAAAGTATATCTAGAGGATTATAGAGCAAGGAAGGTCTCAGCTTGTTATAGAAATGTTTCAGGCAGATATACTCGCAAAATACAAGCCTGTAATAAATGCCACACTGCTGATACCCAATTTGAAGCAAGTAGAAGATACAACAACTAAAGCATTGGAGTATTTCAAGAGCACCCGACACATTGTTTTGTATTACGAAGATGTAGTTAAGAACCGCACTGTAAGACACTACTCGAACCCCTAAACCGAGTTCCTGTCCGGCGTTTCTGTTTTCGGGAAGCCATTTTTCTTACCAAATTCTTGTGTCCATGGTTGTAGAAATTAAGAGATGTTCAAGACTTTCTGAAGGTTCCACGAAGGAAGTTGAAGAGTCGTCAGGTGAAGATACACCGAGGTCCATTGTCGAATCAGATCGAGAACTGGGAAGACGTTCAGAAGGCATTACAAGGAAGCCAATACGAGAGTTTTTTAAAGGCAGACTACCGGAAGTAACGAGCAAAACCCAGGAGGCTGGCAAGCTAAGAAGATGTATATAGCATCATCATTTTGTGCCATAGGTAATCACCGACAGGAGGAGGAATTGAGCCATCCTTTCTGTTGCAATTTTGGCTTTGGCACAATGCCAATTTTTGTTTGTTCTTAGAGATTTAATATTCTGTCTTTATTCTATTCCTTTTTCTTTCTTTTTCTCAGTAATATTCAGTTCATTCTTTTAACCTCTTCTCTTCTCATTTGGATTCAACATTTTTAACACCACTAATCATGATAAAAGTTCCACAAATTTTTTATTGTATGAAATGTAGTTTTTGTTGGGGGAAGGGGGATTGTAAAGACCACAGGCATTTTTTTCCACTTGCTATTGGAACTTAAGAAAGTTGATTTACTCTTTTGATTTATTGTTTATCATTCTTATGTTAAGCATTTTATTTTTATTTTAATCTATCGATGTATGTGATTAAATTCATTTGATTAGCAGAGAAGTTATTTGGTTAAAATACAATTTTGGTTTCATTGAAATTAGTTAAATAAAAATAATAATATTTTTTACGCAAGAGAGAAACGCTATATAAACATCTAAACCAATACAAATGTTTATTTATTTATTTATTTTTTTTATAAAATCAATACTAAATAATAGGAGTGATCAAATTAAAGATTTATTGAAAATATAAAGATTAAAATAAAATCTAAGATTTATTGAAAATATAAATATTTGAAATTAATATTTAAGTTTTAAGGGAAAGTTCAATTTTCACCTTTGTCTTTAGATAAATGTGACATAAAATCAGATGTGACGTTGACACTTATTTTTCGACGTATTATTGTTGAATCTAACTGCTTTGAGGTATTTAAACTACTTGATGAAGAAGAAGTGGATCTAATCGAAGTCTCTTCGTTTATCGAAGAGACTACGTCCAAGTTGCAAGATTAGAGGGGCATCTTCTGCGTTCATATTCGATGGTGCCACAAATAAACATGATTTTTTTTTTTGTTGCAATTCCAATGAGTTGTGAAATTAATGATTTCAGGAACTTTATGATATGAAATCCCTAGTGAATAGGAATTAGGAACTGTTTAGATATATGAACCCCCAATTCTTAAACACTAAGATTTTCAATTGATTTGATTTCAACTTTAAGGATGAGGTTAAATACGAATTGCCTTAAGATCAAAAGCTCTTAATACATAACAAGTTTCTTAGCCCAAGATTTGAATACTCTACGGGCTGTTTGGGGGCTCAACATGAGATGGTATATCCTCACATCCTATATCATCTCGTGTTTGGAGGCCCATTATTCTATCTCACCGATTTTAATTGTTTGTGGGTCCATTTTCGGAACGTGTTTCGTATCTCACCGTCATTTTCCTTCCATGTATCATATATCATCTCAGTGTTTGAACATACTCGATCAGAACTCCCCATATCCTATATCATTTTAGCGCCCCAAACAGCCCCTACAAGAGATAGAATGGTCAATACTACTTGAATATCTTGACATGCAACTCAACGCATGAATTGTAAAATTTAAGAACATCTCTTCACTAAATTTGAAAGAAAAAACATAATACTAAAACTCTATTTCATCCTGATATGTTCAAAGCGACATGATGACTATTAGATGATATAATATAAAATTTATCTTCAATCATAAGATTAAGCTTTTGGGTCCATTGTTTCTTTAAGATGATATCAGGTAGTTCAAAGGTTCGAGATAGTGTTAAATGATATAAATTGATCTTAGATAGTCTCACATTGAAACAATGATGTCACATCATAGTTTACAGTAAAATGACAAAAATACTTATATTCTTTTTAGTATAGTAGAGGTAGGGAGATTCGAATCACAGATTTCTTGGTCACTAACACATTTGTATGCTACTTGAACCATACTTAATTTGGCAAAAGATTATTTCTACTTAATAATAATATGATGTTGTTGACCATTCACATCATTTTATGGCCATAAATTTCATATACATAATAAACATTTAGGAACATGTTAAAATCAAAATAACCATTGGAAGATATAAGACAAAACTTTTGAATGTTGCCCTCCATATAGAACTAAGAGAGCTCAAGAAATGCTTTTAATTTTAATATTTCCTTTTAAATCTTGTATGGAACATTATAGATTTGAAATAAATGTTTTTAAAATGATGTATTTAGATGGTAACTAGAATAGAAAAGAAAAGAAAAGAAAGTAAAAGATTTACTAAGATTAAATAAGTAACTTACTTTATACTATATATAATCCTGTTATCATTTCAGTTATGAATTTTTATTTTTATGTAAAAATATGATTTGAAATCATCTAACATTTTAATACATCATCTTTTCTTAATTAGCAATCAACATAATACATTTAAAATCACTCCTAACCATTAGCTTCCAAAAAGGCATTTAAAAAATTGGTCAAGATCTCATTAAAAAGAAGTTAGTTAAATTACATTTTTTAGACTCCATATTTGTGTCAATTTGGTACTTTAATTTTGGGTGTTCAAAAAATTCGATGATCAGAAAAAATTGATCAACCCAACTCAATTCGTGCGATTTGGATTGGGTTGAGTTCAAATAAATGAAAATTTTATGGATTGGGTTGGTTCATAGATTCACATAATATAACCCGAACCAACCCGAATTTATTATTAACTTTAAAATATTTTTTTATTACTTATAACATAATTGTTTATACATATATTGATTTTAATTTTATTTAATTCCAATATTTTCTTGAATAATTTATTCTTCAACAACTCTTAAAATAGTTTTTTTGCACTCTAGAAAGAAAATTTTCACTATATAAATTGAAATTGAGTTGTTAATCTTAATTCAATATATGAAAATAATTAAATTAGATTTTTGCATATTTATGTTTTGCTTCTTTTTAGAACAAAATTTTAAATAAATGACCTGATTAACCAAAATCAACCCAACCCAAATATTTCATGATTGGGTTGGATTGAGTTTATTTTTTAATAAGAGTTATTTGGGTTGAAAAAATTTACAACCCAACCCATGAACACCCCTAACTTTAACTATGAAATTTTTGTCAATTTGACTTTAGAACTTTTCAAATTATTGAATAGATTTTCAAAAGTAACCAATAGATAACTTTTGATTTTATATTTGATTAGTACCCAAAAAATTCGATATTTAAAAAAACTAATTGATCTATTAGACATAAATTTGTATGTATGTTAAAATGAACATAACTCAATAGACATAGTGCTTATATTATCAACCTTGAGGTTATAGGTTCGATTCCTCTACTTCATATTAATCTAATACCTTCGCGAAAAAAAAAGTTTCTAAATCCTAAACTCTAGACTTTAAACTTTTATTTTTGTATCTAATAAATCCAAGAATTTTCTAAAACGTCATTATTATGGTTAAATAGTTAAAATTTTCAAAATTTAAGACAAAATTTGCAATTTAATAAAAAAGTTTCTTAAAACTTCCAATCTAATATCATACATCAGTTGACCCATTGTTCAATCAATCTCCTAAGCGCAGTACAAAATTTACTCAAAAGTCTCAAAAAGAAAATAGAAAAAGAAAATTGTAAAAGTTTTATATGGTAGGTAATAGATGAAACTTTTCTACATGACCCATATATTTTTTAGAATTTTCAGAATTGACCCCTTTTTTTCTAAGGGTTGTTGGTGGATGCTCACAATTGCACATGCAAGTGTTTTAAAACCTTGACATTCAAAAGAAAAGAAGACAAAAGATTAAGGACAATTAATCAGCCACATGTTATAAATGAGACATTTTTATATTCCTCCATATAGTTTGGTGGATATGAAGTTGACTTTGGTCAAAACTTGGTTTTATATATATATATATATATATATATATATATATATATATATATATATGAAGGGATCGAATCCCAACAAAAGCGATTGATCATCTGTTGCTTCCCTTTTGTTCTGAAAAAACTCGACACAAAATAGAGAAATACAGAACGTACAATATGTATTATACAGACTAAGCTTGTTTTAACAAAATACAGGGGAGAAGAAAACATATTTTTGAATAACCATTCTTCAATTCTTTCCTAGGCCTTCTCTAATTTTAAGAATTCGTCTTCTCTTACTAATCTACCAAACAAATAGAGACACCACTATCAGATCTTCATCGCTATTCTCTTGGCAAGGACTAGTTTGTGGGAACCGATTTTTGAAAGAAGAGAAAGGGATCTTGGTCTTGGAGATCTATTTCACATAGAACTACTTTGCTGTGACAATTGAGAGAATGAGCCATTCATTGAGAGATGGGATCCATCTGAAGGATTTAAATCCTCAGCAAAAGTGAGTAATCGCCTTGTGTCAGTGTATTACATTTTGGACAATACTCAAAATCAGAGAAAACAACTATATAGAAGGATAAACATAAAACACGTATAAGCATGTTTTAGAAAATATGCAGAGAGAAATGAGAAGAGAAATGCTTGCTCTTGATGAATTTCTTTCTTCTCGTTCTCCTCTCCCAAAAATCACGAATAGTGCTTTCACGAACACAACAAGAATGATTCTTCAACACAAGACACTACTACAAAACTCTTCCTTGCTATTCTCAAGATAAAAAAGGAGTTGTGGATTCTTCACCTCTTGTGAGTAAATGTGAGATTTTGAGAAAGATCTTTTTAGGAGAGAATAATGCAGGGAAGAACACAATTCGTTCTTCACCACTTGTGAATTTCCTGTGATGCTATGTGTAGAAAAGAGAGGGGGGGGGGGGGGTAAAAAAAAACTCCCAAGGGAGTTACTCCTCAATTATATTAAATTTATATAACCTATAGTCTTAATATGAATCATATTCATATTAATTTTAACCTAAAGTTTTATATGAATCTCATTCATATAATTAATACTTGAATCTATTCAAATATTTATTTCTCTCATCAAATTTTATATTATAAAGTATCCATATACATTATGTTAATTGTATCTCATACATTTAATTCCCTTAATTAATTTAAACAGTTCAAATTAATTCAAAAATTAATTGATTCTTATTTAACTCTTAATGAACTAGCAAATGGACCTTATGAACTTACATATTAGAAGCTCCAATGATACAAGATTAATTAACTAAACTCTTCGATTAAATAATCAACATTCATTAATTATAAGTCACTCCATTAAAAACCGACAACTACACTCTTCACATTGTAGATATATTTTTAAATCCATAGATATAATTAATCGATAGTAAGTTGACCATTCACAAATTGCTTGTAACTACAGGTGAGTCAAATTATCGTTTTACTCTTATAGTTACATCTAACTTTTTAAATACAACTGATCCCTTTAACGAATAATTAGTTATAGTCCAACTATAAACTAGACCCCTTTCTGGCCAGTGAGAGGGTGAGACGCCTCATTGTTCAAGATCCAGAATCAGCCCTTAAGGAGCAATTCATCTACTTACTCTATGACCGGGAAGGAATGAATTCCATATTGTATAACTGTGTTCCCAGCTCCCCACTTAGACAAATCCCCAAAATGGTAGGCATATTGAGTTGGTGAATCTGGTCACTCCCACCCATACAGACAAAGGATCGGTCTCACAGGCAGAAGTTCACAACTCATTCAAGATTAAGGTCAAGTTACCTACAGTCATCTCAGTGAAATGTAAGTCTCTTCAAGTAACAGTGTTGTAAAGAGATATTGATCATTTCGTGGTCTGGTCTTATACAAATTCTTTGTATAGAATACCTTACTCACATATCTCCACATAAACGATTAGAATCATATCATTTATAACACTTTACAACAATTGTAATAATTACAAAGTAGGTCGTATCCATAGTGTCACCAGGATAAGGTACCCAACTTTATCCATATACTATAAACCATTCAGGTTTTTACTTAAACATGATCTACTTATATGTCACCACATACATGACATTAAATAACCTTAGATCTTACTTTATTGGATTTGGGTTAATGCAAACTAAATGTCAAATAAAATAAAACTTTATTTTATTTAAATAAATAATTCGTGTACAAATAATTTGCAAACTACAAAACCCATGAGATTTAGGATATCAACCCCAACACCATCTCTACAATAACCAACCCTTTAAAGAAAATGTAAAGTGGGATAACCACCCACTTCACATTAAATCAAACTATTTAATTCAATTATAATGTTAATTAATTAATTTCCTAAATGAAATATATAATATTTAGTTAGATATATTTGAATTTTATTCAAATATTTATCTCTCTCATAACCTATAGTTTTAATATGAATCTCATTCATATTAAATTTTAACTATAATTTTAATTTGAATCTAATTCATATTATTTTAATAATTGAATCATATTCAAATATATTAAATCCCCTTTATCTTATAAAGTTTAATTTTTGAATTTTGTTCACAATTAACTTTATATTATAATACATCTATTTACATTATGTTAATTGTATCATATACAACTAATATTATTCCTTTATTTAATTTGAAAAAATCAAATTATTTCAAAACTGCTAGTCGGGGACCTATTGAACCTATAGATTAGAAGCTCTAATGATTCAACATTAACTAATTAAATTATTTAATCATATTAATGAGCATTCATTAACTGTGAGCTACTTCACTAAAAACTCACGACTGCACTATTCACGCTATAAAATATTTCATGAGTAGTTCGTAATTAAAATTGGGCTAAATTGTCGTTTTACCCCTGCAATTATCTCTCACTCTTTAAGTACCATTGATCCCTCTAATGAATAATTTGTTTATGGTCCTACCATAAATAAGTCCCTCTCAGGCCAATGAGAGGGTGGGTACCTTTGTTCAAGACCCGGAATCAACATTTAAGAGAACTACTCATCTACTTACCCTAAAGGCGGGAACGAGCAAATTCCATCTTGTGTAGTTATGTTCCTAGCTCCCCACTCGGTGTCATCCCAAAATGGTAGGCATATTGATCAGTTAAGGTCATTCTCACCCATACAAATCAAAGAACAACCCTCATGAGCAAGAGTTCATAACCCACCCAGGATTGAGATCAAGTTACATGATTATCCTATGTAATATTAATCTCTTCCATTAACGGTGTTACAAAGAGAGATTAAGTATTTCGCGCTTAAGTCCTATACAAACTCATTGTATATGATACCCCATCTCGCATGTCTTTACATGAACGATTTGGATCAAATCGTTTGTAACATTTACAACATTTTTGTAACAATTACAAAGTGGGCTGTATTCGTAGTGTTATTAAGACAAGACACCAAACCTTAATCCGTATACTATAAACCCTTTAGGTTATTACTCGAAACGTGATTCAACTGTATGTCCACTACATATTGTTCAAGTCTTATGAAATAATCTTGAATTTTTCCTTAAAATGGATAATAATTATCGCATACATAAAATAATCAATTATTATATCAAATAACTGATTAATTACAAGGCTCTAAGACATATATATATATATATATATATATTATATATATTATATATATATACAATACATATATATATACATACATACATAGTCTTGAAATTTCATACTATTTTAGCTATATGATTCTAAAATTTTGGTTAAATTAAAAGTTTAATTTTTAAGCTTACGAATTTTTTAAAATCCACGATTCTACTAGACATAAAATCTTAAAGTTTAAGATTTCAAAAGACATAATAATAATAATAATAATAATAATAATAATAGAATAATAAAGATTAATTTTATATTTAATAAATTATTTTTTTAAAATTGAATTTAGTAAAAAGGTCGATTAAATACAATATTGAAAGATTAGAATTTCAGAAGACATAAAAATGAATTTTATTTAGAAAAATTAAATTTATATTTTATAAATCAATTAATTTTAAAAGGTTTGAATTTCTGAAAGTATCAGAAGTTTATAAACTTATTAAACACCTTAAAAAAAATTCAGGGATAAATAGAAAAAAAAAAAAAAAAACCAAACTAAACTGATAGTTTAATCACAAATTTGCAAGTTTCAAATTCTAAACCTCGGTATTATAAATCATTATTTGTAATTGCAAATAAATTTTTTGCAATAATTTTGTTTCGAGTTCTAGAATTAGCTCATAGACAATGTTGGCATAGGAACACACAATTCTTTATTTCATTTATTTTTTTAAAAGAAAGATATAGAATATTCCTTGTTAATTTAAGATCGTCCATGTAATAAGTCAAGATGTTGGATCTTTTAAAATGAATATAAGTTTTTGTTAAGTGATTAATAGAAGGTTAATACTTATGAATAAAATAGCTTTTTATTATTAAAAAATAAAGTTTTGGACATTTAAATTTAGAGATTTAATAAAAAAAAATTTCACAGGAAAAATGTCAAATAAAAAAAAAATCGACAAACACTGATAGACTTCTATCAACGGCTAATAATGATAGACTTGTATCAATTTTTATTACTGAATGTCTATCAAACCTATAATTAAATTTTACTATTGATATAAATATTTTTCTTATATATGTTTTTTAATTTTGAAAATCCCCTTAACTAATATAATGATAAAAGATTTCAAATAAAAAATAGAATTGAAACTTATATAATATTTTGGACAGGGCTTTACACAAATGTTAAAACGTTTCGATTTTTACAAATGTGTTTCACATTAGAAATATATGAATTCATATATAATAGGAAAATTACTATAATATTAACCCTCATCTAATGCATTATATGAAATTTATGGAAAAAATAATAAAAATAAATTAGTAATTGAAATGTATTCCATTAACTCGTTACTAAAAAAGAAAAGGAGAAAAGAACGATTGATGCTGAAGCCTGGAAAAGTTTGATATTAAAATATATGATAGTTTGCTCTGGTCATTTAGGAAACTTTTTTGAAGTAGTTTCCCTTTTGCAATACTATTTATTTTATTTAAATACTGTAATAAATAGTAGATAATTTGTTTAAATATCAAACTATTGAATATATTTTCAAACATAGCAAAATATTATAATCGGTTAGTAATATATACTAATATAGACATTTATCATCAATAGACACTCATAGACACTGATAAATAATGGTAATAATATTCTGCTATATATTTATAAATATTTTGATTCATTTTTCTATATTTAAAAATAGTCCGATGGTTGATTTTATAAAAAGATAAAAGTAAAAGTAAAAGAAAATATATTTTTCAAAAGAAAAAAGTTCGATATGGATGAAAAGATTTGAACATTTTAAGCGCTAAAAAGTTAAGTAATGTCTTGATTGAATGAATTATGTTCATGGATATGTTAAGAAAAAAAATTTATGAGATAAAGGACTCGTATTCAATAATATATATATATATATATATATATAAACATGGTTCTACCTCCAAATTAACTGACAATAACGAAAGGAATAATCCATCTACGTTATGAAGATTGTAAAGTCTGCTCAATCTTCTGGAAGTGGAATCTTCACTAATCCATATATAGTCTTTAAATATGAGAATTTGCATAATTGTCCCACTAAAACAAATGTATAATACTTTAACTAGTTGAATTATGTTAAGTTGACAATATACATTAATTGTTTGTTAATCATTACTAAATTATGAAGTAGTACTTATCTAGTTCGTCTGATTTCTTCGTTTTTTGTTTGGATATTTTACCTCTGTATGTCCAGTTTCAGAGATCCCGGATTGTGGGGTGTTTTTTATTCTTCTGGATGTTTTGTTTTTTATTCGTATTGTCTTTTTTGTCGGTTCTGTTTTTTCGCCACTGTGCGTCTTTGTAGGTGCTCTTTTTGCTCTGGTGCCTTGATCTCGAGTTGTGAGATCTCTCTTGTTGTTGTATAATAATATTACCTATTAAAAAAAATTATAAAGTAGTAGTTAATGAATAACGACGTATTCTTACTATGATGTGACTCTTCATATGAAAATAATTTATATTGATATTTACTAGTTTTTTTCTCTCTCTTTCTTTCTTATGTGGCATAAAGTCTTGTCTTTGCCATTATTCCTACATTAATGCTATTTTCCCTTCTCTTTCTTTGTTCTCTTTCAACCACTCTCTCTAAAAACCGCCCATTCATAGGATGAAAGAGATAAGAAAAATTAGGGAACCAACTAGCGGTCGAAAAAACAAGACATGAGAAGAACAACATTGGTAACAAAGGCATAAAACCAAAACTTTAGATATAAAAGTGATAATGATGTTTCATAAACATGTCGATGCTTACATGTTATTTCCTAATCTAATATGTTTGGTGGTAGCCTGTGATTTACCATGATTAACAATAACGTTCTCTTCATCGTTGTCATCTTATATCAATAAGAAATTGAATACTGAAAGTGAGATCTATTAGCGTCAATTAAGGTAGTCTAAAATAATGGGAAAATTTCTAGTACTACTGTAGTACATATTCCTTTTTTTAAGTGTCTGATACGTTATATGATGATATGTCATCTTATTTTATGGTTCTCATACACTTCTTAAATGTTCTTTTTGTAACTTTCAATGAATAGGAGTAGTATGAAAAATTGTCCATATTACTATACTACTAATAATTTTTTCATTTTAAATAACTAAATAATATAACTCGAGACAACGAGTTCAACGGAGATCCTAAGGTCACATAATTAGGAGGAGAAATTGTAACTCCAAGTTTCATCCATCTAAGAAGAGGAGGTTGATCGAACTATTAATAATGGATATTGCAAACAAAATTAGAAACAAATATAACATATTTGATTTCTTAAACAAAAATATGTTTTTTTTTTCAAAAATAAAAATATAATTGATTTAATTGATTGTAAGTAATGGATAAAATTTGGACACATTGGTCTACTTAATTAACTTTCACATTGTACATACTTTTGTTATCTACTTTTTTTTTTAATATTTTGTAAAACCCTAATAGGTCCCATTTGATAATCATTTAGGTCTCGTTTTGATAACCATTTGGTTTTTTTTTTTTTTTTTAAAAAAAATTATGTCTATAGACACTACTTCCACCTCTAAATTTCTTCCTTTGTTATCTACTAAACCAATGGTTAATCAAGCCAAATTTTGAAGAAAAAAAGCTTTTAACGACTTGTTTTTGTTTTCGATTTGGTTAAGAATTCAGTCATTCTACTTAAAAAGATGCAAATCATTATAAGAAATGAGAATGAAATAGGCTTAATTTTCAAAAACCAAGACAAAAAGACAAAATGGTTACAAAAAGCAAGTCTTACTTTCTGGTTTTGATTTTTAGAAAATTAATAATCCTACCAACTCTACTTCTACCTATACATTTTTTAGATGATTGATTAAAAGATTTAAATTTCAAGTCCAAAATGATTTTTGCCCAACTTTTTAAAACTCAAGAATTTTGACATTTGCTTACATCATCATGTAAATTTATAAAATTATTCTCAAATGTTTTCGTTGGAAAGTTCGATCTAACCCCCATTTGTTAACTAATGGGTGATTCCACTAAAACCTATAGTTGAACTCCACTGTAGATATATTATGTCCCCTCGATATAACCATGATTAGTAAGTTTCCAATCAACAAATTGAATCCTTCTCAGGCCAATGAGAGGGTGGGCCTCTTGTTCAAGACCCAGAATCAGCACTTGGAGGGAACAACCTCTCTACTATCCCTAATTGAGTAGGAGTGAATTTCATCTTGTACCCTATGTCCCCAGCTATTCATCCGGTCTTATCCCAAAATGGTAAGCTTATTGAGCAGAGGTAGTCGGTCTACTATCACCGTTTGCAGATCAAAGGGTAATCCCGAACAAATAGGAGTTCATAATTAGCTCAAGATTAAGGTCAAGTTACCTAGGTCATCGATTTGAAATAATCAGTTAAACAACGTTATAAAGTAAAAGTGATTGGTTTCGTGGTCCGATCTTACACAAAACTCATTTGCATAGGACACCCTCACTCTTCATGTCCCAACATGAACGAATTAGGATCACTTCGTTTGTAGCATTTAATAGAATAAGGCACCCAATCTTATTCATAGTAGATCATTTTGACTATTACTCGAACCTAATCCACTTATATGTTTCCACATAAAGTTCAAGTACTATGTAATAGTCAAGGGACTTTGGTTTGTTGGATTTCCAAAAGACAATATATTTAATAACTTTATTGAATTTTCATAATAAGTGCTATTATTTACAAACCACGAGTTTTAGGATATAAAACTCAACAATTTTTTTTCTCCTAAAATTCTGGTCATCCATCTAACAAACCCTAAAATTTTCTATTTTGTTATCTATTTTTTATTTTTTATTTTTTAAATGGAAAAAAAATAATAATACAAAACTTGAACTATTTGCTTCCAACCAAATAAAATATTTTCCAATACCTTGGAGGAAAAAGAAAGAACACGAAAGTATTTGATAAACAAAAAGGTAGAAAATAAATAATAGTATGAGATAAATAATGGTAGATGAGATCCGACATAAAAAAGTAAAGGCCAGCTTGGGCCGAAAATGTGGACTTTTTAGGCACCAACCACCCAAGCCCCCCTCTATCCCTCTCAACATCTCCATCAAACCCTCCATTTTTATGAATCTTTTGAGCACCAATTACATTCTCTTTTTGTTTTTTCAAGTAAAAAATTCATTTCTAGAGTGTGAATTCAAATCTTGGATTTATTATAAATGTTTAAATGATTTTCTCATTTGCAATATTTGCACATATTTGTTGGAGACTTAACCAAACTACATTAATAACTTTTATGTTTGGTTCATATTTGGTTTAAATACTACTTTTAGTTTTGATTTATTTTAGTCTCTATAACTTAAAAATATTTATTTTAGTTTATGTAAGTTTAATTTTGGTTTATTTTCGATTCTATTCTTTTAGAATATTCATTTTAGTCATTATACTTTCAAAAAGTGACTAGTATTTAAATTTTACTACATTGTGAGTCGAATCCAGTCTTTGATTGTACTAATTTATTACATTTTAGTACGTTGTGAAATGAAGAGTCTCTATTATTTTGGAAAAATTTTCACCAATAGAAAAAATATTAAACTATTTACAGAAATAGCAAAAAAAAATATTATAATAATGATAGTTCTATTAGCATCTATTACATGATATCAATAATAAACTTTTATCAGTTTCTATTATTGATAGATTCTTTTTTTTTTAGCACAATAATTAAGGAGATGAGGATCAAACCTTCGACGTCTAGGGAGGAAGCTAAGCTCATTTTGACATTTCATTTTCCTATTTGTTTCCGCTTTTTAGATTGTGTCAACAACTATACTAAGAAAATAATAAGATGGGACAAATATTAAAAAAGTGTGTGGAAAAATTTGAATAATATTTTAAAGAGGGAAAAGAAGAAAAATGTAATCACAAAAGATTCAATATTTCATTCTAAATTGCTTGAATATTGTGTTAGGGAGAATTTTATTCAATTTTGAAGCAAGCAGATCTCATCACTTTATCTTTTTGTTTGTTTGTACTTTTTGTTTCAAAATAGATGTAATCACATTTTTGTGGGATGGTTCCCTATTTCTTGTCTTCTTTTCATCATTACACCTTAATTTCTTCATGCACCTTTTCTTCTCATGAAATTATTTGCATATGTGGAAACTATTTTGCCTTTTTGTTTCTTTGTTTTTCCATTTTTAAAAAGTAAGATTTTTAATAATATATCACATTTTAGGTTTTTTTTTTTCAAATAAGTTTTTTTTTCCCTCTCACAATAATAAATTAAAATGACTTACCTTAAACTTTTAATTTTCTTTCTTTCACAATTAACTTCATGTAGAGAAATATATTTTCAACATTACAACAAAAGCTTAGAAACTAAAATTCAACAAGTTTTATATTTCTTTTTGAAGTTAATCTAATCATTCATGCACAAAACAAGCAAACTTCAAATCTTTCATTTATATTCTGAATTTTATATACACTTTCTTTTTTTAATTGGGTAAGTTGATGCGGAAAAATGGATCGAATGTAAATATTTTAAGAGAAAAATAGTCAAAGTATTCTGCAAGAACCAAAAAAAAAAAAAAAAGATGAATACGAGTGTGGTATCAAGACACATACTTTGACACTCAAGATAGTCAGAGATTTGTAAGTAACTTGATAGAAGAGAATAGAAAGGGATCTTTTAGCATCTCTTCGACTAATGACTTTAGTTGTTCATATAGGCTAGTAATGCATAACTGATGCATGAATCCATAACCCAGTGAGAGATACGTTACAATGTCACCATTTGGGTTGTAATCGATGCTTAAGTATATCACCCACTCAACTCCTCAACGATTCCTTTATGGATCGTTGGTTGAAAATCTAGACCGTTCTAAATTCAATCACTCTGAGGTCCTCCATGGGTTTTGTAGAGGTATCGCCCATGAGTCCTATAGAGGTCGTCATGGATTCTTATAAAATCTTCTATTGGTTCTCTGAACTTCACCCATGGGTTATCTAAGCTACCTCATGAGTTCTCAAAGCTACTTATAAGCATCTTCATGGGTTATTTGAGCTACACTTAAGCTCCCTCATGACTCTCAACCAATCCACTTGGATTAGTTTTTTAAGACCATGGGTGGCTATTAATTGAACGTGAGTCTCACTGGTCTTGGTCTACCATTTCAAGTCTTTTATCTCTATAGATTCACTGGTCTTGGCTATTGATCGAACGTGAGTCTCACTGATCTTGCATCAATATATCTACCTATTGTTTTCTATTTAACTTGTATTGACTAAGATTATAAAAAAAAAAAGTGTAAGCAATTTGTGTACAAGACTTATCATATCTCACAAACAAAGCCATATACCAAAAAAGAAAAGAAAAAAAAAAAAGAAGCAAATTTTAAGAAGAAAAGAGACTTTTTTTGGGGTGAAAGGAGGACAGGTTGTCTTCTATTTTTCAAGCACTCAGCTAAAAGGTTAAAGTATATATTAAAAAGTCAAAGATGAAGGAAAAATTATGGTACTGGCATGCAGTTAATTAAAAGTATGCAATGAGTTTGGAGCTTTGCCTTTTTCACTTTACAACTACCCACATGATAAACAAATAAAATATTAACTTATATATTCACCACTGTCAATTCGAGCCTAATTTAGTTAATAAAGCATTAAACTATCATTCGATAAATTGATGGTTTTAATTTCTCAACACTTTAAAAAGTTATTGGACTTGAAAAAGAAAAAAAAATTGAAAAAAAAATAGATTTTCGAATTTTGTTTTTATTTTTAAAATTTGGCTAAGAATTCAACCATTATATTTAAGAAATATACAAATCATGGTAAAAAATAGGATGAAATACACTTAATTTTCATAAACAAAAACAAAAAAACGAAATGATTACCAAATGGGGCCGTAGTTGTTAAAGTCTTGTTTTTGTTTTTGAAATTTTGTTAAAAGTTTAAGTATTTAGTTAAGAAGTATGAAAATCATGTCAAAGAAATTGTAATAAAACATACCTAAAATTTCAAAAACCAACAACTAAAATTTGGTTATCATATATAACCTTTACATTAAATATTGGCTTTTTAAAGTTTCTGTCTTATTCCTTTATTTAGTTAAGATCATTTGAATTAATTAATTAATTAGAGTTGTTTTTAGATTTTTTTTTGGTTGATTTGATCAACTAAAATCAACCAACAAACTCTCTTATCTTAAAAAAATAAAATAAAAAAAAAATCTATTTAGTATCTTCATTAAACAACAAAGTATTTAGGTTTTGTTTGGTAATAATTTTGAGAACTAAAAACGATAGTTTTTTGTTTTTTTTATAAATAAAATTGGATAAAAATTCAAAAATTGTATTAAAAAAATATATAATTTGTAAAGAAATGTGAATAAAATAGATTTAATATTTAAAAATAAAAACAAAAAATTAAATGGTTATTAAATGAGATTTTAAGTTTTTTTTTTTTTTTTAATATATAAGTTTGTTTATTAAAATTTTCTAATTTTTAAAAGAAAAATTTGGAATTTTATCAAAGTATTGAAAAGTAAAAAGAGGCGTTCGGAAATGATGGCTATAATTATTAGAAATATTTTTCAAAACAAATTACAAAATAAAAAGAGAGAGTAAACAAATTAGTTCTTAAAAATAAAAATTAAAAACAAATAATCATGAGGTCACCATATTTGTGAATTCAACCATTTCCCCTTTTTAATTTATAATCGAATTTTAACTTATTACAGAAGACTTTTGTTGACCAAGTAATGTATTTTATTATTTGTCATAATTCAATAAATAAAATATAAATGAGATTGAAATATAGTATTTATTCCTAAATTATGTTCTGATTCATTCTTAAAATTTAAAGAAAAATTATTTTAAATGATAAAACTGCTAAAAATATTTATCAATAATAATAAAATATCACAATTTATCTGTGATAAAATGTAATAGATAGTGATAGATTATTATTTATGTCTGTTTATTTATGTCATGATAGACAAAGATAGTAATCTATTACAATCTATCACAAATAGATTGCGATATTTTGATATTGTTTGTAAATATTTTCATTTATTTTCCTATATTTAGAAACAACTCAAATTTAAAATACATCAATTCTAACCGCTCATGTTTCAATAAATTTTAGCTCGAGTCAGTGTCATAAAGCTTTTTTCTTTTTAAATGACATAACTTATTGTCTTATTTATCTTATTATTCAAGGTTTGTTTTTTTTATAACAATCAATAGTGTGACGATCAAATAGTTGACCTTTGGAATAATAATTACATCTTCTTTTATCAAGTTATGTTCAAATCATAATATTATATTTTCATGGATATTTCCACATTTCAACTGGTCCGATATCGACGTAAATGTTAATCGATATTTTCATTATATTGTAAAAAATCTATGAAATATAAAAAATAAGAATAAAAAAATCATTAATATAAATCTAATATAAATAATAGACATGTTAATTGACTTAAATATTATAAAATGTATATTTACTAGTTTAAATATTTTGTTTTTGTAATTTTTTTGAAATATTCTTTGAAATCAAAATTTTCGTAAAATTAACATCTCTATGGACATTTTAAATCTTTTTCGAATATGTTAGTATCTAAAGTTTATAATTTTTTAATCTCTAAGATTTATGACAATATTTTTCTAAAATATATGCAATTCCTTCCTTTTGTTATTAAACGCACTTCAACCATATCTTTTTCTTTAATTTCTACACAATCAATGTATATCTATATTTTAACTTTTAAATAAACAACCAATAGGCTAAATTTACAAAATGATCTTTAATCCTTTTAGATTATTATAATGTGTACCCTTATATTTTGAGGTTCTCAAATTTACTTAAATGTATTTTAAAAAATATAATAGTTAGTGCATTTATGACTAATTTCATAACCATTTCGTTTTCTATTTTTTATTTTTGAAAATTAAGACTATTTTCTCATCATTTCTTATAATAATTTTCATTTTATTAAGTACGATAATTAAATTTTCAGTCATATTCCAAAAACAAAAACAAGCTCTTAAAAATTATTTTTTTAGTTTTCAAATTTTGACTTAATTTTTTAAATCATTGATTAAAAGTAGATAATAAAGGAAGAAGTTGGATGTGGATGTATTGTCTATAGGCTAATTTTTAAAAACAAAAATAGAATATCAAATAGTTACCAAATGAGGTATAATTTTTAATTTTTGAAATTTATGCTTCTTTTCTCACAATATTTTTACTAAGGTGTTCTTATTTATTTAGGTATCGTTTAGTGACTATTTTATTTTTTGTTTTTGGTTTTTGAAAATTAAGTTCATTTTCTTACAATCGTTTGCATATTTTTTTAAGTACAAGAGTTGAATTCTTAGCCAAATCTAAAAATAAAAACTACTTTTTTTAGTTTTCAAAATTTGGTTTAATCTTTTAGAACATTGGTAAAAGTGACAACAAAGCAAGAAATTTAGAGGAGTATTTATAGGCTTAATTTTAAAAATCTAAAAACTAAAGTCTCATTTGGTAACCATTTTGTCTTTGAAAATTAAGCCTATGAACACTTCTTCTATCTCCGGATGTCCTCATTTGTTATATACATTTCACTAATGGTTTAAAAACCTAAACAAAATTTTGAGGAAAAAAAAGTAGCTTCCAAAAAGTTGTTTTTATTTTTAGAATTTGGCTAAGAATTCAATCATTGTATTTAAGAAATATGCAAATCATTGTAAGAAATGTAGATGAAATAAGCTTAATTTTCAAAAACAGAAACAAAAAACAAAATGGTTACCAAACGGGGTCTAAGTAGCTACTAAATATAACCTTATAAATAAAATATTTTTAGTGGAGTGTTTACACATTTAATTGATTGTCAATTTTTTTTACAAAAATAAATGATTGCCAAACAAGACTTAAATTATTAATTACGACAAATTTTGTTTTTCAAAGTAGCTTGTCTATACGTTCAAATAAGTTAATGATACAATTAAATTTTAATGGCACACCTGTTGTAAAATTGAGGAGCAAACTAAAGCACAGAAAATGGATACCCAAAAATTATATTATGATAATTAGATAATTAAAAATATATATAAAGTATAAAATAAAGAAATTTGTGGAAAATAAAAAATCACTAAAAAAAATCTTCCTTCAAAATTCACTAAAAATTCTCCAATTCTTCTTTCAATTTCTCACCAATATGCATTTTTTTTCGAGATCCATTAAATGCCACTATTTATAGATAAATTGGTAAGTAAGAAGTGGAATGACTTGAACCCGAATGGTGTGTATTCATAAAACACATGAACAATATATAGAATAACACATGAAGTAAGGAAATAAAGACACGTGATTTTTAGGACACTGATCATAGACATCTATGTTACACATTTTATAATATTTATAATAATATCAATTTTGTATTATCAAAATTTTTATTAAATGACTTGGTTGAAATTTTTAAAGGATTAAGGAACTAAATTGAGAATTCCCTACATTTTCCCATGAACAAAATTTAATCATAAACTTCAAATTCATTCATCAAATTAAAATCCAATTTATGCCATGTTTGAGGTTTAAATGGTTTGGTAAATTAAATTATTTATTAATTTATGTAATAGCACTTTCCATTTTATTCTTACTTTCAAAATCATGCTCTTCCCATCTTTTGGATTCAACTTCTCTATAAACCTGTTAATTTTGAAAATTCCAAATTTGCCCCTTTTTCTCTTTTCTGAAATTCTCTAATATCTTAATTTGGATTGGTTCAATTTTTTTTTTATAACAATTTTCTGGTGTTAAACTTTGACAAAATATTTCAAATTAAATAAATTTATTTTCAATAAGCATTTAAAAATTTAAAAATAATTATCTTATAACGAATTTAATATTTAATATCTATTTGGTCATTATATAGTTAAATCACGACAAAATTAACAAAACATCATAATATGCTTTTATAAAGTTTGAAATTGAAAGTGAGCATTTTAAAATCACAATTACACTAAAGTTATCTCAAACTAAAGACTCTTAAATTAAAATTCTTTTAAATTCAATAACAAATTTGGTCCTTATTTAGAGATTTTTTTTTTAAAGTTTAGTTTTTATAGTTTTAAAAATTAGAACTTAATCATTATAGTTTGATAAAACCTCATAAATAATTTCTAAAATTGGTAGCTTTTTTAGAGATAATAACTAAGTGTATAAAGATATTTTTTTTAAAAAAAAAAAATTATAAATATAGAATTCTATCGTAGACTTTTACCTTCCATCATTGGTAGACTCTTACAAGCGATTCAACCTATCACTGATTTCTACCAATGATATAATTTATCAGTAGATTATCTAAATTTTGTCATATTTATAATTTTTTACATTATATTATAGCTGTTAATTCTTTAAGCCTGGTTGCTATATTTACAACGATCCCTTTTATAAAACTCATTCAGAGTCTTTACTGCAAGGACTATTTAGGAGAGTTTATTAAATCTGATACTAAATTCTAATTGTCAACATAAAAATTAAATTTTAATTTTTTAAAGAAGATTTTAGATAAATAAAAAACTAATTGTTTTAAATAAAAAAACTGGTGTAAATACTATTAAAGTTACCGTGAGATTCTCGATATTGTGTTATATTTATAAATAACTTAACCTATTTTTCTATATTGGATAATAACCTATATATATATATATATATATAAAAGTCATATTCTTGAAAAGTGGGGAAGGGATTTGTTATAAGGCGGCCTATCTTAACAATCAATTAATTTTCTCTCCCACATTTTTCAGTCAATATTTTTCCACTCTCTCTCCTTCCTCTCTCTTTCCTCTCTCTTCTTCTTCTTCTTCTTCATCAACTTCCCTTCCGCCATTGTTATAAATCCTTCTCTTCTTCCCTTTTCTTCACCTGACCCTAAACCACTTCCATAGCCTGACCTCGGAGATTTCTCATCCCCGTTCGCAATGGAAGTGGCGGTTCCAGTCGCTCCCGTCGACTTCAACTTCGACAGCGCCTGTTCTTCGCCTTACATGACCGCTCCTTCCAGTCCTCAGCGCTTCGGCAACTTCTTCTTCTCCAGCGCTCCGACTTCTCCTTCACACGCCGCCGCATTCTACTACGATTTCAACGAGTTTGATTCTAGTTATGGCGATGGAAGGAGTTCTTCCGCTTCGGAAATCCCTTTCCTGTGGGAGGACTTGCCTGGAATTGCGAAATCTGGAGGCGATGGTTGTAGTAGTGTTGCTGATGAGGATTTTGAATTCGATTTCAGTGGACAATTGGAACGGACTTCTTTGTCGGCTGAGGAGCTTTTCGATTGCGGTAAAATTAGGGCTCTAAAACCTCCGCCGTGTAATCGAGTGACTGATTCGATTTCCTCCAATGCAACGTCGCCGAGATCGTCGAGATCGTCGACTATCGCACAGGTACAACAGAAATTCATCGTGATTAATTGAATATAGATCTCTGATTTCGATCTCTCTGTTTTTCTCCTAATTTTACCGAACGTTTCGATTTCAATAGGGAAAGAGAATAGCTCAAGAAACGGCGACGACACAAAGAAACGGCGACGGAAAGCGAGGGAGAGAAAGAGCGAATACGAATATTTCCTCTTCCTCACGATCATCTTCATCCATAAAACGCAGCGGAAGCCGATCGCTATCTCCACTACGAGTCTCCGACATCATACTCGATTCCGATCTTGAAATTCCTACAAAATCCGCCATTTCTTCCACCACAAGCAACGATAAACACTCAATCTCATCATCGGCATCATTTCTTTCCGCATTCTCATTCTCCAGAGGTCAGAGAAGATGGAGAATCAGAGACCTGTTACTTTTCCGAAGCGCATCGGAAGGACGAGCGACGGACAAGAAGACAGTGGAAGAGATGAAGAACTCAAGCTTCCGGTCAATAGAGAGCCTGAGTTCAGTGTCGAGTTCGAGAAGGAGAGGACCGATTTCACCTCACGAGTTGCATTACAAAACGAACAGAGCAGTTTCAGAGGAATTGAGGAAGAAGACGAGTTTGCCTTACAAACATGGCCTCTTAGGCTGTTTAGGATTCAATTCTTCTATGCAGCGAAGTTTCTCAAGAAGCTTTGGCTCTCTCGCACGTGCATGAAATATTTTCTTCTTCTTTAAAAAAATTAATTTGATTCAATGTTGTTTTTGAAATAGATATAATATTTGTAAGTTGTAAATTTTGAACCCAAACATATCTCAACTGTCTTTAAACAAAGTAAAAGTAAACACAAATTTCACCTTAGAAGTGGGAACCTCTATTTATTTTGTCAGTTTTAACTAGATGATCAATAATTATTACCCTTTTTAACATCGATGGTTCGATTCGTTAAAATTTGTTCGTCTTTATTACTTTTTATATATTGTATGGATGTAATAAAATTGTCCTTCTATCATAAATATTGGAGTAATAGTTTATTACCACAATTTTGAGTGGAGATACGAATGATCTTTATGTCATGCGATCAATTGCAAAATAAATTCAAAATGTTAATCCAAGATAAGAGTGCATTACTAGCCATAATGAGTGAAATCTTCTATTTCTATAATAATATAGAAAAGCATTACTAACCATTAATGAATTAGTGAAATCTTATTATAGAAAATTTGTGGTGTCAACATTTTTAATTATTTATCTTTTTAAAGTGGAGTACTTTGATATTAAAAAATATTTATGAAGAAAATCTTACACCAAGTAATACTATAATTTTTTTTTTCATATATCCATAAAATAAAATAATATATCATTAAATGACGAGTTAAAAGCGAAATGAAATGAGTATACTATTTAAGCGTGTGTACTCTTTTTTTCTCTTTTAAGTATTTTAGTTACTGAAATTTGATTTTTTAAAATAACGATGAAGAACTTAATAGTGAAATATGATTAAGTTTCACGCCGAAAACGTATAATACAAATAAAAAAAAGGGTGTAGAGGAGGAAAATAATATGATTAAGTTTGATGATGAAATTCGGAAATTGTTGAGATGAAAGCCAATGATTTGATCTAGGGTACAATGCATAAAGTAAAGGGAACATTGGCATTGAAGCCACAAGTGTATGGGACCATATAGGGAAGAAAATGGCACCTCTCTAAACACAAAATTTCTACAAGTTAGGTACTGATGTCTTAGATGTTGTAATTAAATGTGGGGTAATTGCTTTTAATTACATCCCACATGTAATCTTCGTTAATCATCTTTATCTATACCTATACCTATTGAGTTCCATGGCCCAATAAAATCGGAAACTTTAGACTAATTTCTTTTTTTTTCTTTCTGCATTTATAGACCTTGCTCGCTCCTGGTATTTATTTATCCACGTCATCCCTCTATGTGACCCCAAATAAATATTATAATATTTAGATTTAAATACCATTTTGGTCCCTATATTTTAAAAATATTCATTTTAGTTTTTATACTTTTAACTTTGGTTCATTTTGGTATTTATACTCGTCATTTTGGTCTCTTCATTTTCACTTTTAAAAGATAAAAATTGTCTCTTTTTTTAACTTCAAAGACTAAAATGAACTAAAGTTAAAAGTACAATGATGAAAATAAACATTTTTAAAGTACAAGAATTAATATGAACCAAAGTTGAAAGTATAGGGACCAAAATTAAACATTTTGAAAGTAGATGAACCAAAATGAACAAAAAATAAAAGTACAAGAACCAATATAGTATTTAAACTTTACTTTTATTAAGAAGCTTAAGTTTTGAGTTTGGTTTTAATTTAGTTCATAGATTTCAAAATATTAACAATTTTACCTTTGACATTTGAATTTTGCTTCAATTTGATCTCTACGCCTCAAGGTTTACACTTTTAACCTCAATTTTTCACTAAATACTTACTTTCCTTAATTTAGGTTAATAAATTAAAAATCATTAAAAGAATTATAATTAATTAAATTTCACTATTTTTATCTCTTTTAAAATTAAATTTAGAATTTCACTTCTAATTATTTTTAATTAATTAATAAGAATTGACTTCAATGATTGAAAGTAAGTATTTAATGAAAAATTGAGGTTAAAAATATAAAATATTGAAATCTATGGACCAAATTGAAACAAAATTCAAATTTCAAGAATAAAATTGTAACAAAATTCAGATTTCAAGAGTAAAATTGTAACATTTTGGAATTTAGGGATTAAATATATTTTAAAATCTAGAGATCAAATAGAAACTAGAGTTAAAACTTAGAATCAATTTTCCATAATTAATTTACAATAAAAAAGATAGAAATAAAGGTGGGAATTTAAAATAATTCAATTTAATTGTGAAACATTGGAAGCCAAAGGAATGATGCTTAATGAACAACTTACAAATAATGTTTGTGGAAATTTTGTCTCATTCATGTGCATAATACCATAATGATAAATAATGATCAACATTTTAGCCTTTTTAGCTTCCTATTGGCCACATCATTCTAAAGTTATCATTGATTTCATACTTACCCAAATATTCTATTATAATATTTTCATGATTTCTTTTAAAAAGTTCAAAATAATAATAATAAATAATAAAGTATACAAAATACCTCTAAAATTGAGTTGACATTTTTTTTTAAAGTTCAACTTAGTCTTAAACTTTAAAATTCATTCTAAAAAATATTATACAATTTTGAATTTATTCAAAAAGAAAAAAAAATCTCTTTATAAGAAGAAATAAAAATTAACGTAATTGATGTATAAAAATTAGGAAACATACGTAATATTCTATATGCATGTAATAAAAGTTAAGATTGTAGTACAATATACATCATGTAAAAGATATCTTAAGACCATTTAAATAATCAATTTTTATTCTTTAATTATTATCTCAATATACGTGAGTGATATCGTAAATGATTATATAATACATATTTCTTCAATTCTATGCGTACTAGCTATTATGTTAAATTTTTATCTTATTTAAACGGAAAAAATAAGTTTATTTTTTAAACAAATTTTCAAATTCAAGGTAAATAAAAGTTTATCAAAGTTTGAAGACATAATTGAAGTCAATACTTCAAAATATAAGATAGTTTGTAACATCATTTCTTCATCTCTTCCTAAATAAATTGATGATAGAAAGAATATATACTAAATAGATGGAAGATTTTTAAAAATAGAAAAATAAGGGAAACTATTTACACAAAATAGTAAAATTTAATCATTTTAGATTTTTATCAGTTTCTATCCGGCACGAAATTTTCCTCAATAGATTATAAATTGAAGTTCAAAGATGTTAGGAAAACTTTTAAAATCTTAATTCTTAAAGTGCATATTTAGCACTACAAGAAATCGGACTTCTACCGACGTCCTAAATCGTTGGGAAATGGTGGAAATTGCGTCGGGAGATCCTCTCCCGACAATAGATGGATTGTTGGGAGTTTGGTCGGGAAAAATCCGTCGGGAGAGGATCTCTCAACGCATAAAACAGGCCGTCGAGAGTTGTTCTAGAACTCCCGATACATGGAATAGGGAGTTCTAGAACAAAATTAATTTAATAAAAAATAATCTATCCTAATTTTATATTATTTTTGTTTGAAATTCATAATTTAATTTCTAAAAAAATATTTGAGTATAAGAAAATGAATCTTCATAATAATATATTTAAAAAAAAAATCATAACCTATAAATGTTTTTTCTTAAAACAAAAAACTTCTATATTAAACAGAGTTCTTATTTATTTGGATATAAAAACAAATGCTTCCTTAAGGAAGTTTTTTGCTTTTACACGAAAACTTAAAGAATTCATCATATAGTTAATAATATCCATAGCATCAATGATTTTGATATATGCATGATATTAAATAATTGTTGAAAACGAGACCAATTAAAAAAGGAAAAAAAAAATCAACTTATCTATTTTCTATTCTATATCAATAAGATTAAGATTAGTACTATGATGTAATATCGATAATTAATTTGCATATTGCCCTTCTAGAATTTACTTACGCATCATGTAAAATAAAATTTTGATACCTTCTAGAAATTACCCATTAAAACTTTTTTTTAATCTCGAATTTTGAATGATAGGTATATTTGGCTTCGACTCTTCAAAATATATCTTTTTAGTCTATACTTTTTTTAAAACAAGTATCTATAATTCATGAATTTTTAAAATATACTTTTTTAGTCCTCAAGTTTATAAGAATAGGTTTAGAAGATCTTTCAACTATTTTTTATTTCATTTAATTATATAAAATTTTGAATTACAAAAACAATTTAAAAGGTATTTGAACTAGGTTTGGAAAATAAACTTAGAGTGAAGAGGTAATTTTTAAAAATTAATTTTCTAATTTAAAATAATAAAAAAAATTTATTGCAAGGATCTTTTAAACCTGCTTTTAAGAACTCACTAACTAAAACGGTATATTTTGAAAATTTAGGGACCAAATTAACCTATTATAAAAAATTTGAGGACTAGAAAGATTTGTTTTGAAAACTCAAGTACCAAACACATATATTATTAAAAAATCGAGGACTAAAAAGGTAATAATTATCCCAAGAAAATATCAATATCATTTTTTATGTACAACAATTATATGTAGATGAAGGATCGAATCAAGGTTTAAAATGTTGATGTTAACATAAATAGGTCTTAATTTTATGAAAATATCGATAAAAATATCGATAACGCGTCGATGTCGATGGATATTTTTGAAAAATAACAAAAATAAAAAATCAGAAAAATATTTAAATTAGTAAATAAATAATGTTTTTTAAACATTGCTAACATGTTTATCATTTATGTTATGTTTACATTACTTAAATTTTGTTACTTAACTTTTTAGGCTTCGTTGTTTTTTACAATATAATGAAAGTGTAGATATGTCGATGAAAATTTAATATTATGGATTAAACTCTTAATTTTAAAGAAATAATATATGTCAATCATTACTAAATTAATTCCAGTTGGATCATTTTAATATCATTTTTAATAGATAATTTTAATATCAATTTTTTTAATGAATAATATACATAGTCAATTTCTTTAGGTTGACAAACTATACATTGTCAAATTTGATATATATATGATAATTTTTAGGTTTCATATTGTTTCCTAACTTTTTATTGTACTTAAAAAAACTCAAATTTATTGAAAATCATTAGGTAAAATTAATTTTGTACCAGTAGGTTTTAAAATTTAAAATTTTGTATACAATAATGTCCATAAACTTTATCTATATTTTTTTAATCTAATATATATGTCTTTGATATAATAATATTTTTTAAAAAATTTAATTGATAATGTAGATCAAATTAAATTTTATGTCTAATGAAACCCAAATTTCAATTGTATATTTACTAGACATGAGATTTTTTTTTTTTTTAAATTGTTGAATAGATAAAAGATTTATAAGATAAAAATTGGCTATTGGATATAAAATCCAAAGTTTGAGGATCTATTAATCACTATTTTTAAAATAGTTAGGAACTTAATAAACATAAATTTGAAAACTTAAAAATCATTACACTTTTTTTTGGAAGTTTGAGTGACCTATTTGAAACATGATTAGAATTTCAAATACTTATTAAATAATTTTAAAGTTGAGGAAGCAAATAGAGATAAATCTGAATGTTTAAGAACTAAATTTATAATTTAACCAAAATTTTAATTTACACTCTAAACTTTTGGGGATTGTATTAGTTTAAACTCTGAACTAATAATTGTATCAATTTTAACCTAAACTTTTGTAGGTGTATCAATTAACACTTTCCTTCACGCTTAGTTAAAAAAACATCGTGTGAAACTTATAATTGTTTTAAATTAAACTTCTATATAGATTGTTATAAGTGAATCAATTTAGACACTTTATATTACATTTGATAATCATTTATGCATTCAATTCTTACACTTGGTAGACTTCTTCAAATGGTAAATTAATAAAATGGACGATTAAAATTGATGTATGGATACTTTTCAAAAGAAATCTTATATAATTGGGAGTCTAAATTGGACTGCTTATGAAATTTTAGGGGTTTAATCAATAAAATTATAAGTCTCACACGATGTTTATCTAAGCAGAACAAAGTAGGCCTAAGAAAAAGCTGTTGGCTTGGCCTCGATCATGGCCAAAGTTGAGTGTAATAAAAAATTCTTTACAGGATATGCCCTATGCATTCCTCAACCAAAAGGATCACCTTAAGACCAAAATGAGCCTAGGTGAATGTGCTTGGAAACTCTAGCAAAAACATGCCAAATGGGGCACGCCCTTCAAATGCCCAAACACGAGAAATGGAAGAACAATCCTAATGTAGCACTAAAACCAAATCAGGGAGAACCTAATAGGTCAATTACACCTATAAATACATTGTAATAACTTCAGAGAGGGACAAACTTATTTTGATACTCAAACTCTCAACTTGCAGCACTTATATGCTTGATGACTACATTGAAGTTGGTGTGACAAACACCACGTTAGTGTGTAGATCTTCCTATTTTGTAGGATACGTTCTTCCTCAAATTATAAAGCTATTGTTACTGTCATGTAAAAATCTGGTGCATTTTTCCTTGCTGAGATTTTGTTATCAACAATTTTTATATGAAAAATCTTATTAATTTCATATCATACATATGCATTATAATTCATCGAATGCATAAGAGAATATGTTTTAATTTCTTTGTACTATAATTCATTGAACACATAAGAGAATACTATTTTTCCTAACAATATTTCAAACAAAAAATTATTATAGAGTTAAAATTATAACTTTTTAAAAAAATTAATATTAAGATTGCAACACTTATCTAAATTTAAAATGTAATTTGGTGAAATTAAAAGTTTACCATAAAAATTTAACCGTTGAAATTTCTCCTTATTTTAAAAATAATTCATTAATGAAATAATACATGTTACAATGAATTGTTAACCGACGAGCAAGGACGACAACTAGACAACTTGAAGATGACATCGACAAATGAGTAAGCTATAAGGCAATTGACAAAGAGATATGTGACAATAAGTTGAATGTAGGGATGCCTATTTATTATATGGAAATAGAAGATGTCTATTTAAATGAGAAAGGAGGGAGAGGTCGAAAAGTATTTTCTATTCGTTAACTAAACAAGGGTGAACCAAAAATATATTTCTCGCCATTCCTCTTTTTTTCTTTTTAAATTTTATATTAAATGTGTATTATAAATTGAAGATTTGTGTATTTGAGAGCATGATTTGTAAAATTTAAATGGAAGAATATGTTTTTGTATTATTAAAATCTTAAACCTTTATTCCTTAAAAAAAACAAAAACTTTAGAAATTATGATTAAACATCTTAATTATATTTTAAACACATGAACTATTATTATTTTTATTCGAATATTGGAGAATTTTTGTTATATGAAAATTATATTGAAAATCACTCATTTAAATATATGGTCTTTTATTTGAAAAATTAATTATATCATTTAAAATTTTCTTAAAAGAAATCAAAAGGAAATAAATCTTGGAATCGAATCTTCTGGAATTTTCCGCGAAAAATGCCCCCCCCCCACCTTTTTTTTTAAAAATAAAATAAAATAAGCCTATTTGGAGCACGCCAAATCATTAACGTGTAACGTTTAATCACGCCAAACCCCTCTTCTATTTATTATTTAATTAATTGCAATTATCAATTATGGACTTTCTATAATCATTTTTTGTTTACTTTTTAAAAATATAGATTATATAGATTCTTTCTAGAAATATGTATTTTTAATCCCCACTCTATATACGGTTAAATTTTAAATCTACTTTTATTTTTATTGAAGACTAAACTTTCAATTTGACATGTATACTTGTTAGATGATATGATATTAAATCTGTCTTCACCCATCAGTTAAGTTTTTAGGTCATCAATGATTTAAAATAATATAAGAATAGATGGTCTAGAAATGTCTTTATATTAAATTTATCTTCATCCATCAACTTAAGATTTTTAGTCAATCAATGATTTAAGAGTAGTCGTATCTATTTCAATTTAATTTATTGAATAGCCTTAGAGGCTTCCATTTTTTTAATCACAAACCTTCTAAACTGCAAGACAACATCTATAAAAACAAGTAAAACAAGTCACTTTGAGTTAAGGAGAAAATAGACAATACGAAACATGTTCAATCCTAGCTGTTTGTCATTTTTTCTTAATCACCATTTCTACATATGGAAGGGAGAAGTTTGGAACATCTCAATCTAGAACATTCAAATCATTTGAGAGGACTAAGGAGATCTAAAGATGACATGACCCTATTTTAACTTTAAAAATTAAATTATCGTAACTTTAATAATAAATTCGGGTTGGCTCGGGTTGGTTTGAGTTATATTAGGTGAATCCATGAACCAACTTAACCCATAAATTTTTCATTTATTTGAATCCAACCTAACCCAGATGAGTTGATAACCCAACTCAAATCACACGGGTTGGGCTGGGTTGATTGGTTTTTTCGAGTCATCAGGTTTTTTGAACACCCCTAATAGACTAAAGTGTTTTTCTTTTACCTTAAAAATTAAATAGATAACAAACTTCAATTTTAGAGACAAAAGTATATTAGACCCATTTTTTTAGGTAGAGAGTATACTGATCTCTAGAAAAAAAAAATTACAATTTTGGTATATGATGTTTGGATTTAGTAGCATTTTGATCTCTTAATTTTCAAATTCGATATTTTAGCCATAAGATTTGAGTTTGGTAGCATTTTGGTACTCGTCGTTAAGTTTTTGATAATTAGCAAATGAAAAACTGATACTCTCACTACAAGAAATTTGGGCCTTGATGTCAGTTGGAAAAACTAAATACAGATATATAATGTCGGTTTCTTTTTTTAAAAAAAAACGGATCTTTAATGTCAGTTTAAAACCGACATTAAAGATCCACCCTAATTTTTTTAAAAACTATATAAATATGTGATATTAAAATGGAGAAAATTAAAAGGATATTGTCCTTTTAGAAACTATCTAGAAAAATATTGTTGTTTTCAAACTATTTGTAAAAACATTGTTGTTGTTTTTTTTTAAATAAGTCGAGAGTTGAAAATTCGACCTAGATAGGTCGAATTTTGAACCCTCGACCTTCCTTTCATTTGTACGTCGAACTTTGAACCCTCGACCTTGCCCTTCCTAATATTATTATTGAGTCTGTTTAATTATCATTCCGGAGACCTTCCTCTATCAAAAGATCGTATTTCTAAATTTTCATAAAGTCCCCCTGGAATTTCCTTTTTACAAAAGCTTGTTGAATATTTTTACGGATTCTGTCTATTTCAGCAAGTCTGACTAAATAACGAGCTAATGAATTTCCTTCCTTTTTCCACTGAACTTCCCAATCAATTTGAGAGCGAGATTATGAGAGAGAGCGAGTTTTGATAGAGTGAGAGTTTGAGAGAGCGAGAGTGAGATTTTGAGCAAGAGCGAGAGCGAAAAGTGAGATTTTGATAGAGAGCTCAATACCGTACAAATTTTCCTTTTTGTTCTTTTTTAATTACTACACATTCCACTTCTCTTTTTTTTTTTCCTTTTTTTTTTTTTAATTTTCCATTTTATAAAAACAATTTCTAAAAATATTTTATTATTTTATTAAACTCTAAAAAGAATAAATTAAAAAAATAATAACTCATAAAAATTAAAAATAAAATTTGTAAATTAAATATCTCATTTATATAAAAATAATTTACAAAAATCAATGTGTCCCACAAGGCGGGACGTTCGTCGATTTCGAGTGTTTGTCGTAGTCGACTTTCGAACTTGAGGTTGCCTCGGGTTCTTCTGATGTTGCTTGTACCTCTGCAGGCGCTTCATAATATAAAATATTCATTATGCTCTCCACGACTCCGATCATGTCCATGCACGTATATAGACGAAGGACCAGCCTCTGAGTCATAATGTCCTGAACAATGTTGGCATCATCATCAATCGGACTAACATAATCAGTTTGACTCTGCGTCTGCATTCATTATGGGGCAACTCTTCCACATTATGTGCAACCTCATCAAACTCATCCTCTTCTCGAACAGGTCCTCTACGTCTAGGAGCTGTGGAGGAACAATAGGTATATACGTACATATAATGAATTTCCTCATATAGCTTTGGTTATCACTACATATAGCTAAAACCTGGTTTGGATCATTCGTAACCTCACAGTCTACTGTTGTTCGATCTCTGTGAATTATAAAACAATTAGACAATATTTAAATAAATTAAATAAAAAATAATTAGATAATATTCATTCATTTACCAGATGACCTACAGCTGCTCCCGGACGAGTGACGTAGCGCCTTGTGATATTATTATACCAATGAATATATTCTGGAGTGACATCTGTGTCAAACTGTTCAAGAGAAACCCCACTGCAATAAACCTTGCACGATAGTGCCATCGCACTACCAAATGTGCAACTTTTTCAGACCAATCTTCAGTTCTTAGGTCAATATCATGCAGTACGGGTTCAGTATTACAAGGCGATGAGACATCTTGCTAAAAACCGAATTGTCTCATTACCGTGTCAGGAAGATGCCACTCACCAATGTGAAAACATATGAGAGGACTCATCGTCCGCCATATGTTTTGATCATTCGTACGAAAATTAGGCAAAGTATGCATAATAATTTTGTACGGCTCCCAAATAACCTGAAACACAAAATATTATATTAGAGAATATTAAAGACAAATACAATAAAAATGTGAATAAAATAATCAATTAGGTTTAGTGTAATGTACCTGTTCAGGTTAAAGCAGATCAAACATGTATCTATACTGGTTGACTACATGTGTGGCTGTCCTAGTCACACAAAATTTGTCTCTCCACCTAAATTTTTAAATGATAATTTAGAATTTAAATTAACTAGATCAGTGATATAAAAATTAAATTGAATTAAAACAACATACTGAGAACCATAGACTCGTCCAACTAACTGAGCGTCATTAATATGATGTAGCTGTGGAACCATTGTTGGAAATCGCTCCCAAGCCCATAGTTACAAAAGTATGAGAGCCCAGCTATCTCTCGAACCTCAGGTCTTGTTGCTTTGCATAATTGTCTATACAACCATGCCAAGCATGCTCCACCCCACGAATACTGCCCTGCATCATGGAGGTTAGCTAATAGTGGCAAGAACATCAAGTGAACAAAATGACTTGATTTATTTGAAAACAGACTTCCACCCATCATTTGTAGTATATATGCTCGAGCATATCTTATGACGGTTTTCTCGTCTGCATCATCTGTGAGCTCACGAAATTATGTTCCTAACCATATTAAACTTAACCTCGATCCTTTAATCTTGTCGGCAGGTGGGGTCGCACCGAGGTACAGTTGACAAGCTTCTAACCAGTCATCGTACATCACTCTGGTGACTGGCTCACTGTCAACAAGTAACCCCAACAACACTTCTATTCTTGTAGAGTGATAGTGCACTCTCCAACAGACATATGGAATGTATGCCTCTCGGACCTCCATCTCTCGACCAAGGCTATGATTAGATGCCAGTCCAACTGAATAAATCCTAATCTGGCAACCCCATAGAATCCAGATGTGCGCAGTAGCGGTAGTATTTGAGGGTGGAGCGGGATAGTACGCTGGGAGAACTGTCTTCTCGACGCCTGCAAGATATTTCTCCAGTAGTACGATCTCGCCGTACAACATATGATTGATGAATGGACTGGTCGTACAAAACATTGGATCAAACAGGTCCTAGGTTTAAAGCCATGATCTATATATATATATATATATATTAAAATTAACTATAATTGAATAGTAGAGAAAAATGTGAGGGTAAAGAATAATGTAAAACTTTATTGATTACAATAAAAAAAAATTGAATATACAATAGATTTATTATAAAAAAATTGAATATACAATAAATATAATAAAAAATTGAATATACAATAAATTATAATAAAAAAATTGAATATACACTAAAAAATAAATATATAGTAACAAAATTATTATTTTTCATTCCCTAACTATCTGGAGCCCGTCTTAGTAACGAAGGACACTTCCTTCGATTATGTCCTAACTGGTTACAAAATCCACATCGTTTTGTCAGTGGCTTGGTTCTGTCCAATCCATCTCGTTGTGATAACGTGAACTTTTCGGTCTTACCAGGTTTTCTCAACAACGATGGATCAGGATGTAAAACGGGCATATTAGGTGTGTGATCCAGAAATCTTCATGCGGTACAGGTTGAAATTGAGGAGAGTAACATTCAGCATACGTTGACAATTTGTAGTAGTCCTCAATATAAATCTTCGTAGTTCATGTTAAAATTGTGAGCAAACGACCATAAAATGCGAGCATGGAATGTCGAATGCTTGCCACTTGTTACATGAATAGTACCGCTCGGACCTGTTTAGCCTCAATATTTGAACGTTTCCTCCTTTGGCATTGAGACTATGATGTTCGGTCTTCACATGAAACACACTTTCATATTGATCGTATGATTGTACTTCATGTTTACTAGATCGTGCAGCCCATTTATTTATTTTATCGTGTGCACACCTGGATTTTTACTCCACTTAGTATTATAAAATATGTTTGAAATAAATTATTATTAATATATATATATATATATAAAATAATATTATCGGGTGTATTTATCTTGACGCTCCAATACATCCCTTATTTCTTGTCTTCTTTTCTCGAAATAGTTCACGCATTTGAAGAATGTTATATGAGCAAGAGCATTTATAGGCAACATTCGAGCTCCTTTGAGGACTCCATTTATGCACTTTGATAGATTTTTCATCATCCACCCATATCTGAATCCTTCATCATGTAACATGATGTAGCTGTGGAGCCATTGTTGAAAATCGCTCCCAAGCCCATAGTTGCAAAAGTATGAGAGGCCCAACTATCTCTCGAACCTCAGGTCTTGTTGCTTTGCATAGTTGTCTATACAACCATGCCAAGCATGCTCCACCCCACGAATACCGCCCTGCATCATGGAGGTTAGCTAACAGTGACAGGAACATCAAGTGAACAAAATGGCTTGATTTATTTGAAAATAGACTTCCACCCATCATTTGTAGTATATATGCTCGCGCATATATTATGACGGTTTCCTTGTCTGCATCATCTGTGAGCTCACAAAATTGTGTTCCTAACCATATTAAACTTAACCTCGATCCTTTAATCTTGTTGGCAGGGGGGTCGCACCGAGGTACAGTTGACCAACTTCTAACCAATCATCGTACATCACTCCGGTGACCGGTTCTCTCCTACAAAGTGTACTAATTAATTATAACATAGCATCCATTAATGATAGTTCTTATGGTTAAATTAATTAAAACCTTTTAACAACATATGTATGAGAAATGTTGACGATATGAGATGATTGTATAGGATTAATTAGACTAAGCTTATCGTGATTGTGTAAAGAGCATTAATCATGGCCGCTCTCTCTTTCAATCTCGCTCTCTCCTACAATTTCGCTTTCAATCTCACTCTCTCCTACAATCTCGCTTTCAATCTCGCTCTCTTAGTCTCACTCTCTTCTTCAATCTCGCTCTCTCCTACAATCTTGCTCTCTCTTACAATCTACTTCACCCACTTATCTTCCTTGTCGAGGGTTGAAGTTTCGACTTATCTTTGTCAAGACTATAAAAAATTAGCGAGATTCCCTTCTAGAGCGAGATCCTCATCACAAAATTAGCGAGATTTCCATGTATGTCGAAACTTCAACCCTCGACAACCTTAAAGTGTTTCTTTGTTTGTCGAAACTTCAACCCCTCAACAACCCTAATTTACGTATTTTTTCCAAGTTTTTGTTTGTTTGTCGAGTTCTCAACGTTCGACCTCTACATTAGTCGAATCCTCAATCCTCGACTTCTAGCCTCGAACTCCCAAAACAACAATATTTCTCTAATAAGTTTCAAAACAACAATATTTCTCTAATAAGTTTTGAAAACAACAATATTAATATTAAAGGTCCTATTAAAATCAAACAAACCATAGCCTCTTTCATCCCTTTCTCTTCCTCTCTCCCTTCTCCACCGCCCCTCCCCCTTCTCTTCCTCCTTCCCCTTTAACTCAATTTTTTGTGTTAAGTAGATCACTGAATATGCAACCAAAGAAAGGACGAGTTTGTCTTCAACAATGTAAACGTAATGGCCGACGCAACTATGACTTATTTAGGAAAAGACTTCATCGTTCTGACTTGGTCCGTCAGCATTCTCATTGATTGTCAAGAGGAAGTTTACATCACAACAAAGGTCAACACATAAACCTTTGTTAAAGGAAAACAAGGCCGAGGACTAACCCGAGGTTTTAGAATGGACAAGGCCGAGGTCGAGGATGAACTCGTGATTTCTGTAGCAGAACCAGTCCTTGTCTTAACACCCTCTTTATGATTTATTTCCCAATCGACCACTTTTGATTCTTTTCGCTGTTGATTCTCTCTAGGTACTTCTGAATTGGCACAATTTTATACTCACTAACGTTTTCTCTTCGTCAGTGTAACATAACTTCTCCGACAACTCACTTGCAAGAATTGTCAATATTCATCTTAATATCCACTTGACTCTTTGATGCCTTATCTGGCTAGTTATATTCTTCTCTTAATTTCTCTATCTCTGTATCTTTAAGAAGAAAGAAGTATTTTTGTTTAAATTTTTTTGATTAGAATGAGAAAAAAAAGGAGGGCTTTGTGATATTTGATACTAGAATTGTCAATATTTTGTTCTTTGCAATTATTTGTAAGCTAAATGCCAATTTCAAGGCTAGCTTTTGGGATTAGAGGGGTTGGTACTCTGAATTTCAACATTTATGACGTGAGACTTAACCTCGTATCTATCTGTCACGTATCTATCTAGTTTATAAATTCTATCTCCATATCTGTTAGAAGAAGATTGTTGCTGTTTAGATTGATGGAAACGTAGTTTTGAATTTCTTTTTATATTGCTATATTGATGGAAACATAGTTTTGAATTTCTTTTGATTGTTGTTTTGATTAGATACTTGTAAAGTTTTGATCTTTGTAGCTGATGATTGGTCATGTTTGGTTGACAAAATGGACTTGTTCTTTGGTCAGAAGTGGGAGAGATAATTGAGGAACTTTAGAAATTGAGTTGGTGATTCAATTTTATTCTATGATTCAACAATATCGTTTCGTTCTTTGATTGCCTTCAACTGTGACATTTCGTCTCTGTTTTAGTATTCCCTTCTCGTTCTCCAAATTTGAATTTTATTGGCTTTTCTCCCTGATTGGATTATTATTTGAATTATCATTATTGGTGATGAAGAGTTTTATGGCCATCTTGGATTTCAACGCAAAGAAATACAAGTTTTATGGCTAGGTCTGATAACACTTTTTGGATTATCTTTATGATTTCAATGCAATAAAACTTTCTTGAAAACTATACAATCAAAACAAAGTTACCAAAGCTCATAAGGGTTACATAACAAAGCTCATATTGATTAAAACTAATATTGTCTTTGTGATAATTTTTTTTTGCTCAGATTGAAAAGTTGTTTGTGATTTCTATTGAGCTCATATTAGTTCTAATATCTAAACTTTGTTTTGATAGTATAGATTTCAAGAAAAATGACTTTTGTTTGAGGAAATGAAATTTTGTAGTTTTCTCGTCTATTCCAAAATACAATTTTGTTGTTTGAGGAGATAAATTTGTATAGTTTCTTGTGTTTGTAAGTTTTGTTGTTTTTGCATAATTTATTATATTTCTAATTAGTTTTTTTCTTCACATTGATAATATTTAGTTGCTCAAATTGATATTCATACATACTTTTAGAATGTTACTTACTGTAGAATATACCAACCGTTTAGATACCTTTATGGAAACAGAAGCTTGTAAGTTGTAATCAAGAAGAGATGATATCAACTAAGGCAACCTTTAAGTTTTAGCCTATGTTTTTGCTTCCTTTTGATTTTTGAGTGGCATGTTGTTTGAAATTTAGGTGTAAAATATGTAGGTGTATTGTTTAGGATATAAAACTTTCCATGGAGCTTCACGTTTCTAAAAATATATGTTTTTGGCTATTGGGTGGGATATGATTGATGTAATAATGACCGAGCTCTTTGATTGGACTCATGCATAAACACTTCAATCTTCATTGCCATTGCTAGCTTATTCATTTGTTCTTTTACTTTTATATTGATATGGAATTAGACTCCTTAGATGTTATCATGGTTTTGCTTCTTGTTTCACTTTTCTTCTCCTTTCAGATTGCAATTATGTCGAAGGGAATTCTCGTTCAAGAAAACTAGGGAGGTTAGAAGACTTGGAAAGGCATAGGTATTGTGGCTTCTTCTTTTTCTTTGGTTTTTTGTTTTGTTTTTGTTGGTGGTGGGATTTGTTAGCTTTTGTTTCTTATAGTGTGTGTTTTCCTAATGTGTTGTAGAGACGAATAAGAAGAGATCATTTCTTGGCGACCTTGTTGGTGGAGTAAGTTTTTGTGATTGCTGGTTTGGTTTTGATTAGATTTTACTTCATGAAAAGAGGGGGCAGGGCTTAATTGTTTTTTATTTGTCTTCGTTATGGGATTTTTACTTGGTGTGTCTACCTATTTCTTTAAACATTTAAGATAAATTTAAATACAACTAGTTTGAATGCAACTACCTACTTTTTTTAGTATGTTCATGTTATCATGAAAAAAATGAACAAAAAAACTACATCTGGTAAACAAGATGACTGTATGCTCATAAATTTGTTCAATGAGGTTTATAATATGCTAATCACTTTGTGTTGCACGTGTTGTGAACTTGCTCCAAAATGCATTTTCTCAAATTTCTCCATTATATTACGCGAAGAATCGATCAAAGAATCTAATGTCATAAAATATGGGAATCATTAGCGGGCAGGATATGTTCGAGACATATGGTGGAAATAGTGATGAAGATGATGAAGAGTTTGTTGATTTGGATGATCGACTCTATTGTGGTAAGTTTGTATAAATATAGTTTCCATACTTCATGGCAATTTCTTTTAGTATGATTCATTTATTTTTAAATTATTCTTGATTTTATATACTTAAGCAAGCATGTCTTCTTTGTAGATTTTTTTGGGATAGTAATGACACTCCAAAGTAGACAACCAGCTCCCTCAATCTTCAGTTAATTTTTTGTATTTGTTAAAAGTTAAGTTGTATATTCAAAAGCAATTAAGATTTTATTTTGGGATTTTTTGATACGTAAGCCGCCAACTATTGTTTTGTAAGTATAAATTTTGTTATTCTCTTTCGGACTAACTATTATTCATATTAGATTTAAATTTTTGTGTTTGTTGAGATTTTAATATATAAAAATAATTATTTTTTGTGGATAAATTATTATAATGTCGTTTTTAACTTTTTGACCGACATTAAAGTGAATTGGACAATGCCATGTAAAAAAAACAGACAATAATTCTGGGCTTTAATATCGGTTTAAAACTGACATTAAAAGGCTTTAATGTCAATTTAAAACCGACATTAAAGACCTTTTATAACACAATCTTCAATGTCGGTTGTCATTAAAATTGACATTAAAGGTATACAATGTTGGTTTTAAACCGACATTAAAGATCTTTTATAACACGATCTTCAATGTCGGTTGTCAACCAACATTAAAGCCTTTTAATGTCAATTTTAAACCGACATTAAAGTCTAATATTCTTGTAGTGTCTTATTTTAAAAAAATTATTATTAATATAATTAAAAACATTGTTTTAATTAAAAAGCGTATCACACCAATTTTACATTAGTTAATTAACATAAAATTAACGACAAGGAACTAAATGCTACCAAACTTAAACATAAGGGATAAAATAATTTTAAAAAAATAATTTTAGAGAGGAGATCATCATTAAATTTAGTTTTCTAAATTAAATATATATATAATTATTCAAAAAAAATATTCAAGGATCCGATTAAAAAGTTACATTTTAAAAGTTCATGAATCAATTGTGTTTCTTAAAAATTTGATGATTAAATTAAAAGGATATATTTTGAAAACCAATCAAACATACATATATCTTTCAAAATTTAAGGATATAAAAAAGAGAGTAAATTTTCATTTTTATTTTAAAATGATTTCAAATGACTCCACAAGTTATATTCAAAATATGTCAATGCCACGTTTTATTAATCTCCATCCACATATTATCATTGTTGTTGTTTTGATATAATCCATAGTTTTCTTTTCAAGTCACCAATTAATTTTGATGGGTTTTAGGTTTATTGGCTGCTTAAAACACATTGAATGCCATGCATCGATTAAAACCATATATATTATTTATTTATTTGACAATGGTTATATATATATATATATATATATATATATATATATATATATATATATATATATATATTAGGTTAATTTCTTACTTTTATGAAAGTTAGGGATGAAAAGTGATATTTAACCTAATATATATATACTTTGGTTTATAACAATTTAGTCCTTATACTTTAAATTTTGTAACAATTTAACTAATGAACTTTACTATGTAACAGTTTATTCTTTATTATAGAAATTAATGATAATATTTAATGAGATTTCATACATAAAAGACCGTTAAATTGATTAGAGACTCAATATTTTTACAAAATATAAAAATTTACATCATAAAATATTAAAAACTGACATCGAATTTTGATTAATTTGTTTACATGAGGGACTAAATTGCTACAATTCTGAAAGTATAAAGACTAAATTGTTACATACTAAAGTTCAATGATCAAATCGTTACAAAATTGAATGTATAAGGACTAAATCGTTATAAACCAAAACTTAAGGACTAAATTGTTACTCTAAAAAAAGTTTAGGGACAAAAAGTGATTTTTAAGGTATATTTTATTATAAATGCATGATGCAAATATATAACGACATAGAGTAAAGTCAATATAAATATTAAGTATTATGTTAATTAAGAGGGGAAAATAATTCAATTTGGGGGAAGATCTCAAATCAAACAAACAATTATTTTTTTTGAAAATAAAACACAATTGGAATGTGATGAAAAAAGGGGAATCACTTTTGACTTTGGGTTGAGGTGTGAAAGCCTTAATTAATAAAAGAAATAAAGTGAGGCCAAAGTTTGATGTGATAAAGAATTAATATAGCAAATATAGGACCCCACAGAGCATGCCAAAACAAATCCCACCTGCCTTATATGCACTACATGCTTTGTCCTTCAATAATTTAATTCCAATCATGTTATTCAATAACAAATTAAAAAGCTCCATACCTCAATATATATATATATATATTACAAATTTTGTTCTAAATTACAGAATTTGTTCCATTTGAAAAAAAAAAAATAGAATTTAGTTTCTATAGTTTATAATTAAAATTTAAACCTCATGACTTGATAAAGCTTTCATAAATAGTTCTCATGATAAAGATCATTTACGAGGATTATATCAAACCATTAAGAATATTTATGAGATTTTATTAAACCGTATGGACCACTTATGAAATTTTATCAAACATTCATCTAGTTGAGTTGTGTTGAGTTGGAAATTATTATATGGAGAGTTACATTGTTTGTGTTTGGTGTGCAGAGTTGAGTTGGTAATTGTTGTCTGTGTTTAGATGCAGGGTTGAGTTGAATTGGGATATCTAGTGCTGTTTTTGTAAATGAAATTGATTTTATCTTTTTTTTTTTTTTTTTTTTTTTTTTTTTTTTTTTTTTTTTTTTTTTTTTTTTTTTTTTTTGCTATTGTTGATTTTAATCTTCAATTATACACATATTTTTCTAACTTTTCTAGGATAAAAACAAAAAACTTCCGATTCTTTTCTATTCTCAAAACATAACAAATTCTCTACAAAATATTCATATACATAACACAAAATTTTGATTTCAATTTTTTAAATACTCAAATAGAAATGATTATTCAATTCAAAAACCCAACTTAATCATTAATTACCATAAAAATTAAAAAGAACCGAAAAGATTAGTACCATCAAATGAAACTATTGACATTATTTTAGATGGGAGGAATGCCACTTAAATGTTAATCTTGAAAAAACCAAAATCTTACAATTCAAATCATAAAACTAACTATTAGATAGTTTTTTTTACCAACTTGTGGAATATGGATTTACTTTTTTCTAAAATCGGTAAAATGAATTTAGAAATATTGATGTCTAACATGAGCCATAATTTTCAATTTCACTATTTTATTAGAATTATGTAATATTTGAAAACATCAAAGGATAAGTTGTTTAAAACATATCGTTGAATTTTTGTTTAGTGAAACAATAATAAAACGTCGTATGTAATATTTTTAAGATCTAAGAAAAAAATGAAATAGAAGAAAAATAATTTGATTTTAAAGAACGGCCAAAAGAAAAAAGAGAGAGAGGAGGAGTTAAGAAAGAAAGGGAAAAATAAAACCCATACGAGCCAGCCAAAGAAAGAAGAGAGAAAATGAGAAAGACGTACCAGACGGGAAAAGAAGAGAGAAAATGAGAGAAGGGGGTAAATGTGAAGAGAGCATGAGATAGAGAGAAACGACAAAGTAATTGAGGGAGTTGGGTGAGTAATGAAAACGCGTGGGAAAATGGGTGAGAGTGAGAGTATAAAATAATGGATAATTAAACCCACTGTTTTATTTTTATCAGTGGTCGTCGAAATTGGGTACATAAAGGTGGTAGGCAGAGTATATCGCCGGAGTTGCTTGTGCGAAGGTAGTCATTGGAGTTAGTCGCTAGAATTGTCGTTGAAGGTGGTTGGTGGAGCCCGAAGTTCTTTGTCGAAGTTGGTCGTGCGAATGTAGAAGTCTGAGCTTTTTTTACCAAGATGGTTGTCGGAATTGGTTGTCGGAGTGTCGTCGGAGTTGATCACCTGAAGGTGGTCATCGGAGTATGTCGCCAAAGTGTGGTAGCAGCAATCACCAACGGAGATTGATGGGTGGAACTATTAAAAACATTGGAGGGAGAGAGAATTGGGGAGAGTTCGTAAAATAACCAACTCAACCCCACCACACTTAAAGTTGGTTGTCAAACATTGAGTTGGTAAGAAAATACCAACTCGACCCAACTCTCTTTTGTTCCAAAAGTTATATTTTAGGTCCTCCAAGTTTGGAAAATGATTCTAAATGGTCCCTAAGTTAATTTGACCATTACTTGATTAATAGAAAATGACATAACATATTTATGTGATAAATTTCAAATGAGATGGATAATTTTATTAATTTTATGTTATATTTTTAGATTAAATACATGTATTTTCCATTTTCTTTTTATTCCATCTATCCCTTTCTCTTCTACCCTCCATTTTTTCTCTTGTCACCTTTTTTTTCTCAAACTTATATAAGGGAGGTTTGAGAATTTAAACTTCATATATACTAATTATGTTGACTAATCCTTACATTTGACCTAAATAACTATTTTTTTTTTAAAAAAAAAAAACTATTTTTTTTTAAAACTTTAGATCCTTTTCATATTAAAAGAAAAGGTTAATAATAATCCAACAGAAAATGGAAAATAAAAGTGTTGTGATGTTAAAATATGATATTTGAAGGCATAGGACCGACTTCAAAAAATTATTGTTTGTTTGTATCATAGTTGTAGCCACATAGTTTGTCACTATTTTGAGAAAATGGGGTATCCATTATTCATCATCAAACTAAGTGAAAATATACACACCATCTTTCACCATATACTCATTTTTATATAAAAAACCATCTTTCACCATATACTCTAAAAAATATCTTTAATTTTGAATTTTTTCAATAAAAACTTTTAGTGTTATTTTTGGGTAAAATTGCTATTTTCTTATTTGTTTTCTATTTTTGATTTTCATCCTATTTAATTGCGTATTTGTGCTTTTTCCATTAATGAGACACCTTTATTTTTTTATTTTCGAAATTTCCTCAATGATGGAAGATAAATACATTGATTATGGAGGGAGAAAATGAATTTAATATGATTTTTTAAATTTTTATTTGGAGAGAGAAAATACATTTAATATAATATTTTTTCATTTTCAATTAAAGAGAGAAAATGCATTATTTTATGTTCCATTTCATGGTTTCTAGTGTCTTTTATTTTTCATGTTTGGTTTTTAATATTAAGTGATATATCCCCTTGTTTGTTTTGAGTATTATTTGTTTTATGTAATATATTCCATTATTTATTTGGTTTATATACCAGTTATTTATGTATACACTTAGGCATCACTTTTGAGGTAATATATTCCCTGATGTTCTAATATGTATGTTAATATACCTTGAAACATTGTCAATATACCTTAAAATATATACAATATACAAGATTAAGAGTAAATATTACAATATACGAAATTAAGAGTATATATTATTTAATCGAATTTCTTTATAAGTTATCTCACGGTATATAAATCACATATTGACTTAATATTCAACATAAATCATAGTATATATCAAATAAACAAAGATACATCCCACAGTTTATAATTCACATATATCAAATAAAGAAATGCATATTGACTTGGGGGTTTATAACATATATATTTAGGGTTTAAAAGAAAAAGAAAAGTTCTCCTCGATCTTGGTGCAGTAGATCTATATAGGCGGTACGAACAAAGTCCATCCTCATCTCTCCATCTTCATATAGGGGTTTATAACACATAACCCTCCATCTTCATCCCTTCTTCTTTAGCCATAGCCGCCACGAATCTCTCTTCCCATGTTGTTGACTAGATCTACTTGCCTCATTGCCGTCGATCGAATTTGCATGTTCCACCGTGTCGTCGACCAAATCTGTTCGCCCCACGTTGTCCGTGTCGTCAATTCGTCCCATATCAGTCGTCTCTCATCGTCGGATTTGCTCGCCCCACACCATCGTCTCCCGCATGCAACTCTCAACACCAAAAATGAGAAAAGAGAGGGAGGGGAAAGAAGAAAAGAGAGGAAGGAGGAAGAAATGAACGTAAATCATAGAGGAGAGAATAATATGAAATGTATTATTGGAGAGAGAGAATACATGCATGGGAGAGAGAGAATCTTTTATTTATATATATATATATTTGTGTCTTAAAAACAAAGTTCAATAGACCTTTCTTGTTAAAAAAAATGAAATGTTTAAGACATTAATATAACATAATCGTTATATTTAGGTCTCTATGTTTTTTCATTATTTCTATTGCAGCCCATGCACATTAAGTGGTTAGGATAATCATAATTTTATGGGTAAGAAATCAAATTTGAAATAAATATTTCATATATTTTATTTAAAAAGCATAATTTAGGTAGGAAAATATGCATATATGTGTGTAAGAAAAGAATAATATAAAATTGCACAAATGTGTATTCCAAACAATTGAACTCAAACCCAATTCATGAAGGCTTCTATTCCCATCATTTCAATTTTACAGTTGGTCGTTAAAGAAAATTGGTTTAAATACTATTTAGACCATAAGTTTACAGCTTAGCCACTATACTTTCAAAATCTTCAACACTAGGCTTTCAGAACATCTATTTATGAAATTTTAACTTTAAAATTACACAATGAAAACTCTTTATTATAATTTATGATTGCATTCTAACAATTTCATAGGATATGTTGGGCTAAAATTTTGAAAGGAAAAAAATGAAGCCAAACTAAAAATGTAAGATAAAAATGATCGATTTAAATCTTACTTTGATTTTTGAACTTTTAAAAGTGATCGTTTTAATTCTTAAATTTTAAATATTATTTTATTTTGATCACTAAATTTTTAAAAATGATCGTTTTAATCCTTGAACTTTTAAAAAGTACTTATTTTGGACTGTGATATATACAACTTTTTTAACAAAATGGTGAGAATTTAAAACACTTCTTTTAACAAAATGATTGTTTTTTTAACAACTTTTTTAACAAAATGAGAGAATTTAAAACACTTTTTTAGTTCAAAATTTTGGTCACTCAATATTTTGAGTGTTAGTTGTTGACAATTTACTTCATCTTCATCTTCCTCAATACATCTAGAACCTAGTCATGCAAAAATACAAGCTCCCTCACACTTCTTTTGAAGAGTTAACATAATTTTAATAGTAGGGCTCAAAATAAACACTTTTTAAAAGTTTAGGGGCTAAACGAACATTTTCTAAAGTTTAGGAATCAAAATATAACCAAATTCAAAGTTAAAAAAACTAAAATAAGATTTTGAACCCACTTTATTTTAATTTTTAAGGCAGAGGACCAAAAATGGACATTTTGAAAGTGCAAGAGTTATATTGAAAAAAGTAAAAAATAAATTATCCAAAAATAAAATGAACATATTGAAGCAAAATAAACCAAAAGTATAACAACTTTAACCCTTAAAAAATTCTAGACATTCACATCAACTGAATAGCAATAAAGATTCTTATTCAGAATTTGATCTCCTCAACTAGTTGGTCAATCATGATGCTTTAATTGCTACCTGAATGAGAATTAGTATGAAAGATAAAGCATGAGAGAATCACTTGTAAATTACAACACAAGCAAAGCTTAAATTCAAGGCATGAAGTTTGCTATAAAAGAAATGAAAAATGCAGAAATAAAACAAGGGGTTAATGACTGACATTAGATGCAACAAGTCAGCACAAACCAGTTGAAGTCCTTTTGTGTTGGATGGGCTGACAAAAAATAAGTTCGTCTTAGGATTCATGCTCTCAATTATCCTGTGAATAGAAAGAAAAACCAGGCAAGGGCTGAATTATTAATGACAAATGTTACTTCTCCAAAATACAATATATGTAAGTAGTATCTTCTGTTTTCCTCTTTTAACTGCAATGTCACCTTGTCTAAGCTTTGGTTTCTGAACAGGGAGATAATGTCGTACCCGATACTAGAAAGTTTCCCTTCACATAGCCTTCGACAATGTAGGATTCTGCTCAATTGTAACTGTAACCAAACAGATCCACAGAAAAAGGAAGATCGCTTCATGCACGCGAGTTGATTGCCTACCGATGTTCTTCCCTCAAATGTTTCTCGCCTTTTCAGTAACCAAGCACACATGGATGGAAAAAGTACTTAGACTATATCCGCCCCATATACTCCTGGTGATGAATGTCATGTAAACCCCACAATAAAGCAGAGCAAGATTATAACAATAACAGGGTGATAGAGAACTTGTAAAGCTTTGGGAAGTTCCATAAAGTAATACTCTTCCAGCTCATATCAAGCAAACTATATAATCATAAAGAGACAAATCAGTTTACAGGTTGAAGGGTGGATGTTGCAAACTTGAGATGGTAGAGAAATTTACTTGAGAGCAACAGCCAATTTCAAGGCAATTTGTAAAGGCCGAGGAGTGGCTTCTCTCTTTGTTCAACCCTCTTCTTCGCAGCCTCCCTTGCTTTGAGTGCAGCCTTTTCTTCTTCAGATATAGCCTTTTGCTTCTCATCTGGCCTCTTCCTCTTACCAACAGCAACTGATGAAGGAGCACCTTTAACGGATCGCTTCGGGTTTAAAGAAGCTGAAACAACTAACCCAGGCGGAGGCCCACTTTCCCCTTTATCCACATTTTTGTCTTTTATAGCTGCACTGGCGGAGGCTGATGATGGCTTCGCTAAAACTGGTTTCTTATGTTTGGAGTTCAAAAAGTATTGAGGCGAAGAATGTGCCTCTTCCTGTGTTACCCACTTGCCTGTTGCAGACACTTAACTTGGTAAGCAACAAATACTCGTATTTAAAAGTTCATTTTCCCAAAAATCAATCAGTACCAATGGCATCGGAGTAGTAGAAGCCTGAACTTGAATCATAGTAAAAACCGTTGCTTTCGTTATAATAATAGCCTGAAGTGCTGTCAAGCTCCCATTCTGTCATCATTGAGAGCTGTATCAGTTTGAAGAACACGATCAAGAATAAGATGAAGATAAATGATAATGATCAGTAATAGGCTCACAAAAGGGTAAAAGAAAAGAATTATCCAAATGGATAAGCTGATGGACCTAACATTGAATATAAAATGTTTGTCTTCCTGTCCTTTTTTCCCTTCATTTCTTATCAAGGGAATTGCTTGTTTCTTACCAAAGCATAGAAAAGACTTTCTTTACCACTTAAAGTGACAAACACATAGGAATGAAAGTAAAGCAAAAATAATTTATCCAGCCTTCTGGTCTCATACTGAAATTGTAAGTGGTTACAGGTTAGAACTTACAACGTGTTCCATACCCAATAAATTGATAGAAACCCTTACACTGATATAGGAGTGTCCTAACAAAGGAAGGCTCAATTTATCGACTATCTATGTGAACACCCATGCATAATAAATATGCACATAATATTATGTCCAATTACATAGAACTTTCAGTTAAGTAGATCAGATTGTTATAAATATCAATGGAATGGTATTCTCAGAGCATTGTCAATAGATGCGCAAATGCGCATCAAATAAAGGCATTTATTTTAAGAAAGTTCTGGAGAAAGATATATTAATGCATTTCTTAAAACGAATAAATTGCAACTTTGCAGTACTTACCCTCTTCACCATTTTCTTGAACATTAACAGGAAGTGCATGAGAATCTTTAGCTTCCCGCAAATTTGCTATGTCCTTCTGATAACTACGATTGGCTTTCTGTAGAATTGAAAACAAAATAGGATTGAACAATGTAAAAAGATAAAAGTTCTTGGATCAAGCACACTACTGTTCTTGCTATCAACATGATGAATATACTAAGGCCATACACTCAGAGGACTCAGGCCCCTGTTGCATGAACTTAAAATTTTGGTGCTTACCCCTGTTATTTAAAGTTTCAGCAACTTCACGTCTCTTCTCAGAAAGGATCCCTTTTGTTATTTTGGATAAGATACTCAAAAGAATACTCACTCAAGAAAAATCAATCGTGAAAAATGAATTATAGTAGGACATTACTATCTATTCTTACTAGACATGTACATCAGGCTCAAGAAAGAGCCCACATTAGCCCACATTATATACTCGAGTATAATCTACATACAACTATTTGATTTTAAGAACCCTATTAGGGAAACTGCACCGAAATTAACAGCTCAAGTTCAAAGCAGAAACTACATTCATCTTTCACAATTCACTAATTCAACAACCACAAGCTAACCTTTGTTAAGCTAAAGATTAAGGATGCATGAGCATGTAAACAGCTTGGTTCCTTTGCAATACTGATGCGAAGCAAGCAGATAGTTTAACTTTATGTCTTTAACCCAATCCCTATCTACAATAAAGTTGACACGAGAATTCATAACTTTTAGTACATTAAGGCTTACTATAATACTTCTGAACAGAACCAAGCCACCAAGATTTGAAAGTTGAAACAGATGAATACTACTATACTTTGTCATCAACAAAGATATGATGAATAGCGAGTTTATTCACTTACTGCCTCAATCTGCTCAATGGCACGTACTGCTTCCTTTTGTTCTTTGTCCTTGGCAGCATTCTCTTTTCTCATGTTCGCAAGCTTTTTGGCAACATTGTCCTTATGACGTTGGCCGAGCTCATGATTTCGGATTGTTGAAGGATTATTTGAAATAAATATTTTGCAGAAGTCGCACCATTTGTTACCTTGGCTAACCCAATACTGGAAAGGGGGATAAAAAAAATAAATAAAAAATAAATAAATAACTGTTTAGCAGTCTTGCAGCCATGGATAATCATTCTAACTAAAATAAATGTTTATCCACACGACTGAACTCCCAAACACTCAAAATATACAAAATTCAAGATCACAGATTTCAGTCCCAAAATGTGAATCAAAACATAGACAACAATTTAAAATAAAAAAAACGGTCACATGGAAGGTGAATATGTACACACACATATGTTGAAATGAAAATGTATACTTGAAACCAAACTACAACTTGCCCCAAATACTGAAATGAAAACTGGCATCACAACCAACATAAACATGAAGCAAATTTTCAATTTTCAAATGCAAAAGCTTTCAGAAACTACACATTATACATGCTTTCCAAAACTAGTGAATGAAGCAAAAATAGTAAGAACATAAAATATGCAAATAATTCGCCTTTTTTATCCTCTTATCAAAACAAAAGATCAACAAACGATAAAACCAAACAATAAATCAGCAATATTCAAAGCTCGTGGAAAATGCCAGTATTGGCTTTCTATCCAGCCATGTTTAGTTTTGGAGTGGCCATGTGAATTTTAAACATGGAAAGAAATCAAATAGCTTAGCTGCTTCCGATCATTTCAAGTTCATCAAAAAGTAAATATACGCAAGAATCCTACCAAAAAGGATTAAAGGGAAAACAAAGAATTTAAAGAAATGAATACCTCAGTCATGATTCAGCGGCTGGCAGAATTGTACAAACACTGGAACTTGTATTGAACGCCAAAATTGGGGTAATTATCGAGCTTGTAGCCGTAATATGTTTGGAAATCGAAGAAATTGGGGGAAATTGACGCAAAAAGATTGAAGAAGAAGAAATCTTAAACCCTAAATCTGGCGGTGGATGAGTAGATCCATTGAATTTTGGGGAATCAATGACATTAGGGTTTGGAAAGAATCGGGTTGTGGATTCAGTTCAATTCAAATAGCAACCGGGCGGTCGGCAGAGTAGATGGGAATTTGCATTTTCTATTTCTTGATTTTCTTTTTCTTTATTTGTTAAAATTTTTGTTCATAAAAATATAGATGAAAATATAATAAAATGATAAGTTAATAAATAATTCGTATTGAAAAAAATTAAAGAATATATTTTAGTTAGTAAATTAATGTTATATAATTTTAAATAAATTAAAATATCATTTATTTATATTATATTTATATTAATAACATTTTGTTGTTTATTTATAATTTTATGGATTTTTTTTATAATATAATGAGAACCATCATGTAAATGTCCGTATGTCTATATAAATTTAACAAAACTTCTATATTTATCTTACCGTGAATTTTATATCTCTATTTCTTTTTTTAAAAGAAAAAACTTTTATTTTGTATTTGTCATTAAATGTGGGTAAAATATTTTTTTTACCTAAGTTTTGAGTATTTCATTTTTAGATTTCAAAAACTTACGTCTTTGTTTAGAAATTTTGAGTTTAATTTTTTATTTGTCTTTAAATTTTAAAATATTATATTTTTATTCTTGAGTTCTGAATTTATTTTCTATTTGGCCTCGTATCAAAACTTTACGTTTTTACCTTGATTTTTTTACTAAGGCTCGCTTTTAGTTATTTGTGTTAATTTTCATTATTTTTCGATCACTATTAAAATGAATCAAAAAATTCATATCACAATTATTCAAAATTAATTAATTAGAAGTTAACACCAAGGGCTACAAGCAAGCAATTATTATTCACAAGTAAAAGTGTAAAATCTAGAAATATATTAACAAAATGAAAATTAAACTCAAAATTCGAGAAAAATATGTGGATACTGAAAATTGCACAGACGGTAGATTTGTATTTGGAGAAGAATAATTGGATATCCTGCAAGAAAAGTGAGTAAAACTAACATCGGTGTGGTGTTGAGCCAAATCCACTCTGATGCTCAAGTTAGAATCGGGTTTGAATTTGAGTCAAGTGGTAACAGTTAGCATAGGTTGAAAAACATAGACCTCTTTAACAGTACCTTTTGAATTATATAGGTCGTCCATGTAATAACTGAACATAACTTGTCTCTTCGGCTTCTAAGCCATCATTAATCATTACTTTATATGTTTTCCACCTGAACCATCATTATCCAAGCTATTACGAACTTCAACTCTTAATGTGCTTGACCTTTGGGTGGAAGTATGATTTTTGATTTACCAATAATGATTCTTAAGGTGTTATGCTTCTTTAATAATGTAATAATCAAGTTGCACAGACGGAATTGTGTAAATAAATAGTCTTTAAATTAACCCTCTTAAAATAGGTTATCACTCATATTCCTTTTCTTGAAAATCTAATGCATAGTCAAAAAAGGTTATGAAAATCAAGCACAATTTAGTGTAAAAATGGATTGGGAGTTGGTGGCCAACCTCATTAGATTTGGGTTGACCTCATTTAGAGTTCAGTTGGGCTCATAGGCCCAGCTGCTAACCCATAAAGGTTGGCTTTTTCTCCAACCCCCTCTTTTTTTGTCTTGCCAACCGGGCTTTGAAGCCCGACTGCCAGCCCCTTACGGGCTGGCTTCTTCCTTCACGGTGGAGGGATGGGCAGTCCGGCTGCCACCCCCATTCATTCCTTTTTTTTCCATATATATATATATACTTAAACTTCTTTATTTAAATATATATTTCTTATTTATGCATATATCATTCCATATGCACAAGATACAATATTGTTTTAACCGAAAGCCATTTGAAATTCTATTAGCTTGGTTTCTATCTTTGGGTTGCCTATCGAGCTTGGCTGGCTTTCTTTAGCTCAACTTCCTTTACTCATAACCTTGGATTTAATTATGCTATTTGGGTTCAATTTCACCCTCCACAGTTGCCCTTTTCTCGAACTGGGTGACTCAAATCCTCTAGTTGGAGCCAAGCTCGAGACTTACCTCTCAAGCTTTCCTAGCATCCATGTTTTGGCTTGGCTTAGGTGAAGAACTTTGTTTTTCGTGCCAGAATCCCTTATAAAAAAGGGTTTACTTGGCCACCAAACTCACCACACTTAATCTTCATCTTTAATCCCTCATTCCTCAAGGTAATTTACTACTTGACTTATGTTTTCCTTTTTTTTTCTATCCATGGAGAATACCCGAGTCTTAATTCCTAGGATTGATGAGTCGACCGATTCTGACAATTCCAACTTTGTTCCTAATCAAAGGGCTCCAAACCGTACACGGAAGGAACGTGAGTTACAAAGTGATAATTTAACTTCTCACGCTCTTCCTTCAAGTCCATTAACTATAAACGCCTTAAATTCTCTTAGGATCAAATTCCTAATTCCCGATTCGGTTCACATGAGAATTCCTTCCTAAGGTGAAGATCCATCTAATCCACCCCTAGGCGAAGTGGCTTTCTATCCAGCCATGTTTAGTTTTGGAGTCAGACTTCCCATTCACCCTTTCATTCAACAATTCTTAACTTATGTAAACGTAGTCCCCTTTCAATTATTTCCAAATTCTTACTACATGCTATTAGGGTGTTATGTCCTCTGGCTCCAACTAGGTAACTCAAACCCTATTACTATGGAGGAATTTATGTCCCTTCATACTCTTAAGACAATAAAGTCCTTGTCAAATTTTTATTATGTCACTATTCGCAAAGGGAACTCTGTTGTCTCTTGTCCAACCACCACGAAGGGGTGGAATAAACAATGATTTTCTGCCAGTGGTGACTGGCTCGTCTCGAGCTACGGAGAGCCCTCTTTACTAATCCCGACCGAGTTTCGGACTTTTAGTAAGTTTTTGGCACGTTCGTTCGATCGGGACGTATTTTTATAATTTATTCTTTTTTTTTTTTTTTTTTTTTTTTTGCAGTTGACTACAAGCCTACCTTGACTCGTGCGGTTATTACGTTTTGAGACTCAACTCTTTTGATTGACAGCTTTGCTTCGCTACGGTCCCAATTTGGTTCAGTAAGAGTTCTTAGACGGTTTTAAACTCGACCCGTCTACCCACATAGGTCTGACTGAAGCTCTCTTTTTAAAAAAAGAAAATATATATTTGTAGAGAATTAATTTGAAGTTTACTCTTCTCTTTTTCCTTTTTAGGAATGCACCTCAAAAGAGCTTGCATCAAAGGATACATGATGGATTTGGGGCCAATGCACGTGCCACCCAATTTCATCTGTCGAACCCTCTTTCCATGCCTTGCACAGGTGAGCTAAGAGAATATAATCTCGCATAAAATCTCCCTGATGAGCCACCTTCCCAAGGTCCATGCATTCGAACCTCACCCTGTCATAACCCTTATACTTCTACTGTGATAATCCCAACCCCTTCAATTACTGTAGGCTCTACCTCGTCTCTTTCATACCCTTTTGACTTCAACGGGCCATACAAGTCCGACGGTGATGAGACTACCTTCTTAACTTGCGCTATGGCTCAATGGACTGGAGTGAGCAAGAAAGTACCGACCCAATGGCATGTTGATCCTAGGTCGGGTGTTGCCCAACAACATCTTCGCTTAGTAAGTAATTCTGTTGGATCATATCTTTGTCTTTTCTGTGTACACAATTTGTTCTAACCTTTCTCACTCTTACAGGCATCCTATAAAATGATTATGTCTTGCCAAAAATTAAGCAATGAAGTAGAATTTCATAAGCTGAATCATGTGAAGCTGCGTGAAGTGGTGGAGACCCTTAGGAGAAATATTGTTTCTCGTAGGGAATTTGATCGAGTTTCTGATTTGTATGTCGAGACGTCCACTCGGCTTGCTTGTTCTCAAGCATCCTTAGCTACACTTCAAACTCAGATGACACTTTAGTAAATGAGTTGAAGGAGACATTTTCGGTGGTTAAAGCTGAGTTGCATGAGGCTCGAACCAAGCTTTCAGATTCTAAATACTTGGCTGAGAGTTTTCAGAAAATGGAGGCATACAGCCAGATGAGGACGACTGCCTTCAATGTGGGGTAATGTTGGCTATGGGCATCGTCAAGGCAAAATACCCTATCGTTGACGGTGATCTCATCCAATCTGAAACTGAGGCCTGGGGTAATGATGAGACTCGAGGGATGATAATGTGGGTATCTTTGCTAGCTAAGCCTTGCAAATTGCCCCTCAGCCTGCCTTTGATGATCTTCTTCAAGGAGTTCCTGATTTTCCTGATTCGGGGACTCTTGCGGAACTCAGCGATATTGGTCACATAGATGAATAGACTTTCTTTTGTTTTTTGGATTTATTATCATTCTTATTAGAGCATGTGATTGTTTTATTCGCAGCTCAAGCTGATAGCTTGAGCTAGCAGCTTAGTTGAGAAAAATTTGAAACTCCAACACTTAATGTAGAGTTTTATACTTGATTTTTTTGTTTGCAACTCGACTTATGGGAATTTACTTATTCAGCTCTTACTTATCCAAAGTTGCAGCTCGGCTTTGCTTGGAAGACAAGCTTGTAGCTTGCCTATTAAAATCTTCTATATTCCAGCTTTTCTTTATTATTGCTCCTTGCCTCTCATTCACACATGAATAACTTTATGCATAAAAGAAAGGACGTCGTTGCCTGAGTAAACTCTAAGATTCAAAATGCTCATTGTCAATTTCAAAAGTGAAAAATCTTAATACTCGAATTGAAAGAAATTTTAAATCTTTTGCTAAAATTTTGAAGCAAATATAGGAAGTAAAAATTTGTTTATCAAGAAACTACTGAAAATAAATTTTCAAGTGTTCGGCATTCCATGGGTGGGGTAAGTTTTTCCCGCTTAGTCAAGTTATGTGTTCTAGGTTGAATGACTTTGGCTACTTGGTAAGGACCCTCATAGTTTGGTCCTAAAGCTTCATTGCCTAGATCTTTAGTGTAGGCATGACTCGTCTAAGGACTAGGTGTCCCACTCTAAAGCTTCGTTTGTGAACATGGGGATTATAGTATCATGCCACCCGATTTTTATATTTTTCCACCCTTAGATTCGTAGTTTCTCGACATTCTTCCAGTAGGTCTAGATTTTGACAGAGCGTGATGACATGTAGAAATGCATGTCATGGCCTATGCCTTTTACTTAGAATTATGAAGGTTATTAAGTAGAATATGGTTCAATCATGATAGGAATTCACGAAAAAATGAGCTTGCATCGATCAGCATGTTGAATCTCAACTAACCCGTTATTTTACGTTATTATGCGTTAAATGTTCTATTTTTGTAGCTAAAATAGGAAATAGACCCAAATGCGGAAACCGGACCACCGCATAGACGACCACATATGGAGAAACTCTCCATCGCAAAGGCAAACGCATGGATGTTGCGGTAATCAGTCGTATGCGTCCATCGCATGAGAGTTGCGCTCGTCAAACGATTGCAGTCATCGTGTAGAGTTGCGGTATTAAATGAATGCGGTCATTGAATGATTGCGGCTACGCGACAACGCATACTAATGGGATCAACACAAGGTTGGTGGAATGAACGCATCAACGCATCTACCTCGAGAAAAACCAAAAGATGATGTTGACATTTCACCTACCACGCCATTAGTGGTAGAGGTTCAGAAAGGACTAACGCGCCGAATGTCAGACTTAAAACAGTCCAATTAATGCTGTCGGCGACCCAAGCTCTATAAATAGAAGCCGATGAGCAGAAATTCAAGTTATCCGGGGATTTTCCCTATGATTCAGACAAAATGCGTGAGAAGACGCTTGAGAGTTCTTCACCTCCTTCAACCATTCCGAGTGACGACCAGAGCCTTCGACCGGAGCTAGATCTCGAGAGAGTTAGCTCCTCCGCCCATCCATGGCACCATCGACAGCCTTGATGCACATCCGCTGGAAGCAATTTGCTTCCAGCCAGTCATTTCATTTCCCTTTCTTTTCTCATATTATATTGTATGACATTTTGTGATTAAGGAATTAATACAATTTCATTGCATTTCTTTGTCTCCTTCGACTCCATCTCCATCTTCTTTACTTAGCATATTTACTTTCATTGCAATACTTAGTGGGATTGCTTGGGTATCACATACTTAGTCATATGGATTAGGGATATGAAACATGTAGCAACCCACCGAGAGGTGTGCGTTGTGTGAGTGTGTGAGTAACCTTATTTGCTTAGTGTGAAGCTGCGGCAACGCTTGTCTATAGGCTAACACATTGCTTGTCTATGAATAAAGTCAGCAACAACCAACTGCCCGAGAGGGTAAGTGGTTGGTCACATTAAACAATGTATGCATTGGTCACTAGAGATAGGAACAATCTTAGGCCAGCAGAGTTCATGCGGTTACCTTGTCCTATGAGCGCATCGTTCATCATTTAGGCATACTTCGGAAAGTAGTCTAAAACCCAAATCTAAGACTCGGGAGAGCGGATTGGAACGCATAGGCAAGAATGGGGATCTTAGAGATAAGCTCTGTTTGCTATTACACAGCGTTTGCACCCTACAGTTTGGATATTGCATGCGTCTAAGAAGTAAGATAAGGGGTTATGCGGCAGCTACGCTCATGCGGCGGGAGCTAGTGAGCTGGTTATGGAGGTCTGGGTAGGCATAGGCCTCTCGAAAATATCGTAGATATACCGCATACATCCTAAAGTTAGGTTCACGTGTGTATAACATGATTGCATGGCTTGTGTTGGTAAAGGTTACCCTTGCGGTCACTCTTAAGGGTTGCAATGAAATTATCCCCATATTTTATCTATTTTCTCATTCATTCATGCCAAGAGTTGTCGTATCTCTACCTCTCATGCATATCTCATTGCGTTGTCTGTTAGATAGGAGTAGAAGTAGGGTTAACTTAGCAACCTCCCTTCCATTCTTTTATTTAAACCGCCGCGCCGCATACATATAGCTACAAGTCCCTGTGTTCGACCTCGGATTATTCGAGAAACTTGCGTTCGTGTTATACTTGGTGTGAACGCAAGAAAACTTGTGACAGGACGCATGGTCATCGCATACATTTATTAATGCATATTCATTCCAACGCATGACCATCGATGTATGACTATTAATGCATATCTTAGGAACATGCATCGCATACCGCGTCCACGGGATTTTAATTGTTGAATAATTTGACTTCTAATTTTTAGTCACCAAGTTTTTGGCACCGTTGTCGGGGACTTGGCAACTAATTGTTTGTTAAGTTTTGTGTCTCTGCGAGCAAACTTTTTATCTTGGGAGTATTGCAGCTTTTGCGACCAGGTTGCAAACAATATTGAAGTGTAGGTGATGCGCCGAAAGCCGATATTGACCCTAAGGTAGAAGGGCAATCAGTCGCAAGAGCTGAAGGAAGTTCTAAGCTCATGGTGGCCAACATACACCCAACAATTGCCGAAAGTTCCAATGGTCAAGATAACTTGACCCAAGCAGTTGAGAACCATCTCCTGCATGGAAGACTCCTTGCGGTGACAACACTCTTATTTTTCCAGGGACGTCTTCTACTTTATCTTTACTTTGCTTTCTTAGTATAGGTTATTTTTATTTTCATTGTTATTTTGGATATATGGCTGCTTCCTTGGTTGTTGTATGTTTGCTCTTGTAGGTGCAACAATAAGTCTCCTCGGTTCGTAGTTCACCGAAAGAATTCCTTTCATCCTCCAACACATGGCTTCGATCGCATGGATTCCAAGTAGATATGAGTTTAGTCTGAGGAAGAGTGCATTACTCGTAGTTAGATGTTCGCATGACACACGTGGGAGCAAGCCAAAACAAAGGCAAGACACTTGGATCAGCACAAGGTCAGAAAAAAAATAACAATGACAAGAAATATGCAAGGATAAAATCATTTGACACCCCGGTGAAAAAATTTTCTTTTTGAAATAAATCATGCGATGTTCCGGAAATTAGTAAAGTCCTTTTGAAAGTGAAGCTTGCAGTCCCTAGGTCTTAGAAATATTTTAAGAAAAGACTTGAATAAGACTTAAGGAAACTTTGGTACATAGGATTTGAACGAAGTATCCTTCAGAAATCTAGGAAAAGAACATTGCGGTTGACTTGCTAAAGGAAGTCTTTAACTTATGCTTGAGAACAAACATTGTTTAAATTTGGGGGTATGATAACAGGCAGAAATGCACGTTATCATAGTGCTAAGTTCTTAAACAATGCTGGCTTGCATTGATAAAACATGTTAAATTGCGTCCAAAAAGCGTCAGATTCATAATATTGCGGTCGCATGCATCAGATTAGAACAGTTGATTTTCATATTTTTGTGCAGAATATGCAATGACGAAAGGCAGAAATTGCGATCATAGGAAATCATTGGTTGAGCGCAGCATCATCGCAAGGCTTTGCGGTGATCGTGTTCGCAAACATTTGATCGAGAAGGATTACCGCAACTTGGTCGGCGTAACATGGTGGGCGCATCTGGGTGAAAGGCTAATTAATCGCAATGGGACAGAAAGCTGATGATAGTGGAATCTGAATTAAGTTGACAGCCGATAACGATCAAAAGTACATTCAGCTTTTTGGTGACAAATATTCGGCGCATCAGTCAGGAATTAAGCCGTCCCATCTATACAATCATGAGAGAGAAGCCGCCTTTCACCCTGGATGTTCTATAAATACCAAGGGCATTCTTCAGAAAAAAAGGTTAATCAGTTCACCAGTTTACAAATTTAAGAGCTCAGCTCATCTTTGTTCATAGTTTTCCTTTCGTTTTAAGGCGGAGCAAGAGAAGAGTAAAGATGCCAGAGATCGCTCAGGGAAACTTGAGAGAGAACCTTGAGGCGTAGAAGCAGAGAGCGGGCCGACTCTCGTGAGAGCGAGATTATCTTTTGAACACGAGTAGAAAAACAGTGTAAAAGCCTGGGCAGCAAGAGATTGCTACCAAGCCCTTTATTCTATACTTGCATTGTGATTTTATACTTCATTTTTATATTTATACAATGGAAGTTCTTATTCTATATCTGTTCACTCTCCTAGTATGCATGAGTAGCTAAACTAGTCGAATGGGTTGAGAAGAACTAAGCTAACATGACCTAGAATTTCATTGCTTGCGATTGTCTTATTTTATGTTGTGCCAAATACCCTTTAGAGCTACTTGAGAGAGAGCCTAAAGATAGAACCTAATGGCTCGAGAGAGCTAGGTTAGAATCTAGACTCGAGAGAGAAAGATTAGAACTGCATAAATAAGAAATAGGGACTTAGATATAAGCTTTGTTTGTCAACCTGCATCGTATGCATCTTAGAGATAGAAATGGTATTATGTGGTCGCCTTATTTGTGTGTGTGTCATTTTTTCATCGCATAAATAAAAATAGATAAGTCTTAGAAGCCATGGCATTCGCACCAAGAGGTGGTTTACTATTGTATGCATGTTGCATGAACGCATCCTAAGAAGTGTTAGCCGAAACTTTTCTCAACTCGTTCACCGCATACTCATCGCATTTTCCGTTTAATCAACTCTTTTCAAATTCCGCCGCATTTGTTATTTTTTATCATCACAAACAACAACCTCAACAACTATTTATTTATTGGGTTACCGCAAGGTTTTCATAAAAATTACCAACGCAACCTGTTTTCACAAGTCTCTGAGTTCGACCCTGGACTTACCAGGAAACTCAGTGGAATTTACACTTGGGTTCCACTGAGGAAACTTGAGTGCACAACGCAATTTCAGGACTTACCAGGAAACTCAGTGGAATTTACACTTGGATTCCACTGAGGAAACTTGAGTGCACAATGCAATTTCACCATCGCATATCATCCATAATTCACTTCATAAAGCCAAGCATCAGAGTGCTTCATCATTTTTAACTAACTCGAATTGCTCGACCTTAAGGGAAGGGATTCCAACCTCAACCGGCACCATGACTTCTGCTCCGAAGGCTAATGAAAATGGTGTCTCTCCCATCGAGGTTCGAGATGTTGTCCGATAGGCCCACAACACATTTGGCAGCTCTTCAAGCCACAATCCCTTTAATCCTTCCAGCTTAGCCTTGAGATTCCGATTAATGATCTTATTGATAGCTTCAATCTGTCCATTAACTTATGGGTGGGCTGGAGAGGAGAAATAATGTTTGATACTGAGGTTAACGCAAAATTGGCAAAATACCGTGTTGTCAAACTGACGACCGTTGTCAATGATCAGGACATGTGGTATGCTGAATCAACGTACAATATTCTTCCAAATGAAATTGGTTATTTTTTGCTCAGTAATTGCTGCTAAAGCTTCAGCCTCTGCTCATTTGGCAAAATAATCAACAGCAACAATGGCGAACTTGGTCTGCTCCTTACCTGGAGGTAGGGGTCCAATTATGTAAACGCCCCATTGTGCGAACGACTAAAGGTTCATGATGTTTGTGATAGGTTCAGGAGGCTGTTTGGGTATGATCACAAATCACTGACACTAATCACAAGATGTGGTGAACTTACATTCATCTCGACCTAGTGTGGGCCAATAATAACCTACAAATTATTTTCTTTGCGAGGGATTGGACCCCAGAATGATTACCACACACTCCCTCGTAAATTTCCTGCATGATGTAATCAGCTTCCTCTGAATCAACACATTTTAGCAGAGGGAGAGAATATCCTCTCTTGTACAGTCTTCCATTATTTATTACATAGTGGGCAACCTTGCACATTAACCTTCGAGCTTCAACTTTGTCATCCGGCAATACCCCTTTTTCCAGAAACTTGATTAAGGGGGTCATCCAACTGCTATACTCGATCGACGCTTGCTCATCTATCTCCATAGCTTCTTCTCTTAATATATTGGGTGCATTCAAAACTTCTACAGGCACCATTCTACCTAGGTCAGCATCATAAGTTGCTGCCAATCGGGATAAGAAGTCGGCATTGGTATTATGAGATCGCGGTATCTGCTTCATCTCACACCTACTAAATGAAGCTAGCATTTTCTGGACTTCTACTAGATAAATAGCCATTCTACGATCTTTGGTCTGGTACGTCTGGCTACCTAATTGACAATGAGTTGGGAATCATTGTAAATAATCAGGTTGGTGACTTTAACTTCAACAGCTAGTCGCAATCCAGCTAATAGTGCTTCATATTCTGCCTCGTTATTCAAAGCCCGAAACATGAACCTTAGAGTATACTCAAGACACCCTCCCTTTGGTGACAACAACAGTAATCCGACTCCGCAACCCTTTCTATTGGACGGTTCGTCCACATAAAGCTCCCATGGAGGTTCGATGCAGCTCTCAGTTTTTGGACATATTTCTATCATGCATGCCTCCGTGCTGTCCCCAGGTAAGGCATATGGAGTGAACTCAGCGACAAAGTCAGCTACAACTTGGCCCTTCATTGTAGTTCGGGGGCAAAAATGGATCTCGTATTCACCCAACTCAACTGCCCATTTCATTAGTTTACCAAACGCTTCTGGCTTTTGCAGCACCTGTCGTAATGGAAAACTGGTTAAAACCGTCATTTTATGTGCTTGGAAATAAGGGCATAACCTTATGGCAAATACCACCAAGGCGAGGGCAAGCTTCTCTACCTGGAGGTATCTCGTTTCTACCCCTACCATCGACTTGCTAGTGTAGTATATTGGTGACTGTTGGCTTTCATCTTCCTTGACTAGGATAGAAATAACTGTGGAATTAGACATTGCTAGGTATAAGAAAAGTTCTTCGCCTAGCACGAGCTTGGAAAGGAGTGGGACCGAGTTGAGATAATTTTTTTGTTGCTTGAACACCTATTCACATTCCTCCATCCACTCAAAGTTAGCTTTTTTCCTTAATACCTTAAAAAACTAAAGATATTTATTAGTAGCTCGACTTACAAAACGATTAAGAGTCGCTATCTTCCCATTCAGGCTTTACAGGTGTTTTACCTTTTTGGGAAACGGCGCCAAAAACTAGTGGAAATATGGATGTTATGCGTTGATGGAATTGCGTTGTGCTCTCAAGTTTCCCTAGCGGAATCCAAGTGTAAATTCCTCTAAGTTACCTGGTAAGTCCAAGGTCGAACACAGAGACTTATGAAAAACAAATAAACAAATGCGGCGGAGTTGAGAAAAGACAGTTGCGTTTATAGATGCAATGAGTATGCGATGAACGGGTTGAGAAGATCTTTAGCTAGCGTTACTTGGGCATGCGTCAGACTATACGATCATGTTACAATCATGTACATCAATTCATTTTCCAATGTAAATGCGATGCTCCTAAATCTAGGACGCGTGTGTTGAATGCAAAATGTCCATAGAGCTCATCCCTAAGTCTCTACTCTTGTCCTATACAATGATACAAAATGCATGAAAGCAAGGTGACCGCATACAATCATATCCTATCTCTAGGATGCATGCGATGCGTTGATAACAAATAGTGCTCATTCCTAAGCGTCTATCTCTTGTTCGTGCGTTCTAATCTGGCTCTTTCGAGTCTACATTCTAATGACCTTTTCAAATCGAGATCCTATCCTTAGACTATCTCTCGAGTATCTCTAATGGACGAATGAAGCATACATAAACAAGATAATCGCAAAGAATGAAGATTTCCTAGTTGTGCTAGCTAAATGCTTCTCAACTCATTCAACTGATTTAGCTACTCATGCATGAATAACAGAGAGTGAACAAATATAAAGAAGGGAATTCCATTTTTATAAATAAGTTGAGTACAAAACGACAATGGAAAGTAAAGGTAGAGAGCCTGGTAGCAATTCCTTGCTGACTGAGGCTTTTTACACTAGAATCTCTATTTTGATCTAAAGATGTTCTCGCTTCCGCAGGCGTCGGCCCTCTCTCTGTCCTTCCCATCGAAAGGTTTCAGACAGTTAGCTCATCATTAATAGATTGTGCTTTTGCACAACATTCAGCCATGTTTTCCGACACTCTCCCAAGCTTACCAGAACGATCTGCTGGAACAACTTCTTTCCTCGCGTCCGCCTTAAAATGAAAGAAAACTAAAGACGTGCGAACTGAAGTATGAAATTTCTAACTGCTAAACTCGTGAACTGATCAACTGGTTAATCCCTTCTCTGAAGAATTCCATTGGTATTTATAGAGCATCCATGGTGAAAGGCAACTTCTTTCTCCTGGTTGTACAAATGGGACAACTTTAATTCCTGATTGATGCACTAAATAATTATCATCGATAAAGCTTAATGTACTTTGTGACCGTTATCGGCTATCAACTTAATTTGGATTCCACTGTCATCAGCTTTATGTCCCATCGCTCTTAATTGGCCTTTCACCCAAATGCGCCCACCATGTTGCGCTGACCAAGTTGTGGCGATCCTTCTTGGGTGAATGTTTGCGAGCACGATCAACGCAAAGCCTTGCAGTGAAGTTGCGCTCGACCAATGAATTCCTATGATCGCAATCTTTGCATTGCGTTAACCCATATTCTGCACAAAAATACAAAAATCAACTGTTCTAATGTGTTGAACGCATGCGACCGCAATATCATGAAAACGATGCTTAATGGACGCAAGTTAACATATTTCATCAACACAATCCAACATTGTTTAAGAACTTAACACTATGATAACGTGTATTTCTGCCCGTTATCAACTCCATCTCCAGTATAACTCGTATTTTATTTGGATTTGCCTCAATTCCTCTCTGGTTCACCATAAAGCCTAGAAACTTACCAGAAGCCACTTCGAAAGCACACTTTTTTTAGGTTTAGCTTCATTTGATATCTTCTCAAGATTCCAACAACTTCAACCAGATCATCTACATGGTTGCTCGCTTTTTTGCTTTTAACCAGCATGTCATCCACGTATACCTCTATATTCCTGCCAATAAGAGGAGCAAACATTTTATTCACCAGGTGTTGATAAGTGGCTCCTGCATTCTTGAGCCCAAACAGCGTCACAGTATAACAATAAAGTCCCCGACTAGTAACAAAAGAGGTTTTCTCTTGATCTGGAGGGTGCATTCTAATTAGGTTATACCCTGAGTACACATCCATGAAGCTCAATAGCTCGTGGCCGCAGTAGCATTGACGAGTTTGTCTATTCTCGAGAGTGGGAAACTATCCTTTAGGAAAGCTTTATTAAGGTCAATAAAATCAATGCACGTTCTCCATTTTCCATTTGCTTTCTTGACAAGAACCACGTTGGACAACCACTGTGGGTAGTGGACTTCTCAGATGAACTTCGTTCGTAATAAGCTGTCAACCTGCTCGGCCATTATTTCATTATGAGCTTGATTAAAAGCCCGCCTTTTTTGGCGCACTGGTTTGAAGCTTGGATCAATATTGAGGCGGTGCACCATTACTTGTGGGTCCACCCCCGACATATCATTTGTAGACCAGGAAAATACTATTGGGGTTGATGCCTTAAATCTCGTAGGGTTCTATAGTTTGCAAACACCTGTATGAACAAACACTTGTGATGTAATAATATGAGCTATTTTTTTCATTGTTGTCTATGAAATACGGGATATTTTAGGTGCATTAACCATAAATCAATAAACTAAGATCCCTAGTTATTGTTGTAACTTAAGCATATATATGGAGACATACAAGTGGATCATGCCTTAAGTAATAACCTAATTGATCTGTAATATATGGATAAAGGAGGGAAACCTTATCCTGATGACACTATGAATACGGTCCGCTTTGTAGATGTTACAAGTGTTATAAAGTGTTATGGATGGTTTGATTTTGATCATTCATGTGGAGATATGCGAGCGGAGGTGTCCTATACAAAGGAGTTTGTATAAGACCGGACCACGAAATGTTTAGTCTCGTTATATAACGTCGTTCATGACAGAGACTTTCATTTCACTAGGATGACCATAGGTAGAGATGTCCACGGGGCGGGGCGGGGCCGGGGATACCATTCCCCATTTCATTCCCCATCCCCATGAAATTCCCCACAGGGATCGAGGCAGGGATTCCCCGCGGGGAATTCGTGGGGATCAGGGTTCCCACAAGGAATTTTTCCTCGTTACCTTTTTAAAAAAAAAAACCAATTAATTTAATCATTAATGTGAGCAAATTTAATTAAATAATTAACTTATCACTAAATTTGTTTGTTATGGTTGGTTTTAGATGACAATTTGAATTTAAAAATAAATATTTAAATTTTGGCCAAAAAAGCTAATTGATTTTTTAGTAGAAAGAAATAAATATAAATCAAATTATTCACATATTTAATCTAAATTTAAACATTCAATTTTAAAATATCATTATCTTTCCCATTAAATAATTAAATTTGAAATTAAATGTAATATTTTATATAATAATAATAATAACATAACATAATAACTATACTAAATAAATATGTAAAAACTAATCGAGGCGGGACAAGGAATGAGACGGGACCGGGCGGGGGTGGGGACGGGGAACCCCGTTTAGCTCACGGAAATTGTTTTCCCCACTTCTCTCCCTCATTCCCTGCCTAATTGGGGAATCCCCGCTTCATTTGGGGCGGGATTCTGCGGGAAAATTGGACATCTCTAACCATAGGTAACATGACCTTAATCCTAAGTGAGTTGGGAACTCCTACCTATGAGGGCGGTCCTTTAATTTACATGGGTACGAGTAGCCAGATTGCCGACTTAATCCTACCACTTTGGGGATTCGTCTGATTAAGGAACTGGAAACTCAGCTACACAAGATGGAATTCACTCATTCCTCGAAGTAGGGGTAAGTAGATAGATTGTTCCCTTAATGGCTGATTCCGAGGCTTGAACGATGTGGTGCCACACACTTTCTCATGGGCCAAGAAGTGTTCACTCATAATAGAACTATGATGTATTATTCATTAGAGGAATCAATGACACTTAAGGAGTTAAATATAACTACAGGGGCAAAGCGGTAAATTGGCCCAGCTGTACTTATGAGCGATCTATGAAGGGTTATCATATTGTCGATTGGTTATATCCAATGGACACAGAAATATATCTATAGTGAAAGGAGTGCAACTGTCGGTCTTTAGTGAAGTGTCTGGCAGTTAACAAATGGTGGATATGGTGATTAAAGAGTTTAGTCAGTTATTCACGTACCGTTGGAGCTTCAAGCTACAGGTCCATAAGGTCCCCTTGGTAGCTCAATGAATTCAAGTTGAGAATCAGTTTTTGGGTTAGTTTGAAGTGTTTAAATTAACAAGAGAGAATTTGATTATATATAATATAATTAAATTGGTTCAATTATATGTGATATAATTGATTTGATGTATTAGATACATTCATTGGAGGAATTGATATAAATATGATTTAAATTAAATAAAAGAGAAAAGAACTATGGCTTAAATATTACATATGATGTGATATTAAAACTATAAGTTATAAATATAATATGATAAGTTAGGTATTATATTTATTTATAATAAAAAAAATTATGAGATAATTGTGATTAGTTTCTCTTTTAACAGAGCATGAAGTGAGAGATTATTTTCAGTTTTTATAATTAAAGAATAAAAATGAAAAAGGTTTTCATTTTTTAGAGAATCCCTTCATTTTTTACTTTACTAATCGATCGCTCACGAGAGACTATATAATAGCCCTCACGAGAGACTAAACGATCGAGCGAGAGACTAAACAATTGGGCGAGAGATTGTTAGACGATTGAGTATCCACTGTCTATACGATAGACTAAACCTTTTTATTAGATGATTGAGTACCCACTGTCTATACGATAGATTAAACCTTTCTCCTACTTACTCAATCGTGTAGCTCGATCATATACTTTCTCCTTCCCTCTACCAAATTCACACAGAGCCTACACTCATGGATTCTCACTTCGAGAATACCAAGGTTACCGAGTGGTAGTGTAAAGGGTTGCTGTTTAAGAATCAGACAGTTCGTGATTATCACAAGAGCGAGAGATTGCTGGACAAATACTCATGAGAACGAGAGATTTCTAGAAGAAGAATTATTTAAAGGTATGTCTCTCAATTCTAAAATAGCTTTGTTTCTCAGAAAAGTTATAATAGCTTCTTTCTCATCAACTCTTAGCTTTGTCCCGATACTAACTCTTTGAGTGTCAGATAAAAACGGAATAGATTCTAATGACTCAGTTGGCTCACCACGGGGCCTAGGTTCAGTTGTCAGTTCAGGACCGATAACGCCATCCGCCTCTACCTCACTAATGGAAGAGTCACTCACCATGGAGTTGAGGTTCGAGTTTTGACTTCATACTCTTCTATAGTGTGATGAACCTTCTCATTTCCTTTTCCGACAACACTGCTAACGACGTCACTACTTCTACTTTGCCTTATGGATTTCTCATGGAAGTTCTGTAGCATACTCGCGACATCAATTGTTCCCTTCTCACAACTCTAACTCCCCCCGGGGTTGGAAATTTCAATAACTAATGATAAGTGGATGGAACAACTTTCATTTGATGCAGGGACGATCTCCCTAAGATGACATTATAAATCGACCTATCATCTACCACAAAAAATTCCACCATAACTGATACGCAGACCATGCCTCCGTTGAAGGTGATCGAAAGTTCTATACCGCCCTTAGGGTATACTGTCTGGCCACCAAACCCCAACAACAGGGTTGTGTTTCTTTTCAAGCGCTCTTGTCCCAGCCCATGGCATCGAGCGAACGGAGAGATAAGATGTCTGTCGAGTTACCTCTGTCCACTAAGATTTGATGTACCTTGACATTCGCTATGGTTAGCGATACTACTGGGGCGTCATTGTGAGGCTTAATGGGATTGGTGTCCTAATTCTCCCGGAGTCATGTTGTTTGTAATTATACACATTATTTTATGAATAAAATAAATATTATTTCATTCTGGCTCGTATCTAATAAACAAAGCTCCATGGTTATCTTATGTAAACTTAAGCATGTATATGTGATATATAAGTGGATCATGCCTTAAGTGATAACCTACATAGGTCTGTAGTATAAGGATTAAGGTGGAATACCTGATCGTGGTGACACTTCGGATACGACCCACTTATTAGAGATTTGCAAATGTTGTAAACTACTACAGATAATAGATTCTAACCATTCATGTGGAGACATGCGAGCGAGGGTGTCCTATACAAAGAGTTTGTATAAGACCGGACCACGAGATGACTACACTCTGTATATAATGTCATTGATACTAGAGACTTACATCTCACCTAAACGACCATAGGTGACACGACCTCAATCCTGAGTATTTTGGGAACTCCTACCTTTGAAAGCGGTCTTTTGATTAGTATGGGTGAGAGTGGCCAGATTGCCAACTCAACATGCCTACCTTTTTGGAGACTTGTCTGATTTGGGAACTGGGAACTCAATACACAAGATGGAATTCACTCCTTCCCCGAAGCAGGGGTAAGTAGATAGATTGCTCCCTTAAGAGCTGATTCTAGGGCTTGAACATAGTGGCCACAGCTTCTCTTTGGAAGAAGAAGTACTCAGTCATAGTAAGACTATGATTTATGTTCATTAGAGGATTCAATAGTACTTAAGAAGTTAGATATAACTATAGGGGCATAAATGGTTATTGGCCCAACTGTACTTACGAGCGATCTGTAAAGGGTTGTCGCACTTGTTAATTGGTTAAGATGGACATATAATATATCTGTGGTAAGGAGAATTCAGTTGTCGGTCTTTAGTGGAGTACCTGACAGTTAACAGATGGTGGATCCCGTGACTAAAGTGTTTAGTCAGTTATTCACGTACCGTTGGAGCTTCGAGCTACAAGTCCATAAGGTCCCCTTAGTAGCTCAATGAATTCAAGTTGAGGATCAGTTCTTGGTGTTGATTTGGAATTTTTAAAATTGACAAGAGGTAGTTCGATTATATATGAATATGATCGATATGGTGTATGAGATACATCAAGTGGAGGATTAATGTAAATGAGATTTACATTAAGTACCATGAAATAAAAAAGAGCTATGGTTTATATGTTTCATAAGTATGGAAATATTAAAACTATAGGTTATAAATATATTATGGTAAGTTAGTTATCATTTATATTTATAATAATATTAATTATTGGATAATTATCTTCTTTTTTTTTAATAACCAATTGAGTGGGAAGTTATTGATGGTTTCATGGTAACCATGAGATAAAAGGAAAAATATTTGCCTAAAGACCAAAGAAACCTCTCATCTCTGATCTCGACCTCTTAAGAACTAAGTAATGAATGCTCTAGCTAACTCTCGGAATGAAGCTATCGATTACCTTTTTAGCTTTCTAAACCATTTTTGGGCGAGTCCTGCCAAAGTGAACGAGAATGCCCTACACTTGATAGTGTCTCGGACTCCATGGAGTTCCATCCATGACTGAAACATATCTAGGTGATCTACTGGATCTTTCGATCCATCATAGGGTTTTATGGTTGGCAACTTGAATTTGGGGGGTGTCGGCTTCTACATGATTTCATCTATGAAGGGTAGCTCTACCTGATCCAACAAATTATCTAGGTCCAACCCCTCATGATCCTGAGCCTTCTTGATATCTCCTAGTTGGTTTTCAATGCGTTGTAACTCGACTGCCCATGGTCGACTATCCATTTTTTTGTCATCCTCGGCCTGTCTTCTATACCATTGATTGATAAGATCCCATAAATTTGTACCTAGGTCAGATTTGTCAGCCTACTTCATCTTCTGAGCTTCCACTTGGTCACCTTTTCGGGCCATTGATCGCCTTTGATATGTGTGAGACCTTCTAGGTTGGCTCCTACCGGAGCATGGTTTCGAACAGTAGGGGTCGAAAGTGGTGATTAGCGAGTGTATGCTTCTTCGGACCCAGATCGTCTGTATGCCGATCATTTCTTCCTAGTACCAACTGTTGGGATTGGTGTCCTAATTCTCTCGGAGTCTCGTTGTTTTGTAAAGATACACATTGTTCAATGAATAAAATAAATGTTATTTAATTCTGGCATTTACTCATATCCAATAAACAAAGTTCTTTGGTTATCTTATGTGAACTTAAGTATGTATATGTGATATACAAGTGGATCATGCCTTAAGTGATAACCTAAATAGGTCTGTAGTATAGGGATTAAGGTGGGATACCTGATCTTTGTACGACCCGCTTTGTAGAGGTTTGCAAGTGTTGTAAACTACTACAGATGGTAGATCCTAACCATTTATGTGGAGATGTGAAGCGGGGGTGTCCTATACAAAGAGTTTTTATAAGACTTGGACCATGAGATGACTAGACTCTGTATATAACGCCGTTGATACTAGAGACTTGCATCTCACCTAAACAACCATAGGTGACACGATCTCAATCCTGAGTGTTTTGGGAACTTCTGCTTTTAAGGGCGGTTCTTTGATTAGTATGGGTGAGAATGGCCAGATTGCCAATTCAACACGCCTACCTTTTTGGGGACTTGTCTGATCTGGGAGCTGGGAACTCAATCCACAAGATTGAATTCACTCTTTTCCCAAAGTAGGGATAAGTAGAGAGATTGCTCCCTTAAGGGCTGATTCCGGGACTTGAACATAGTGGCCACAACTTCTCTTTGGAAGAGAAGACTCAGTCATAGTAGGACTCTGATTTATGTTCATTAGAGGGATCAGTGGTACTTAATGAGACAAATGTAACTACAGGGGCATAACGGTTATTGGCCCAGCTGTACTTACGAGCGATTTGTGAAGGGTTGTCGCACTGCTGATTGGTTAAGATAGACACATAATTTATCTGTAGTAAAGAGAGTTCAACTATCGGTCTTTAGTGGAGTGCCTGGCAGTTACCGGATGGTGGATCCCGTGACTAAAGATTTTAGTTAGTTATTCACGTATCGTTGGAGCTCCGAAGCTACAGGTCCATGAGGTCCCCTTAGTAGCTTAGATTCTGTTGAGGATCAGTTCTTGGTGTTGATTTGAAATGTTCAAATTGATAAGAGGTATTTTGATTATATATAATATTATCGGTATGATGTATAAGATACATCTAGTGAAGGATTGATGTAAATGAGATTTACATTAAGTACCATGGAATAGAAAAAGAACTATGGTTTATATGTTTCATGAGATGAAATATTAATTCTTTTTCTTTTAAATATAGTATGATAAGTTGGTTATCATTTATCTTTATAATAATATTAATCATTAGATAATTAATTCTTTTTCTTTTAAATAACCAAAGTAGTGGGTGGTTATTGGATCATGGTAACCGTGCGTTTAAAAGGAAAGTGGTTTCCTATTTTGAAAAAAAAAAGTTTTTTCAAAAGTTTGAAAAGGATTTTGAGTTTTCTCTTGCGAAAAAGAAACTCACGGTGGTCGTCAAGTAAATACAAATTTACTAAACCATGGTTGGGCGAGCCAAACAATCGTACATGTACGAGCTAAATTATCGTGCAGTGTTTACTAAACAATCGCATAGCTTTGCTAAACGATCGCTGGCCCAAAGTAAACGATCATGTAGTGTCTGTAGGCGACAAACCGAGCTAAACGATAAAGCTAAATGATCACATAGCTTTTGCTAGACGATCGCACAACTTTATCTAAACGATTGGGCATCAACCTATATGATAGGTCTTCATCTTCTCCCACTTGCCCAGTCGTGTACGCAATCGTTGTTTTCTCCTTCGTCTGCCTCATATCAAGTCTGAACAAATCCCACCCTCTGGATTCTCACATCGAGAATACCAAGGTCACCTTGTTGGTGGTGTCAGACTCAACTCGACACCATCGAGGTATTCTAGAGGCCATTCGTGGTGCTGTGGAGGTCGTTCGTGTTGCGGAGTTATTCATGACCGAGGAGATCGTTGAGGACGAGCATGAAGTGTTTGTGTTGTGTTGTTGCGGTGTTGCGATCGTGTAGATCGGGCGTTCAAGTCTACAATTGTTCCAGTGTTCGTGCGTGGAGACGTTTCTGCCGATATGCATAGAGTTTGTCTCGCATTTGTATAATTCATGTTGCAATTTCTTTGTATATTTGCATAACCGTTTTTTTTTGAAGTCGACTGTAAATATATGTTCATTCATGATTCTAATTTGGAATAGTCTTGTTTCGTTGCTCATGGAAATCTCACTTCCGATTTCCTTCAATTGTTATCAGAGCCAGGTTCTCTGATATTCCAAATTATAGATCTGAATTGAACGCTTTTTATAGTCGCGATGGGTTTCTGCATTTGTGGTTAACCATTTTCTGCATTTGTGGATGAATTTGATGAATGTTTCGGGTTTAAAGTGCCTTTTGTTAAAGCTTTCAATATTACAAAGTGTTAATTGTAAGGGCCCTTGTTTTTTTGGGCGAAATTAACTTTGGAATCGAGTCTGTAATTCGAAAAAGTTCGAGTTTGTCGAGTCGTTCGTGATGAAGATTCGAGTGCATGGCGATGCAGTTCTCAACGAAGAAGAAGACCAAGCGTTGGGAATCATGTAGCCTCGGGTAAACGATCGTTGGGATTTACTAAGCGATCGTTTAGATGTTTTTTCTATACGATTGTATAGTATCTTCTAAATGATCTTTAGCTAATGCTAAGCAATGGAGTAAATCGTTTACCATACGCGTGGCGTTGGTTGCGCGATCGCGTAGATGCTGAAGATAGACGATCGTAGTGGGAGCATGCGATGCTCGTCGTTTAGTGGAAGGCGCGCTAGACGATCGGTAGTTAGCAAGCTTCATCACTTAGTTACTACCTATGCAATCACGCGTATGCAATAAGAAGATGCTAACTAAGCAATCGCTTAGGCGATGGTGCTTCAAGGCATCATAGTCGCTTAGACGATCGCGAAAGGTGGGCGCTATGTGAAGCGCGCTAAGCGATCGTGTACTTCAGGCTTCATCGCTTAGTAAAGGTACACGATCGTATAGTAATAACTAAATGATCGTTTGGATTTTTCTAGACAATCGTATAGTAAAAGCTAAACGATCGTTTAACTCTGGGAGCGATGGTAAGTAATAGAACGAAGGGTTTGTTTTATCGTGTAGATGATCGCAGGGTGCTTAGTACATGATGGAATGGTTGGAGAAGTGATGCTTTGTCGAGCGGTTCAAAACCCGGTTCGCCTATTTGAACCGGAGACTCCTTGTCTTTGTAATAGTTGGCTTTCTTTTTTGTGTTTTAAGGCAATTTTACTCGGTTCATCAACTTTGATTACTTATACATGTGATGTATGGTACTTATATGCCAAAGTGTTTAATATATTTAAAACCCACCTTAGGTTGTGCAATTATTCATGCATCATGTTTATAAATGTTATAATCTTGCATGAAAAAATTACTTGAAAACATGCGCATGCATCATGAAATATAAGAGTTATATTTTGCATGCATTAAGAATTATCATGCATCATCCTTTTATTATAATTGTTATAGTCTAAGGGTGAATGGAAAGCATATTTTGCTTGTTTCATTGTTGTTTTGTATAAGTGTTATATAAAAGAGATAGCAATGAATGGCAATGCATTGAGCATGACACTTAGGCTGTTTATAATAGTTATGAATGTCTTGCATGTGTTAGCTTAGGATTGTGGTTGTTTTCGTTTATATGTGTTATAAAGGGAATTAGACCTAAAATCAAATTCAGAGTTGCATGCGGACTTAGGGTGAACTCAAATTTTTTTAAAAGGGTTTTAAAAATTGGATTGAGATAAACCTAAGTTCAAGTGGTTCTAAAGAGTTTAGTAACCTAGATTAATCTTTTAAATCGGTTTAATGGAATAAATTGGTTGAAAAAAGATTAAATTTGTTATAAACCTATCTATAAGGGACCTTTTGTCTAAGGTGGGTTTTAGCTAGGCTGGGGTTCTTAAGTTGACAGAAACGTAACACCCCTACTTGGGAACCTACCTGGAAAGGTGAATTATATAGATTTTCAACAAGCATGCAACGATTTGGTCAAAGATTCTGTTAAAGAGTTTAATGGATGATGATCAAAAGTTGTTCAACTATCCAAGGTAAATGTTATTCTTGGGAAAACCTAAAAGACACTTAGTTAAAATCCTTAGCCGTGTTTTTCTAAGTAAGCTAAACCCTAGGTTATAAAATAATCAGTGGGAGGAAGAGGCGTATCAGATATGTCTATGATTCCACTCTACGTTTCTCCCTATATGTGAAGGATCTCATACCAAGAGTTCCATGAGCGGGTTTAGATCGCTCCGATTTCACAGTGATCAAAACATAAACGACATACATTCAACACATAAAATCATGCATATTAAATTCATTATCGGCATGCTCAGAATACAATAATTAACAAGGAAAAAGGTTCATACAAAATGAAGACTATCTTCATATGTTTGAACCCTCAGCAGCGGAAACCTCCCACCGATCTACCGGCACTCGGTGAGTATGTCGACTGTAACAGCACGATCCAAACATACACGAACAATGCAGTAGGGACGACACCACCACAAGAGAAACTCGGGTATCCTCAGTTTCAAAACCCAAAAGTGGGCTCAGGTGAGTTTGTAGAGGATGAGAGAGAAGGCGTTGTGTAGACGATAAGCAAGTGGAGATGGTGTAGACGATAAGCAAGTGGGAGATGAACTCTACTATCGTATAGCGGAAATGCTTATCGTATAGTAGAGCTACACAATCGTTTAGGAAAAAATGAACAATTGTTTAGGAAAGATGTATACGATCGTTTAGAGAACGCATGAAGTAGACGATCTTTAGACGAACGAGCTTCTATCGTATAGGCTCTCACGATCGTTTTCACGGATTCTTTTTGGGCGCGGGCGAATACGAATGCACCATTGAATAAAATGAAAATGATTTTCATTGTTTTAATCCGCCGGTTACCATAACCTTCGCAGCCCCACTTCCCACGTCCAAACGTGGATAAATTGGTTAATTATCAAATAATTAATCAATTAATTTAATTAATAAATATAATCATATTATTTATATCCTATAGTTTGATATCATAAATCTACTATAGTATTTTCTCCTCTACTTGATATAAATCATATTTATATCTAATTTCCTCCAAAATAATGTATCTCATATTATTAGCCAATTATATCATAATAATTAACCAGTCCAATTATATCATATATAATTGAACTTCCTCTTGTCAATTAACATTTCAAATTAACCCAAACACTAGTTCTCGACTTTATGCAAGCTATCCAGTTGACCTAATGGACCTGTGGCTCGAAGCTCTAACAGTACGTGAATAGCTAACTAAACTCTTTAGCCACGAGATCCACCATCCGTAATTGTCAGTGATTTCACTAAAGACCAACAGCTGAACTCTACAGATATATTTCTGTGTCCATCAGATATAATCAATCATGAGTACGATTACCCTTCGCAGATGCTCGTAAGTACAGTTGGGCCAATTTATCGTTTTGCCCATGTAGTTACATCTCACTCCTTAAGTACCACTATGATCTCTAATGAAAAATACAATATAGTCCAACTATGTGTGAACACCTCTCGGGCCAAGAGAAGGTGTTGTGCGCCACATCGTTCAAGCCCCGGAGTCAGCCTTTAAGAGAGTCATCTATCTACTTACCTCTGCCTTGGGGAAGGAGTGAATTCCATCTTGTGTAGCTGAGTTCCCAACTCCCAAATCAGACAAATCCCCAAAATTGTAGGTTTGAATCGGCACCTGGCCACTCGCACCCATACAAATCAAAGAACCACCCTCAATGGCAGGAGTTCCCAACTCACTTAGGATTGAGGTCATGTTACCTATGGTCATCCTAGTGAAGTGAAGTCTCTGTCATGAATGGTGTTATATAATAAGATATTAACACTTCATTGTTAGGTATTATACAAACTTTTTGTATAGGACGCCCCCGCTCGCATATCCCCAACACGAATGAACAGGATAAAACCATCTGTGACAAGTCACTTGTGACCATTCCACAAAGCAGGTCGCGTCCGTAACGTTATCAGGATAAGGTTTCCCTCCTATATCCATATACTACATACCATTTTGGTTATCACTCAAGACATTCCACTTGTATGTCACCACATACATGCTTGAGTCACATACAGATAACCAGAGATTTTATGTTTATTGGTTTGTGGTAAAGCAAATAAAACAAAGAACCGAGCAAAATAACAAGATGTGAAGTAAATATCATATATTAACAATCATAGGTGTTTGTATATACTGTTTACAAACTACAAGACACGAGACTTTAGGGCATCAACCCAACAATATGTTCACACGGTGAGATTCATGCTTGGCCTCGAGATGCCCAGGATGCATCCCCTTCGGATGGGTTTTGTGCAGTTGGACAATATCAAGGTGAACTCCAGAAATGGATAGGGTCGCTTTAGGTTTTGCCCCAATCGGAATTTTTCCCTTCAAATTAGCCTTTTGAGACGGACCACTAGGGCTTAAAATGGCGGGTCACACTTATGGGAGATTGTTAAGTAAGTTAATGATCTCTTGGCCAAATCAATGATGGCTTGTCGTTATAGGAACAAGAGTTGTTCTGGTATTAATGACTGGTTGAGAACTTCTCAATTCAGAGGAGGGATAACTGACCTCCCTTCGGTGACTTTTGTCCTAAACCTTTGAAGCATCATTGCGAAACTAGATGTCACACGGGGTTCATGTTAGTTTTGCTAAAACCTTATTGAATGTTATTTTATTTTACAATGGGTATTTGCTTAAAACCTAACATAGGTCAATGTATTTTTCTTTTCAGTAATTCGTTAGTATTTCTGTTTAAAGCTTTTAAAAAATGACCGATTACTTACAGTGGAAAGAATCGTGTGAAACGAATTTCGTAGCAAACGACCACCATCCCACTACTCTTCAAAAGAGGAGACAATACAGTAAATCTGATTTATTGGTCTTGGAGACTTGCCTGGTAGAGAATGATGATTCTGCTTGGATCCTTGATTCATATGCTACCAATCATATCAGTTCCTCTTACCAAGGATTCAGTTCCTAACAAACGTTGCCACAAAGAGAGATGACTCTTTGAGTCGGTACATGTGAGGTTGTTTCAGCTATTGTTATAAGCAGGCTGAAGTTATTTGTTGACAAGAAACGTTATCTATTACAGGATAATGTTTTTGTAGTTCCTCATATTAAGAGGAACTTAATCTCAGTTTTTTGTCTCATTGAACAAAGCTATACCGTCTCCTTTTCTGAGAATAAAGTGTTTATGTTCAAGAATGGAATGGAGATTGGTTATGGTTCAATGGAAAGTAACTTATATGTACTAAGGTCGTTAGTCATAAAAGCCTTGTTTAACACTGAAATGTTCAGTACTGCAGCAACGACTAATAGACCAAAAGTTTCTCCAAAGAAAAACGCTCATTTTTGGCATCTTAGGTTAGGTCACATCAACCTCAATAAGATTGTGAAGTTGGTGAAAAATGGACTTCTAAAGAGTTTAGAAGAAAACTCCTTGTCGGTATGTGAATTATGCCTTGAAGGCAAGATGACCAAACGACCTTTTACTGAAAAAGGTTACAGAGCCAAGGAAGCCTTGGAGCGTGTACATTCAGACCTTTGTGTTCCGAAGAATGTTAGAGCTCGAGGTGGGTATGAATATTTCATCTCTTTTATAGATGATTATTCAAGGTTCGGGTATCTCTTCCTAATGCAATGTAAGTCTGAAGCCCTTGACAAGTTCAAGGAATATAAGGCTGAAGTTGAAAACTTGTTAGGCAAGATGATAATAACACTATGATATGATCATGGTGGAGAGTATATGGACCTCCAATTCCAGAACTATATGATAGAACATGGAATTACGTCCCAACTCTCGGCCCCGAGTACACCTCAGCAGAATGGTATATCTGAAAGGAGAAACAGGACCTTGTTGGACATGGTTCAGTCTATGATGAGTAATGTTCATCTTCCAAACTCGTTTTGGGGTTATGCAGTACATACTGCATGTTCTATCCTGAACAACGTTCCCTCGAAAAGTGTTTCTAAAACACCTTTTGAGTTATGGAGAGGCCGTAAAGGTAGTTTATGCCACTTCAGGATTTGGGACTGTCTGGCATATGTGCTAGCGACTAACCCAAAGAAGTTGGAACCGCGTTCGAAGGTTTGCCTCTTTGTGGGCTATCTCAAGGAAACGAGAGGAGGATACTTCTATGATCCGAGTGAGAACAAAGTGTTTGTTTCCACTAATGCTACGTTCTTGGAAGAAAAACACATGAGGGATCATAAGCCACGAAGTAAACTCGTTTTATGTGAGATCTCAAGTGAGACTGAGACTGCTGAGAGTTCAACAAGAGTTATTGAACAAACCAACAGATCAACAAGAGTTGTTGAGGTCGGGACGTCTAGTCAACCAGCTCAAGAGTTGAGACTACCTCGACATAGTGGGAGGGTTATGAACCCACCGGATTGCTACATGGGTTTGACTGAAGGCCATACCGTCATTGCGAATGATGGGGTCGAGAATTCGTTATATTTTAATAAAGCAATAGAGAATGTTGACAAAGATGAATCGGTCCAGACGATCCTTCAGTATCTTCAAAGAATAAGGATCTACATGCTTGTATATGGAGCTAAGGATCTGATCCTTACAGAATACAACGTTGTTGATCCCTTTACAAAGGCCCTTACGGCTCAAGTGTTCGAGGGTCACCTAGAGAGTCTGGGTCTGCGGGACATGCAGCATCTTGTCTAGGGCAAGTGGGAGATGATACTGAGGTATGCCCTAGTTTATTGTATATTGTACATTTTTATATTGTATTGTACATTAGTCTCTCGTGTCATTAGAACATATGAGAGATTGTTGGGATTTGTGTCCTAATTCTCCCCGAGTCTCGTTGTTTTGTAAAGATACACATTGTTCAATGTATAAAATAAATGTTATTTAATTCTGGCATTTACTCATATCCAATAAACAAAGCTCCTTGGTTATCTTATGTGAACTTAAGCATGTATATGTGATATACAAGTGGATCATGCCTTAAGTGATAACCTAAATAGGTCTGTAGTATAAGAATTAAGGTGGGATACCTGTTCCTGATGACACTACGGATACGACCCGCTTTGTAGAGGTTTGCAAGTGTTGTAAACTACTACAGATGGTAGATCCTGACCATTCATGTGGAGACGTAGAGCGGGGGTGTTCTATACAAAGAGTTTGTATAAGACCTGGACTACGAGATGACTAGACTCTATATATAACGTCGTTGATACTAGAGACTTGCATCTCACCTAAACGATCATAGATGACACGACCTCAATCCTGAGTGTTTTAAAAACTCCTGCCTTTGAGGGCGGTCCTTTGATTAGTATGGGTGAGAGTGGCCAGATTGCCAACTCAACACCAACCTCTCTGACGCCTTTGGTCCAGGAACCTCAGATTCTCCTATCCCTTCAATTGTTGGACCTTTACCTTTGGCTGGGTCTCGGGCCACTAGGGTGGTGCTTTGGCCCAAATTGTGTCTTTGCTTCCCATCACGCTTATTTTTCTCAAGAGAGTGGATTGCATTCTGCTTGATGGCCTCGATAATGAGGTTCGGTCGTCTGAGCATCTTTATGATCTGGCTCAGATTCTGACCTAAGCTATCCACCTTGGCGGCTAGAACCGCGTACTTCAAAGCTAGCTCATTTTCAAGTCGATGGGCTTCCCCCACGTAAGCTTCCTGAACACGTGTGGGTTGGTGCCTTGGGTGACGTTCACGATCCGAATCATCCCCGTCAGTTGGGAAATTTTCTCTATTCACATTGTTGTTCATGGTTCAAACACAGAGTATGGTAGTAAGGCTAAAAGATATGATTATTCTTCCCCACAAACAGCGCCAACTGTTGATACCAAAAATTATACCAACGGTAAATTTGTATTTGGAAGAGAATAGTTGGATATTCTACAAGAAAAGTGAGTACAACTAACACCGATGTGGTGTTGAGCCAAATCCACCCCGATGCTCAAGTTAGAATTGGGTTTGAATTTGAGTCAACTGGTAACAGTTAGCATGGGTTGAAAAGCATACCTCTCTTTGATGATACCCTTTAATTATATAGGTCGCCCATGTTATAACTGAACATAGCTTGTCTCTTCGGCTTCTAAGCCATCATTAATCATTACTTTATCCATTTTCCACCTAAACCGTCATTATCCGGATTGTTACGAACTTCAACCCTTAATTTGCTCGACCTTTGGATGGAAGTATGGCTTTTGATTTACCAATAATTATTCTTAAGGTGTTATGCTTCTTTAATAATGTAATGATTGAGTTGCACAAACGGAATTGGGTAAATAAATAGTCTTTAAATTAACCCTCTTAAAAGATATTTTCACTAATTTTCCTTTTCTTGAAAATCTAATGCATAGTTTTTTTTTTAAAAAAAAAAAAAAAAAATTATGAAAATCAAGCCCAATTGATGGTAGAAATGGATTGGGGGTTGGTGGCCAACCTCATTAGCTTTGGGCTAACCTCATTTAGAGGTCAGTTGGGCTCATAGGCCCAGCTGCCAACCTATAAAGTTTGGCCTTTTCTCCACTTTTTTTTATCTTGCCGTCGGGTTTTAAAGCCCGGCTGCCAGCCTCTTGCGGGCTGGCTTCTTCCTTCATGGTGGGGGATGGGCAGTCCGACTGCAACCCCCCTTCATTCCTTTTCTTTTTTCTTTTTCATATATATATATATACTTAAACTTCTTTATTTAAATATATATTCCTTATTTATGGATATATCATTCCATATGCACAAGATACAATATTGTTTTAACCAAAGTCATTTGAAAGTCTATTAGCTTGGCTTCTATCTTTTGACTGGCTTTCCTTAGTTTACCTTCTTAGCTTAACTATCTTTACCCAAAACTTTGGATTTAATTATGCTATTTGGTTCATGATAGAAATTTTTTTTATTAAAACAGAGAATTTTGCAGAATCGAAAACAAAGTCTTCTTTTCACAAATGTTAAAAACATGTTTGATTTCAATATGAGTCACAAATTTGAAAATTGTTTTTGATTGTTTGAAAATACAGAAAAAGATTAATATGTGTCTAAAATCTATTTTCATTTTGTTTTTTATAAGGTTGTATCCATAATTTCTAAATTTTGAAAACAAAATCCAAACACAATGAAAACGACTATCTAATTGTTTTTATAGTTATGCCATTTCTTAATTGTTTTTAAAAATAAATGTATTAAACATAATTTCATTTTAAATGATTTTGTTTGTGTTTTTGTTGTTGGAAACATAAAAACAAGAGTGATGGCAAGATAGCATTGACCTAATAATTAAATATATAGTAACATTTTTATGAAATTATAAATATAGTAAAATATATGTGAGAGAATCTATCTCCTATTAGCGATGGTCTGTCACTAATAATTAAATCTAAATTTTGTTATATTTGTTGTGTTATATATGTTAATATTTTGAACTTGATCATTATGTTGATAAAACAAAAACGTATCAAGAACCAAACTGACCGTATTTTCCACTATTTTTTTTTTTTTGTTTCCACATTATGATCAATCTCAGTAGATGTATCCTAAGATGTGAGTTCACATAAATATAATGATAAAATAGAAGTAACATTTTGGTAAATTTTTAGTTTGGTGGTTTCTTTAAATAGGGCACCTAATAGGTTATGAATTTATAGGAAGTAATTATCTAATAGATCCCTGAAATCTAAAAACTTTAATCAGTCTTCTTAAAAATTCTAATCAGTCTTTGACTTTTAAATTTGTGTCTAATAGATCTCTATTCGCACGAGGATTCTAGAGAATATGTTTCATGGAGTTGAACTTGTATTGATGCAGATTTGATACAAATGTGATTCGATCTCTAATACTTAATTATTTGATTCTCTCGATTGAATACGTACGCTTGACTTGGGAAAGCGAAGCGTGATGTTCTTGAATTTGAAGTCAAGAATCTTTGTATCTTCAAGGGGTGTGCGCTTCAAGAGTGATAGTCTTGGAGTCTTCTGGTGAGCCCAATTTTGCAAGTTTGGACTTGATTGGTCCATAAACCTAACCCTTAGGACTAAATTAATAGCCTAAATAATAATATCAAATTGAATCAAATAAATTTTATTCTGCCCAATAATCATGATGAAAACACATGCATCATTAAAATTTGCACACTTATGTCTTAAATTTCAATTTGGGATACAGGTCACTTTTAATTAGTCTCAAATTCAACTATTTGTAACTTCGTTGACAATTTGTGAGTGGTCCAAAAATTCTCGTTCAACAACATTCATTACTTTATAAAAATCACACACCTATTAACGAAAAATTGAGTTGATCATGATCTTCCAATTCATATATAGTAAGGTTTGTGAATTATTTCAAACATGACAAACCTTTTCTCTCCTCTCCTCGGGCCAAAGTTTCGAAGGATGGAAATAAAATGAGTTAAATAAATATTTAACTACACGGGTAAAATAAGAATTTTACCACTCAAGATTAAAGAGAAAAAAAATATACAATATGTATGATGTTATTCATCTCAATTTATTTAGACATATACTCTTGACCAATATATTTAAAGTCCAAATCCTCACTCCTCATGCTGAACTATAAGAATTAACAAAATTAGAGATGTTCAAAAAATCCAATAATCCGACCAACTTGGACTACCCAACCCAAATCATAAGAGTTGAGTTGGGTTAAAATATATAAAAAGATTAGATTTCAAGTCGGTTTTCGAGATACCCCATTGGGTGTCGGGTTTACCCGACCCGACCCCGACTATACATGTGTGTGTTTAAAAAAGAATACAACAATCAAAATGCAAAATTAAAAAAACAATAATAATTTATTAAAAAAAAAAACCGATGACCCAACCCGAAAATTTTGAGTTGGGTTAGGTTGGGTTGATCATTCAAAAATGAACCGATACGGTTCACTTAAAGCGAACCGAAATTTTCGGATTGGTCTACAAAATACCTCCAACCCGGTTCATGTACACTCCTAAATAAAATAATAATAAAAAAATAAAAAGAGAGATGAACAACAAAAAAGACTAGCGATTCTTGCTATCCATCTTTGAATTTCTGACCTCTTAGTCAAGAATGTGACACCATTCACACTTTGCTTACACATGGCTTATGATTCAGAGTTGGGAATCTAAGGTTTAAGGTCATTTCTTCCATTTGTTCCTCCTCTTTTTCACCATGGCAGTTGCAATTCTTCCTCCATTCTTTCATTGTGCCCTTAAACAATGGAGACACTATGCTGAGGCTAAGTCATTTATCCTCAGCTCTCAAACATTTTCCAGAACTACATAGACCTAACTTCTGAACTCCTTTCTTTTTTCCTCATCTTCTTTGGCCAGTGTAATCTATAAGGTAAAAGATCTCAGAACCCATAACCCAAAAGGGTATGAAAAAAACCAACTGATATCTCTGGCAAAGGAAGGGAAGCTCTACGCTTGTGACGATAACTTCCATTCTATCTTCTCAAGATATTTGATTCATTTCATTCTTCAAGTCCTCAGTTAGCAGAACTGTACGGTAGTAAGCCACTGTGAGCCATATCTTTAAGCACATTGAAAACTGCATCCATGTTACCTTCTTTATTGTTGATTTCGACAAGTACCTTCGCAAGCTCGGCATCAGTTATCCTACAGCTTTTCAGTGTGTACTCAAGAAGTTGATTCAACTCAACATCTTTTCCTTCAGAAAATAGTGATTTAGCCAGAGCCATGATAGTCACAGAGTCGGGAACAAATCCAGAACGTAACATTTCCTTGTACAAATTGTATGCTTTTTCAATATTTCCAACTTTACTGTGACCGTGAATAATGACATTGTAAACTGCCTCCTTGGGTTTGTAACCTTTCTGAAGCATCGACTCGAAAACTCTGTCTGCTTCATTCATTAAACCCTTCATACAGAATCCCTTCATAAGAGCCAAAGCACTCTTGAATTCTAAATTGTTACAGTTCTCTATCAGAGTATTATATGTGATTTCATTTGGCACAGATTCTTCATGTAATATCTTCAGCAGAAGCCTCTTTGCTTCCTTGGTACGAGCTTGCTTATTTAATCCATTAATAAGCACATTATAGGTAACAATATCAGGTACAAACCCCTTTTGTATCATCTCATCGTGCAACCTAAGAGCCTTATCTAAATCCCCTTCAATGCAGTAAGCATTGATCAAGGATGTGTAAGTAACTTCGTCAGGAGGCAAACCCAGACTCAACATTTCTTGAAAGAGATCACAAACTTCACTAAGTCTCCTCTGTTCACAAAGACCTTGAATTAGCGATGAATAAGTTACTGCATCAGGAGAAATACCCTTAGTCACCATCTCTACTTTCATTTGAAAAGCTTTCTCCAGTTCTTGATTTCGAGAAAAACCTGAAATTATGGTACTATAGCTCACAACGTCAGGCATAAGACCTCTCTCGGTCATTTCTTGAAGGAGCCCATTGGCCTCGTCCATCCTCCCTATGAGGCAGTGCCCATTAACGAGAGCATTATAGGTAACAATTGTAGGGGAGAATCCATTCTTAACCATTTCTTTCATAACCTGGTATGCTTGGTCTAGTAATCCCTGCCGAGAAAATCCATCGATCAATGTAGTATACGTCCTCCCATTCGGACATAGTCCTCTATCTCGCATCTGGTCCAAAAATTCCATAGCTCTGTTCATATTACCAGCCTTACACATACTATTAATCAAAGTTGTATACGTAACAACATCCGGCGACAAACCATTCTTCACCATCTCTGCGTGCAACATGAGTGCTTGATGAAAATTACCTTCCTTACAGTATCCATTTATAAGTGTATTAAATGTCACCTCATCAGGAACATATCTCCTTTTATTCATTTCCTCGAGAATGTCACTCGTCTCCGTCATTCTTCCTTCTCGACATAACCCATTTATCAACACATTGTATGAAATCAAATTTGGCTCCAAGCCTTTGAATGCCATTGATCTCAATAACTTGAATGCCTCATCACTCTTCCTCAACTTACAATAAGCATTAATTATTGTATTATAAGTAACCACGTTTGGCAGACAACCATTTCTCTCCATTTCACCAAAAAAAGAGAGACCCATCTCCAAATTGCCAGCAGTACAAAACCCACGAATCAAAACATTATACGTATACACATTTGGGGAAACCCCAGATTCTATCATCTCCTTAAAGACCCCCTCCGTCATCTTAACCGACTGTTTCGTCCTAACTACCGCATCTAAAAGAGCATTATAAGAAAGCACACCAGGCATAAATCCATGAGACTTAGCTAAATTTACAATGTTCAAAGCCTTATTAATCAAGTTAACTCGAGAACAAGACTTAACTACAAGATCGAATACCGCAGAGCTCGACTGACACCAGTGATACGAGTTTTTAAGGCAATGAAAGAGATCGACTCCAGTCTCATCACTCGTATTGACCGCCACTTCCTCAGCTAGAGATTGGGCTGTCTTGTAGAGTTTGAAGCGAGTGAGGATGTGGAGCGTGAGACATTTGCATTGAAAGGAGAAGAATTGTTGAGACCGTGCCCAATCGAGGAATTTGAGGACTAAATTGCGATCGAATTGGGACTTGAGGAGTAAATTGGAGGACGCTTGAGGAGTGAAGTGGGATGAAAGAAGGGTGAGCTGCTCCGGGTGGCGTCGGAGATAGGCAATAGCTTTGTCGGCGAGAAGAGCGTCGGCGGGAGAGCAGAGAGTGGATATTGAGCGGTAATAATGGGGTTTATGGGGGAGCATACTGCGAATGGAGGTGGATGAAGCTTAGGGTTTGCCCGGGACAAGGGAAGGAGGAACACGGCTATTATTATACGCTTTCTTTTCTTTTTTTGAAAAATAAAGGTAATATTATTTGCTAGAGTGAGCTAGATCCGTCCACGAGCCGGGTCGGGATACCATTCCTATCCCCGTGAAATTTTCACATGGATCGAGATGGAGATTCCCGCGAAAAATTCGTAGGGATCGGGTTCCACAAGGAATTTTTTCTCGTTACGTTTTTTAGTAGAAAAAATAAATATAAATCAAATTATTCACGTATACAATATAAATTTAAACATATTCATTATCTTTTCTAATAAATAATCATATTTGAAATTTAAATATAATATTTATATAATAATAATAATAACATAACATTAGATAACTATACTAAATAAATATATAGAAGCTAATCAGAACGGGACAGGGAACGAGGCGGGGAGGGGCGGGGAATGCATTCCCCACCCCTGTCCCCGTTTAGCTCACAGAATTTTTTTGCCCACTCCCTTCTCATTTTTCGCCTAATCAGGGAATTCTCATCCCGGTAGAGAAATTGGGCATCTCTAGGTGAGCAAGGATGACCGAAAAACTGAGTCGAACTATCGAAATTGGTCGAATCGAAGGTTGGATGTCTATTTTTTGAAAAAGTCGGTTGGATCGATTTTTTCAAAATACAATTAAAAACCGCCTACCTCCGACCGACGTGTAAACCGAAATCGATTGTTGTCGATCAAATATTAATATTATATCTTTTTTGTTTTATATATTATATATTTGATTATAAAATATCTTCCTTCTCCCAACTTCCAAAACTAATTATTACGTGACACTCTGTCTCTTCTCCCTTCTATTTTTTCCCCTTCTCTCTCCTTTTTCCCCTTTCTCATGCAACCTTCCCCTTCTCTCTCTTATTCTCCATTTTTTTTGCCCTTCCCCCTACATCTCACGAATTTGGAAACACTCCCCTATCTTTCTTTCACTCTCCATTTTATTCTTTTCTCTATTCCTTCATTTTTTTTCTCCTCGGTCTTCATTTTTTTTAAAATTATTGTTATTTCTTTCTTATTTTCTTGTTCATCTTTTTTTTTTTTACTTCAACTTCTTTTTATTTTCATTGAACTTACAAACCGATGAAACCGCCCGCTCCGACTGTATGATCGAACAATCGATGGTAGCAAGCATCCATAGACCGACGAACATGGACCGTCGAAAATCAACGTGTCGATGATCGACATCGGTTTTTGCTCAAAACTGATACCGTCCGCCCAATGATCACCCTTAACCACGAGGACTAAATGATCTCAACCATCCCTATCAATTACAAAGGACAACCAATCACGATATAGGGTAAGCCACACCTTGTAACAATTTTCAACCCTACATCATATTAGCAGCTAAAGAAATGGCACTACATTTCTTCAACAATTTCACTTTCAATTACTCCAAATTTGGAGGATCATAGAAAATTAAACTTGATTTTTCATTAATTTTTGTTAGAAAATGTTTCACGAGAAAAGCTCCATTTAATGGTCTTTTTGTTATATGTTACGTACTTTTCAACTAGATACATACTTTTTCAAATATTCTTAACACTCATTTTATATGTGAACTCAATTAAATAAAAATATATTTTACAAATCTCTAGTATAAATATTGCACTGAATATAGACTAAATACTATTATTTATATAAACAACTATCCTACAACATATTTTAATAGTCATCAATCTTATAATAGTCGAAAGTGGTTGTTGAAGTTGATTATCGAAGTTGGTTGGTGGAACCTAAAGTTGGTCACATGAATGTGGTATTAAAGTTGGTCGTCAGAGTTTGTCGTCGAAGGTGATTTTTAGAGCTCAGAGTTAGTCGCGAAGGTGATTGTCGAAGTTCATCATCAAAGATGATTTTTGCTGGAGTTTGTAGTCGGAAGTGGTTGTTGAAGCCCGATGTTGGTCGCAAGAATGTGGTATTGTAAACCCCTAAACCTATTTTATTAGTTAATTACATTTAAGTCCTTCAATTACGTGTTAATTATCCTAACTATGTGTCTAAATGCTTAAAAGCATGTGGTTATAATGTTTGTAATAGTGAAAATTATATGGAGGTTATAATGAGTATGTGTGTGAGGTAGAGATGAGGAAAATTTTCTAAGTCTTGAAATAGGGTACTCTCGGGTAGTAAAGGACAGCCTACACCTAGGCAGAATTTGGGAAAGCTAAGGCATATGAAGGTAAGTCCGACATCAGGTTAAAAAGAAGTAGGAATTTGCCTAAGTGCTAGAAGTTGTGCTCTCGGGTAAGATAAGAAAACTAACACTTAGAAGGAAATCAGAAACATAGAAGTAAGGAATGCATGAGCAGTTAAGGGAGGCATTTATGAGCAACAACCCTAAGCACGAGTGTCTAAGGGTAAAGCCAGGGTATGCATTGGTTAGTGATGCATGGAGTTAGAGTGTGTGGCATTATCCGTGGTATGCATTGGCCAATGAGGAAGGCTAACGAGGATGCCAACTTAAGTTTTGATAAAGGATTTAAACATTCAGCTTAATCAACCAATTGGTGAGCTAAATGGCATATTTAGAAGCCATGATAATGAGTTAGTGCGCCAGCTGTCATTTAAAGAAGCCCTATAAGCATGCAATCTTAGTATAAAATGAGAGTTTGAATTGAGGTGTTTGGTTTGGGCATTCTACTCAAGCTAAAGAATGAGAACTTTCGCCATCTTAAAGCTTGAACGTTGAAGAAGTTGAAACCGAGCTGTTGGGAGAAGATTTCCGTGAAATCACGCTGAAAGTTGAGGAAATTCTTCAAGTGTTCAAGAATATTAGGTTATGCGGACGAGTTAAAAGGAATTGGTAATTCTAAAACTCGTGGAGAAGAATCAAATGCTAGGATTCTAAGGTAAGCTAGTTAAGATGTTTAAGAATAAGTTCTTAAGAGGAAATTTCATGAGATTATGTCTTGAGTTTAAGTTATTCAAGCTGAAAATGAAATATAGATTTTTGGTTGGATGAACAAGCAGACAGCTACAACTCATGCATAAGCAAGCAGCTGACAAGCACACGCTAAATATGGGCGAGCACCCATCACACAGGTGAAGCCAGTGCGTTCTGATGCCTAAAAGTATCTTATGCGAGCTACCACATATTAGCTAGTTGCAAGGTAGAAATTTGGTTAAGTGTGGTAATGCGTTAAGTACCAATGTACTGAGGATGCGTTGAGTAGAAAGGGATTAAGGTGATGTGTCGAACTAGATTTGAGGCATAGCATATATTAACTTGAATGGTAAGTTAAGCTTGAAAGAAAGCTAAGACATTAACCAAAGGCTCTTATTATTCTTACAGGGAAAACGTATATAGAGGAGACTTACAATCCTTTAAGGAAGTAACTCAAAGACTGTGAGTGACTAGTTTTTAAAATATTTGCTAAGTATTTTACTTATGAATCTTTCAACGTATAGTCAGATTTATCTTGATTTTCACGCCATGACTTAACATTAAAATGAGCTATTTATTGATTCCCTTAAGCGTGATAGGTATGTTATTTTATGATGTTAACATGTATATTTGATATATAAAATCTATTTCTAATCATTGGTACCGAAGTTATAATAAGGTACCCAACTATATGACGATCCTTGTTATCGAATGTATGGTAAGGTAAGCAGGATCCTACTCAGTTATACGTGTAAGTAAGATCTATGTTATTAACATTGATGAGATCGAACAAAAGGGCTCTCTCTCAACTAAGGTTATTAGGGATTGAGAAAAAGGGCTCTCTTGCATGTTAGAAGGTCAAATTTTGATTTCTGTTAAATTATTTCAATATAATTTTCCATCTAACAATGTGTTTCTATACCCCTTCGAGACCCCGAAAAATGAACAACTTTTCTTTGGAATACATACAAGATTCGTCATTACAAAAAGGATAATAGTAACCCCAACTTCATCCAGGGATTTGAAGCCAGAGGAAGCACATTTCCTAGCCAGTTAAAGGCACCTTTGAATGAAACCACACCAATCTATCCCGAACTTGATGGTTAAACTCTACTGCGGTGACGATACTGTAGGGGAGGTCCTGCAGAAAAATAGCTCGATGCCAAGATGATAAAAAGCTTAACACCTCTAATTCTTATTACTTTTCAATATCAATATGGAAAAAAAAATGAAAAATGAAAAGGTCGTCTTATTCAAAACCCCTTCTCTCCCAATTTTCTCTCTCACTCCACACCTTGGAACGCACCGTTCTTATAGAGAGAGAGGTGCTTTCAAATCTTTTTAACCTGAAATGGAAAATGGCTGGAAAGATGAAATGTTCCTTTTTTTAGGGTACCCCTGGGAACAAATCCAGTGGAGATGGGGTGGGGCCTGTAGCTCAGAGGATTAGAGCACGTGGCTACGAACCACAGTGTCAGGGGTTCGAATCCCTCCTCGCCCACAACCGGCCAAAAAGGGAAGGACTTTTCCCTCTTGATGTAGGAAAATCATGATTGGGATAGCGGACCCAAAGCTATGGAACTTGGGTGTGGGTCTTTTGTCGAAATGGAATGGCCTTATCTTTTGATTTTTTCTTTTTCGTTAATGGGTTAAGTTAAGGGCGGGGGTTCCGTTATAAATTAAATATAGTATACCCAACCCGAATCAGTATATTTTTTTGTTTTACATCCCGTAATTCTTCCTCAGCCAGGCTTGGGCAGAATAGCAGAGCAAGTACAAGTATTAGTCGAATAGCAAAAATGTGTTCCTCGTCATTAATATGTTTGCTCGCGGTAATTGTGTGCAAAGGAGTAGAGGAAATTTTATAGGAAATGTTGTTGAGCTTTAATCCAGGGTTTGTCATGCTATGATTTTATGTTGTTTAATTTTTATTTTTGAACCCTGGAATATGAATGTAAATGTTTTGTTCTAAACATGTTTATATCATAAGTTATGAAAGTATGATTTATTTAAAGGAAGTCACTCACTGGGCATGAAGATTGCTTTGAAGCACAACGTTGTTGATCCGTTTACAAAGGCTCTCATGGCTAAAGTGTTTGAGGGTCATCTAGAAAGTCTGGGTCTACGGGATATGCGGCATACTGTCTAGGGCAAGTGGAAGATGTTACTGGGGTATATTGTATGCCCTAATTTTTTGTATTTTATACTTTATTTTATTGTACATTAGACTCCCTAAGCTTTAGAATAAGTGGGAGATTATTGAGATTGGTGTCCTAAATCTTTAGTATTCTCATAGTTTGTAAACATTGTATAAACAAATTGTTATTTTATGAGTATACACTCAATCCAATAAACTAAAATCATAGGTTATTTGATATAATTTAAACAAGTATATAGAGACAGACATGTGGATCTTGTTTAAATAATAACCTAAACGGTCTGTAGTAGATGGATAAAGTTGGGTACCTTTTCCTAGTGACACCATGGATACAACCCACTTTATAGTTGTTACAAGTGTTGTAAAATACAAAAAATGATTTGATCCTAATCATTCATGTGGAGACATGTGAGCAGAGGTATCTTATACAAAGAGTTTGTATAAGATCAGACCACGAAATGATTAGTCTCATTATATAACACCGTTAATAATAGAGACTTGCATTTCACCAGGATGACCATAGATGACATGACCTGAATCTTGAGTGAGTTGTGAACTCCTGCTCATAAAGGTGGTCCTTTGATTTGATGGGTGAGAGTGGTAAGATTGCCAACTCAATATGCCTACCATTTTAAGGATTCGTCTGATTGAGGAGTTGAGAACATAACTACACAAGACATAATTCACTCCTTCCCCGTTGTCGGGGTAAGTAGATAAATTATTTCTTTAAGGGCTGATTTCATAGTTCAACTATGATCAAGTCCCTCTCTTGGCTTGAGAGGGACTTGATTATAGTTGAACTATGACTTATTGATCATTTGGGGTTTTTCAGTTTTGAAGATCAAGATCTCTAGATCAAAGAGTTTGTGATCCGAATCGAATGAATTCGTGAAGAAGATTGGCTTAAAGGGTAAACATTCTTTTTCCCTTCTTATTCTGTTATTTTTAGCATGTTGTAATTTAAATCTTATAATACATAATTTTATTATGTTTTGTAAATTTTTGTGATTTTGTAAAAAAATGAGAAATTGGGATCGATCCTCATGCTTCCGCATAAGGACCTTCACCGGTTTCCCTTCATGTTGTAGATAAAGTATCCTACTATGTGAAAATCTGTATTATAAGTTGTATAACCTTCTGATAATAATCTGTTGTGAGTTATTAAACTGCTTATCAGGTAATAGGAGTACAAGTTTGTGGAAGTATGTTGGCAGTAGTTGCCATAAGAGGATCAGCATTTGTTGTCATCACACTTCTTCTCGAATTAGGAGGATAATTTGGGAAGGGTGTGGCAAGTATTGTAGTTGGTTGCTAGAGTTTCTGGTCAGATGTGGTTGTCGAAGTTCAAAGTTGGTCGGTCGAAGATGATCATTGAAGTTGATCATCAAATGTGATTTTCATTTGAGTTTGTAGTCGGAGATGGTGTCAGAGTCTAAAATTGGTCGCCAAAGTTGGTTAGGTGAAGGTGGTCTTCAGAGTTAGGTCACCATAGTTGCCATCGGAGGTGGTTGTCAGAGCCCAGAATTGGTTGTCGAAGTTGGTCACGCAAAAGTGGTCGTAGAAATTAGTCACTGAAGTTGTTATCAAAGGTGGTTGTCAGAGTCCAAAGTTAGTTCCAGAAGTGTGACAGCAATAGTCACTATCAATGACCAATGGATGGAGCCATTGAAAACTTTGGAAGAATGAGAGTTGGGGTGAATAGGTAAAATATACCACTCAACTCCACCATCTAAAGTTGGTGGGCCAAATATTGAGTTGGTAAGTTATACCAACTCTAACTCAACTCATGTTGGTGAGCCAAACATCCCTCAAGGGATCAATAATATTTGGAACTCACTTGGTCCAAAACCAAAATTTTCTCAAGAAACACGAAGTTTTACGATGGCAGACAGTGGTGACGAATGGCCGGAGAAAGAGACCCACGACGAACAAAAAGAGATGAGCAACAGGACAATGGATTATCCTAATTCAAATGAGTGGGTTGGTTCGGGAAAACTAGGAATCGAACATCGGTTTGGTTCAGATTATGGTAGAAAAATGACCGAACTGGTACGGCTCGAATGGTTGTACAAAGTTTATGAGTATTTGTAAGGTTAAACTAAATACATAATAGTGTGAAATAGCCTTTTTATTAAGACTTTTGTGGAATAACTTTTATATAGTTTTTGAATAAAATTTTGTAAAACATATGACTTTCCTCGTCCTCGTCCTCGTCCCACAATTTAATTGCTTGCTAGATCTCTTGGGAATTAGGACAAGATCTCTTTTTGAAGAATTATTCTCCATTTACATTTTTGTTTTAAAGAGTTAAGTATGCACATATAATATTCCTTTAGATCATTAATTATTAAGAGAATTCCTATTTTTAAGAGATTTTTTAAACGTTGTAATAAAAAAATTAATATTTTATATCAAATTATCTTATTATTCATACATAGTTCAAATGTTCAATCATATAATTCAGCACATAACAAATTATCCAAGTCATTAAACAATAAAGGTTTAAATTTATATTTATAAGACTGACAAGAATGAGGATGAAAAGCTTTTATCTAAACTCCATCGTTCTCCACCTCAAAAAAATAGCTATATGTATATATATATCACATGATTTTAAAATAGTTAGGGCTTTAGAGTTGGGTCTTAATTTATACAATTTATAATTAAATGATGAAAAATAATGCATTATACATAATGGACTTATATTTAGTTTGACAAATTGTGTTTGGTTAATAAGTTTGTAATTTTATAAGATTAAAATGTAATATAAAACATAAAATTTCTTTAACTGTAAATTTTGTATGACTTTGGTTTTATATAACCTCTAGAAACACCAAGCCTCTTTCTAATGTAATTAAAATACCATCTTGAGAGGCCCCTTCATCTTTAACTTTCATTTCTGGCAAAGATAGTTTTATTTGGAACTTCCCAGCTTTAAGGCCATTTTTATTTGAATATTGTACAAAAGATTTGATCATAAGGGCAAAAAATGAACATAAAAGGAAATTTAAAAGAAATCAGTTTAAGAGCTGAAAGAAAGTGGAGACAAGATTGTTGGAAGTTGTGTATTAATAGTCCTTCATGAGTGGCAATGCTATCACACTATTTGGTAAAAGAAAAATAATAATAATAATAATAATAATAATAATAATAAATTACATCTTCATTTATAGTGGAACTTCAAGTCAACATTCTTGGGAAGTTGTCTATAGAGCTTTTGAAATGGTCCAAACAGCTCCCAAAAGAATTGGCATTGAGAAGTAAGTTCATAAATATGCTCCAAAATTACAATTTGGCTGGTAAGCTTCCATTCTTTCTGGTGTTTTGAGGGCCCCTTTGAGATCCAACCAATAGCTCTCATGTATGTTGTAACAGAAACATACTAGTCTGTACTGAGATATTCCAAGCCAAGACGAGCGAGCAGCTAACCAGTTCATGACACCTTTGCTAGCGATCGGCTTGACACGCCGTGCAACAATTTGACAAATCCAAGGAAGCTTAGCTTCCCATCTGTGTGTCGGATCCAATCTTGAAGAACGACGTGCAGTGGGATCGCCGGTCCAAGACCGAGTTCCTACAATGTTCAAGAGAAGATATAACCGAAGCCCTTTCGTTAGAATATGGCATCAACTGAAGGAAGACATTCCGCGGCAAATTTGCAGATTATTATGAAAGAGAATGCGGGTTTTAGCTTACAGAAGCAAGCTCTTCTATGACAATTGCCCGATTTCCATTCTTCTCGAAAATTTCGTATGCACAACGAGCATGTTGTTCCCACCGGTCGAGTGCTTCTAGCTGATGGATGCTCAATGCAGCAGCACAGAATTCATCGAAATCCATTCCTCTATATTGAAGTGTATTTAACTGTCATGGAAAAAATCCCTATTTAGTAGACAGTAGGAACTGTACAACCTTTGTAAGCATGCACAAATACAGCTTAATGCACAAGGGGGAAAAGCAGCAAAAAGTTACATTTGCAAGAAAATCAAGCGTACGAGACTCATTCATGGCATCGGTTGCATGTTTTGCGAGACCCTGTCCAAAATAAGATGACAACAATAAATTTTCACCATTAATTTCGTTTTAATGTATGAGTATGAGCATGTGTAAGAGAGAGAAAGAGAGAACCAACCATCTTAATAGTTTCCAAAGTAATAAAGCCATTTTTATTTGGCTCCAACAGTTCAAACTGTTCCTTTAGATAAGAGAGCTCATCTACCGTCAATGTCTTGGATACAGCCTGCAAACAGTACGCATTAAGAGTTTAGTCAACTAAAGAAAAAGAAACAGAAAAGAACAGGAAAAAATCATCTGGTAAACTAAGGGGAGGAAAAGCCATTTCCCTTAGTATAAAAAATAAACACGTGAGTACGCACCCGTAAAGCAGCCTTACGCAAGGACGATGACCGCATATACATTCTCATAACCTTGAATATTAAGATATCGATAGGAACTTTTGCACCGTTGTGATTCCGGATCCAAGGATGACCTGCAAAAGAGATCGTTGCAAGAGACTTAAGACATAAGCAAGTCAACTTTATAAGAGGGAAGGACTGAAGAGAGGAGCTTACTTAATGCTTGAGCAGCTGTCAATCGTTTGCGTGGATCCTTGTTTAGCAAACGCTTGACAAAGTCTTTTGCTTCAGAAGATAATGAAGGCCATGGACCTTCATCAAAACTTAGATCGGCTTTCAAGACTGCTCGAAAAATTCCCGACTCTGTCCGGGCCCAAAATGGACGGCTACCACATAGAAGAATGTATGCAATCACACCTATACTCCACACATCGGCCTCTGTACCATAAGATCTATGCAGAACTTCGGGTGCCACATAGTATGCACTTCCAACTATGTCATTAAGCCTTTCATCTAAAAGTAACAACAATTATGTTAATTAAGAGCACCAACAAGTATTTGAGGAATCAACAGAAAAAACATGGAAAATAAGACGAACCTGGTTTGACGAAATCGGACAAGCCAAAGTCTATGGCTTTCAACTGCGCGTTCTCATCTTTAGATGTATACAAGAAGTTCTGGAAAAATAAACTATTAGAATGAGAATTGCAAAATGGAATATACATCAGGACCTTTTATCTACAATTGACTACAAGAAAATGAAGAGATGGAACCTTGGTAACAACCATGTCACTAGAGAGAAACGGATGAGAATGGGGAAAAAAAACACTTCCATATTTTTCATATAGGAGAAAATTACTTTGATGATATGAAGAAAGATACTCCCAGCAAAGAAAGCAGAAGTTAAATGTTTGATAACTTTCTCGTAGCCTAGTATAAAGTTTCTACTTCTTTATCAATTGTCAACAGCGGAGAAGATATATAAGGATAATTTTATTACAGAATTACGCCAAGGAACATCTATAAGTTAACTAAACTAGAAATAGAGTGTTTAGAGGGCTAGATAAGGAGCAAATGATGTTTGGGCCCATACTAGGTTTCTTGTTTCTCTTTGAGCTTCGAATTCAACTAAACTAGAAATAGAGTGTTTAGAGGGCTAGATAAGGAGCAAATGATGTTTGGGCCCATACTAGGTTTCTTGTTTCTCTTTGAGCTTCGAATTCAACTAAACTAGAAATAGAGTGTTTAGAGGGCTAGATAAGGAGCAAATGATGTTTGGGCCCATACTAGGTTTCTTGTTTCTCTTTGAGCTTCGAATTCGAAAAACTTTTATAACTATTCTATAGGTACTATTTTGTTTTATCGGTCCCCTTTTCTTTAGAGGGGCTCCTTTTTGTGGGTTGTTTTTATGTATTCTATTGTATTCTTCCTTTTTTTCCTCAATGAGTGGTTGTTTTCAACATTTCCGGTTGTTTGGCGAGGGCTCAGATGTGGGAAGACAGTGAACAAGCCTCTAGAGTGACTGGTTTTCACACAAGGCTCTCAAGGTTGATTGAGCTGTTATGGCTAAATATATTCAATAAGAAATCCCATGTCATTGCCAATGAAATGTACTTTAGAAGTTTTGAGAATATGATTAACCTCGGGTTTCAGATCTCGGTGCACAACACCTTGAAGATGACAAAATGCAACAACGGTCAATATTTGAACCATGACAGCTTTTGCGTCTTCTTCTGAGTACTTTCCACCTCTAAAGAATGTAAACAATCTATATTAGAGACAAATAATGCGAGTCTAAGAGATTAAAAACCTAGTTAAGAAATGTTAATATTTGTTACCAAAATTACCACCTTGAAAGTATTCTATCTAGAAGCTCTCCTCCTTCGCACAACCTGAATGTCAACAGAAGTCATTGTACTTTCTTATAAGTTTAGGATGTTACAAATGAGTAATGACTATAAGACTGTAAAACAAAATCTACGGCCTAAACAACATGGACATAGGACAGTGTGCATGATTCTATAGATGCATAGCCGATTGAGGATCCATAAGAAATAATTTTGAATCGTTGTTTATTAATTATATATGCATGTTGAATTACAAGATATGAGTAAAGTATAAGTAGGTGCTCCAAGCTTACTCCATTACAATGTAGACATTATCGTGGTCTTCAAATGCATCGTAGAATTGTACTAGATTAGTACGTCCAGTCAAGGCTCGCAATATTTTTACTTCCCGTCTCACATCCTCGATTGCAATAGCTGTTGTCATCTGGCAATTACAGATAGCAATATTACAAGTTACGAGAGTGAAAGTGTGAGAGCAAGAGAGTATCAAATGAACATTATCAAGAAGAAGAAGAAAAATTAAATAATCCTATAAGTTAAGGAAAGCCTCGGTTTGCCTTGCATTTCCTTGTAACAAAGTATATTTATCCATCCTTCTGCTTATTCGATATGGGGAATTTAGGCTTCCAATCATTATTCCTTAAATAATAAAAGAAAACAAGAAAGGGGGAAAAAGGGCCAAACATTGGAAGAAGCTAACATTGAACAGCTGAAGTGATTAGTACACTAAGCTTTTAAAAACATCGATGCTCAAATAAAAATAAAAATAAAAATAGTACATTAATATCGCTCAGCATTTAAGGTCTACAATTATGAATCAACACCCCAAAGCATTAAAAATAAGCACCAAAGAACAAGACGAAGGTATAGAATGAACCACAATAAATTTCTAGCAGAACAAGGCTAAAGGTTCATATATCCATAAATATTGTTAGAGCGTAAAGTAACTCCTCTCAGTGGGAAAAAAATCATGAGATAAAATGCGGTCAAACTGCACAAACTTGGTTCTGTACAAGACATGCACTCATAATAGATCCTAGGTTAGGGGTGTCATTGCAACTAAGCCAGTGGCACGGTTACAAAAACACTAGGGTTTCTTATTTAGATGTCATCCTCAGAATTGATCTTCCCACTTGCCATCAGATAAGGAAAAATATAAACCCTATAGATCATGTTAAATGTGCATTATCCAACAAAAGGAGCAATTAATGAGCAAGGAAAACTGAAAACTGAACAAAAGACTTGCAACTGACAATTCCAAAGAGTCACTACAGCACAATGCACACCCAATCCAAGTTTCTGCTGTATGTAGATCAGAGTATGACAAAATCACAGACTCACGGTAATAGTAAAAAAAAAAAAAAAAAAAAAAAGAAAAGGAGCAAAAAAAAGCATGAACATCGTACAATTGAAAAACATACATAATTCTTTCGCATTTGATGACCCAGAAGAGTCAACATTATGCAACTCAAGTTTCTATCATTAGGACATCAGAATATGCCAAAATCGCGATAGTGAAGGCGAAAAAGATGGAGCACCAAACAATCTTAAAATATACATAATTCATTCATATTTGCAACTTAAGGACCTCAAGTATGACGATTACATATTTCAGCTTCTTAGAAGCCTTTAATATCATTTAAAAATTCAACTTCAACCCAAATATTCAGCAAACCTAAGCCAACTGACCACACCCCCATATGTTTTAACAAAAATGATGCACATATACACCATACACAATGAATTTAGAAAATGAAACTTAAGATGAAATCAAGTTCTTTATTTATTATAAGATCACCAACTTGTCGATGAAGTTGTTATCCGTGCAGTTCGTTAACTTTTCTTCGGTAAAAAAGAACCCGATACTATATTACAGATATCTAATAGCTGAAATAGATTCTACTGTCCATCTAATTCCTGTAGTAGAAGCGAGAACTGGCAAAAGGGTTGCTTCATTCGACTGAATTGAAAGATCACTTGAAAAGTCTAGTGTGGCAAGAACCCATTGGAGGCCAAGAACCTCCTCAAAAACTTACTTGATGTCGATCGAATTCTAAAAAATGTCGCATCTCAAACAGTGAAAAGTTCATTTCGGAGAAATACCGGGAGGAAAATTGGTATCAAGAGGGAAGTTTAATATTATTCCTTGAGTAAAACATTGCAGAATTGTTGTCTAAAGAAACAAACTATATTTCCTTAATTGTGTTTGAAACAGTAGAAAACCAAATATGGGCTCCTCTGGCGGGCCCAGATAATCCTCGTCGTTGACTTCAAAGGTAAGAAAAGCCATATAAGCTGACCCCTTTACGCGTCTGCCGCACAAAATCTCAATTGCAGAAGTGTTCAAGATAAAGTAAGATTATATTTAATTGCCTAAATTTATTAATCAGCCAGAATTGTTGAATACTTTACTATGTGAACATGATCTTTATATGGAAAACTACCCAAGAGGAAAATTCAAAACCAAACTCTATATTTTAACAGAAAGATCAAGTGAGCAGAGCAAATCTCAAGAAACACTGCCTGAACTTGCAGATTTAGAGACGGGTGGAGATGAAACTCAGCCAGAATTAGCTTCTCCAAGGAGAAAAGCAAGTGGGTTATGATTCAAACAAAGATCCTAAGCCAAAAATAAGAAGTGCCCACCAATTCTGTACATAATTAACTTTCGTCTCAGGAACTATACACCCAAATTCACAGGAATTTGAAAGAAAGTGGGAAATTCAAAATTGGAATTAAACTAACCTTAGCTTTAGGAATAACTTTAACAGCAACTTGTTGACCTTTAAGCTCGCCTTTCTTGAACCTAGCAGAACAAGTATACCCAAAATGCCCTCTACCCACCTCCTCCCCGACCTCCAATCGACTCGTGAGCTCTTTCGAGAACCCAAATCTCTTATCCAACTCGATCCCATTTTCCTCATCGCCTTCCTCCGGAATCGCCGCCGTAGAACCCGCCTTTTTTCCAAGCCGTCGCGCAAGCACCGCCCTAATATGCTTCGCCGGAGAAGGAGGAGCAATCGAGCGCCGGAAGAACCTACCAGGAGTCCTACCAGGAGTGGAGGTAGCACTCTCAGTCCCACCCGCCGGCAACGGTGAGTTCTGACTCTTCTTCTTCAAAAAATAAGGCGATGGACTAGGACTGAAGAAAGGGAAGAACGGCGACTGTTTACCGGCGACGAGATCATCTTTCCGGTGAGGAGTTGGAGCCGATTTGGGAGTCTGAGATGGATCAATCCGACCATCTGGGTCTCTTGGAGCATACGGATTTGGCTTTGCTGGTGGCTTTGAAGTACATATACCCATCGGAAAACTTGGAAATCAGTGAAATCACCGATCGAAGAAGAACCCCTTTAGGCTGTTACTGCTCTGTGACCCAGTAGAGTAAATCAACGGCATAGTATGAGGGAAATGGAAGAAATTTGAAGAGGAGAGAGAAAAAATGGAGGGTTCTTAAAAGGGAAGAAAAAAGGGATTTGTTGCAGAGATTTTGAGAGAAGAATGAAAGGGATTAAGGAAAAGGAAGAGAGGAGGATGAACTGAAAGAACTGATGGAGTGAGCCATCTAGCTGTACATCTTCATATCAAACTGGCCACGTGTCAGGCACATGATATTTTTTTCCTCACATATTTTAAGTTTATTTTTTTGGTTTTTTTCAATTGTCCAAATATTTCCTACCAAAAATTAGGAGAAAAAAAAACCAATAGTAAAATAATAAAACTTTTAGTTAGTGACACCACCTTGTTATCTAACTAACATGTCATAATTGTCTTAATTAATCAGTATTTTTAAATAGGTTAAATTACAATGTTTAGTTTTTTAATTATTAAAATTATGCCTATATTTGGTTATAAGGTTTATTAATTATCTAATAAGTTTTTTAAAAAATATATCTAATAAGTTAGTATTTAACAAATTCTTTAAACTTAAAAAATGTTTATATAGCGATTTCCTTTTAGGTATCTGGTTTTTAAATTTATGCTTGATTTTATCTTTTTTACAAAACTATTTCTAACTCCTAATCAAATTCTAGAAAATAAGACTCTATTTGATAACCATTTTGTTTTTAGTTTTTGTTTTTTAAAAATGAACCTATAGACATTACTTTCACTTTCAAAGACCAAGCCAAATTTTGAGAACTAAAAAAATAGCTTTCAAAAAGTTGTTTTTGTTTTTGGAATTCGGAATTCAACCATTGTACTTAAGAATGATGTGAAGCATTATAAAAAATGTAGATAAAATAGACTTAATTTTTCAAAACAAAAACAAAAAACCAAATGGTTACCAAACGGGGTCTTAGTTCTCAAAAATTAGTTTGATTTTTTTAAACCATTGGTGAAAAGTAGATAACAAAGAAAGAAATTTTGAGGTGGAAGTAGATCCATAGGCTTGATTTTCAAAAACAAAATGGTTACCGGACGGGACCTAAAAAAGAAACATGTTTTTTTAATTATTTTTTTAAGGTCTCGTTTAGTGATCATTTGATTTTTTATTCAAAATTTAAGTCTATTTCCTATCAATTTCGTATGATGTTTTACATATTTTTGAAGTAAAAAGAGTTAAATTTTTAGTCAAATTCTAAAACCAACAAATACTTTTTTTAAAAGAAAAACTTGATTTGATTTCTAAAAACAGTAAATAAAAAGTAGATATCAAAACAATAATTTCATAGATGGAAATGGTTTTTATAGGCCAAATTAAAATAAATAAATAAATCAAATAGCTAACTTGGTTTGAGTTCTTAAAACATAAGTAGAAAGTGGAGAACAAAATATATAAATTTTGGATGGAAATAAGGTTAATAAGCTTAACTTTAAAAAGTCAATAGTTATCAAACAAGCTTAAATTTATAGTTTTGTTTCCAATAAATTTATAAACTTGTAATTATGTGTTCAATAAGTCATTGCCCGCTCAAAGTATTTTAACAATCATAGACTTTAAGTTATAAAATTGAAAGTTTAAGTTTTAATTAGATAAAATTTAATTGATAAGTTAATTATTAAAGAAAATTATATGCAATGACAGGTCGAATATAAAATTGAAAGTTGAGGAACTTAATAGGCATTTTTAAAAAGTTCACATGCCTATTAAACAAAAAAATTTAAAAATTGAATGACCTATTAGATATTTTTTAAAATTTTGAGACAAAATACACACAAATTTGAATGAACTAAATGATTTAACCTAAAAAAATAATAAGATACTTTTTCTTTGCCATTTCTTTTACCAGCTAGACCAACTTTAACCTAAAATTTTAATTATCATATTGAATTCGATTATGTTCATTGAATAATAACTCTTTTAGCTAAGTTGATATATATACACATATTTATTCAATAAATAAATTTGAAATTAGAATTAAACCTTCAATTTTGAAGAAGATAGTTGATGCTTTATATATTGATGGGAGATTTTTAAAAATAGGAAAATAAGGAAAATTATTTACACAAAATAGTAAAATTTAATATTTTTTTGATAGAGTTTGGTTGAAAGTTATCATTGTCAATCAGTGATAGAACTGACAGAAATCTATAATTTACATGATGTGATAATCGTTAATGTAAATTTATCAATATTTATTTTTATTATTTTTATTATTATTTCTGTAAATAATTTGACATTTTTTTATATGTAAAAATTTTCCTTAATTGAATATGTATTTAGATACTTTTACTTAGGTTTGGTTAGGTAAAATTATTTTTATCTTTAGGTGTGAGCATTTATTCTATATTGCGTTGAATACTTTATTGGTTACTTTAAGAGTTTGAGTAACATTCATCGAAGCACGAAACTTTGGAGAAATTAGTTCAACTTCACAATAACCAAATATATATATAAATCAAATCACAGGAAATTCTTAACAACTAAATGTTATAAGATCACATATTAGTCGGTGAGATTAATAGAATTATCTATAGGTAAAGTATTAAATTTTCGTCAACATGTCGGTATTTTTAGATTTATATGGGTTCGATACCGATTGAATGGTGAATCAATATTTTCATTATATCGTAGAAAAATCAATGAAATATAAAAATTAAGTCGCAAAATATCATAAATATAAATATAATATAAATAATAAACATGTTAACTTGTTTCAAAATCATAAATTGTTTATTTACTAATTTAAATTTTTTATTTTTATAATTTTTTAGAAATATTAATTAGATTCGAAACTTTATCGATATTTTCATCGGAATTTCCGTAAGATCATGACTTTGATATTTTCATCGACATCACATTTTAAACCTTACTTATAAATTGAAAATCCATCCCTTTTTTTTTTAATTTACTTTTTAAGAGGAATTAATGATACCACTTGTTCAAGTTAGCATTTAAAGTAATGAAATTACAAGATTAATTGGTTTTTTTTAGGATGAGTTAATTTTAACACTTAAATCAAATGTAGAATTGTATATTAGGAAAGATAAACAAAAGTTTTAAGGTTGAAATTATAGGAGCAAAATAATTTTGTTCCCTAAGAATAATGAATATATTTAATGCATTTATTTGGGGAGGTTAGGAAGGAAAAATAATAGAGGTAGATAAGATTAGAAAAGGGGTGAGCTTGGTCCCAATCACAAAGGACAAGACAATATTGTACTTTGGACACTAGATATAAATTTGTACATAATTATATAAAATAATTTATTTTATATTTAAATAATTGTGGTTCAAATATCTTGGTTTAGGGTTTAAGTGGGTCCCACCAATTAGACAACTAGAGTTAATGTAGCAATTTTAAAATATGATTTTATAGTAGATTAGGTTTTTTTTAAAAAAAAGAAAAAAGAAAATCTTGAAACAAGTAGATTAGTGGCTTCTATACATTATATGATTTCTTTTTAAATAGTTATTATTGAAAATGGTGTATTGAATTCCTTGGGATTTGGTTTATGTTTGAGCAAGTTGAGTTAGAAAAGCAATGTTAATTAAAGAACCAATGGTTTCATTATAATTGGGATTTTTTTTTTTTTTTTTTTGGGGAGGAATTTTAAAAATAAATAGTAAAATTAATTTTATGTGATAAAGATGGATAGAAGTCGATCGGTGTCTATAAATGATAGTTTCTCATAATACGGATAGAAGTATATCAATATATAATAATATTTGTTTTTCTTTTACTATTTCTATAAATAGCTTTAACAATTTTTTCATTTTTTGTTTGTTTAAATTAAACAAGATGGAAATTAAATACTTGACATTTTAACTATATGGTATAATGTTTTAACAACATGAAAGGCTTTTGAATAGACCGTTTACAAGAAAAAAATTAGTCATTTACTTGTGCGTAAGAAAATTAATTATAAAAGCGCTTTTATGTTTATTAAAGAAAACAAAAAAGAAACAACAATGTACTTTTGACTATACTTTATTTTATAATATAACTCTTTTATATTTTAAATTCGAATATTCAATTGAAAATAAAACACAGTCTGTTGAACTAAAATAATTTTTTTTTTAATATGTGAAGTAGATGACCGAATTTTAAATCCTTGAGATCGTTGTAGCTTTTAAAATAATTTATGGCAGGTGTACTTTTCAAAGAATTAGTTGTGAAGAACGTAAAATAGTGTTTAGTGAATAATTTTAAATAAAATAACTAGTTACAATATTTGGTAAATTAATACTAAATTGGTGCAATTTAGTTACATGAACCAAATAGGCTTATTAGTTCAAATATTCCTGTATGGATAATAAAATTTTATTGTATTGGTAAATATTTGGTTTATTTTCCTTTATTTGAAAACAAAACCTAATTAATTTACAAATTGTCAAAAATGGTACATGATTTAAATTTCAACTAATTTTATTTGATAGTTTTTAATAAAAATGAATCCTTTAAAATATGAAATAGATATGACAAAATATATTAATATAAAATGATATTATTGTAATGTATTTATTTAAATGGTCGAGAAGTTAGTAAATTCGTAGGAGAAACAAAATTTAAAAGCTAGTATCTTTCAGCTTTTACACGTTCACTAAAATTAAAAAGTGATTTTGATAGATTAATAATATTTTACCAGATTTTTCTATAATTATAATTGCTAACGTAATCCCAAACGAGACTAAATTGATACCATTGATCGTCTTTAATTTATGTGGTTTGTATCAACTTTTTATGAAGCCATCATTCTTAACAAGAATAACAAAACTCATTGCTTTGTATTTTAAAATATCATTATTAAACTTTTGGTTGGTTTGAAATACTTTTATTAAATTAGTTGAAATTTAGTCTTCTAAAGTCTTCTATTTAACGTCTTTAAAAAAAAGAAAAAGAAAAAAATAAGACTTCTATATAAAATAAGTTATCTTTTATTACGGATGACCTAAACAAGTCCCTTTCAAGACTACCTTTTTTTTCTTTAACTTTGTCAAATAGTTTCAAATAATTCAAAATAAACTATTCAATAATTTAATTTAAAGCACGTTCATATTGACATTTTTTTTAAGGCCAAGTTATTACAAATAATTTTGAACTTTGTTTCAAAAAATATATTATAATTTTAAAAGTTACAATATTATTCTTCAACTTTTATAAGTATTTCAAAACTACCATGTGAATATAAATCTTTTAGAATTTCGAACAAAAATCATAACTTAAAATGGTGTTGTAATGACCTAAAACGACGTGATCATCTAAAATTTTTTCTCTGGGTTACTAACACACAATTTCATATCTCAATTTATGTCCAAAATTTTAAAAAATTTCCAATCTAAGAGTGTTTTGAAACGATTATAAAACTTTATGGACAATATTGCAACTTTTGAAATTATAGAGTTTTTTTTAAAAAAAAATAATAAATAGCAATATTGCAACTTTTGGCCAATTTTCAAAATTTTGACAAAATTGCAACTAGCAACTTTGGAAGGTTATTTATTATAATTTAACTTTTTTTAGTTGATAATCATACTTAAAAAAAATAATAATACAGAAATGAAGATATCAAAATATTTGACTTTGAAGTCAATGGTATAAGCACGATGCTTATTTTCACCATCGACAATCATATTTGGTTTTTATAAACAAGAAATTTAGTTGAATAAAAATATGTTCCTATGTATTTATTGAATTTTTAAATAACCGTCTTATCCGTCAACATAAAATTTATAATTATATACAATAGATCAATTGATTTTTAAAAACTTCTAATTTTTCAACATTTTAAAAGTCATTGTTTTGAAATTTTATGGACCTATCATAAACTTTTAAAAGTTCATAAATCAGAAATTCAAATTTAAAGGATTAGAGTTATGATTTAACAAATTTTGTCCGTAAACTTTGAGGTTTAATCCCTTCAATTTGAGGTTTGTGATTTCCAAACTTTCAAAAGTTTCAAATAGGTCTATAAACTTTAAAGGTGCGTTGACTATTAGATCCTTGAAAAATTATAAATTTGTAAAAATTAATTGATCTGTTATTGTTCAATAAAATAAATTTTTAATTTTACGTATAATAGATATTTGAATCCCAAAAAGTATTACAATTTCAAAACTAAATTTATAATTTCAAAAGTTTAACGATCAAATTTTTCGAATCACCTAAAATAATTTATTTTTATACAAGTTTCTTTAGAAACTATTTTTAAAAAGTTTTCCAATTGTTAGGACAAAAGCCCAAAGAAGAAAAAAAAATATTTTTATTTTTCTTTAACCTAGTTTCTTGAATAATCAAGTTTCTAAAAATAGATCAATTTTAAGGTTTCTTCTCAAATATAATTTTTTTAAATATGTATAACAACACCAATTCTTACAAGTCATTCCACCACAACTTTTATTTAAAAAAAAAAAAAAACACTTGGAGATTAAACCAAAAGTATTTTTTTTAAGTATAATAATGATATAAGAGATTCAAATCCGCAAATTTTTTAGTCGTTAACACATGTAATTTGTTAACTGAGTTAAATTCACAAAATTCATTTTAACTGATTAAAAATTATCCAATGAAATTCAATTATCTTTAGATATGCTCTCATTTAATGCACTAATATTTTTGAAGTCACTTTCCTTTTTTATCCTACATTTATTCTAAGTAAGCCATCTATTTTCTAAAAAATAATATTTTTCGCTATGTTGTAACATTTATCACAACTAACAATATGGCATTGCTTCAATTATGTATATTAGTATATTGATATGGACATATATTAAAGCCAACTATTTTGTTTTAAGTTCAACCAACAAGATTGGAGGGGATTTAAACCAACTCATGAACTTGATTATATCGATATTTTAACATACCTCTTCTCTACTTAGTTTTATAGGCTCGAAATTTCGTCGAAGATCAAACGAGTGACAATGACATTACAAAAATTAACTTTTTTACTCTTATATCATGTTAAAATCACCACCTAAAAACTCAAGTTGAGAAGGTTATATGACAAATTTAATAAAATCAATATTATTAGAGTGACTAGTTGAAGAAGCCACTATACTCAAGTATGCATATGAAAATTATATAAAACTAGCTCAAGTTAGGTATTGAAAATAATAGGGTTTAAAATACACTTTTAATAATCCTTAAACTTACATGAAAGTAACAATGTAGCCATAAACTTTGATTTGTAAATTGTAACAATTTAATTATTGTACTTTTAATATTGTAATAGTTTAGTTCTTAAATTTTAGCATGCAACATAATGGTGATCCAATAATTTTATTTTATTTGTAACAATTTAATCTTTGTGGTAAAAAAATATTTTTATTAAAACTAAATGTCGATTTTTATTCTTAAACGCTTTGGAATCTGTAGCTTATAAACACAGTAGGTCCCCTAATTAGTTTGCAAAATTTTATTAAAAAATTGACATAAAATTTCACAATAGAGACTAAGGCTACGTATGGCATTATGTTGACAATGTCAAAAAGCCATTTTGAAAAAATCCTAACCATTTTTGCGTTCGACAACATAGATTTTAATTAAATCTATATCACTTTTAAAAACACGTTAATTTAAAGTTGATTTTAAAAGCATCATCCTTCTAACTTTTAGATTTTCTTAGAATTAGGTAGGTTATATATATAGTTTTCAATTTTTTATTTTTAAAAGATATTTTATATATTAATCTATTTCTCACTTAATCAAATCTAATTTTCGATTTTTCATGAGTTAAATGCATCATTTTTTTTTTAAAAAAAATAGCTATGCCATATTCATTATTTTTCCTAATAAAGCTATTTTAATATTTAAAAATTAATCTATAACAAACAAAATTAATCATGTTAAACAATTATTTAAATTTTAAATTACATTTTTTTTTTATAAAAAAAAGTGGATTATAAGTCTATTTTAATAAGTTGTTTTTGTATTTATTTACCAAAATACTCTAACCTACTTTTTCAAATTTAAGCTAACATTTACCAAACACTATTTGACTTATTTTCACAGCTAATTTTTCTAAAAGCACAGCCGACAACAATTATTTTAAAAACTACAACAATCCCAAATGGAGCCTAAATATTATTACAAATTTTAGAGTACATAGATTAAATTATTATAAACCAAAATTAAAAGACTAGATTATTGCAGAATTGAAAGTATATATACATGAACGAAATCGTTACAAATCAAAATGAATACAAAATTTAAAACAAACTATCTTGAAAATACAACCAAATAAGCTCTAAAATGTCTTTTTTTTAAATAAAAAAAAATGACATTGTCATGTCCATAATACAAGTGTTGCCATCATGATTATATTTGATTTGTAGCATCAATTTCATTTACTTTTGTGATTATTAATTTTTCTTTTTCTATATAAGTATATGGTTTTTGCCCCCACATGAAATGTTGAGAAATATCCCAACATAAACATAGAGGGATAGTTCATGGGTCATAATTGTGTTTCTCAGTCTCTTAGGTGAAGACATCCCACAAATGATCTCAACTACTTCTGTTTTTATATCTTAACTTCCATTATTTTCTTTTCAAATTAAAGTATACTTTTGTATCTTTATAAACTTTCACTTTATTCTATTTTCTCTTTTTTTAAATGGTGTATTTGTGTGCTTAATTTGTGGTAATTTTGGCCATATATATATACACACACACTCTTGTATCTTTATAGACTTTCACTTTATGTAATTTTCTCAATTTTGTACAATATGTATTTTGTCTATTAATTTTGATGATATTTTTGTGTTTAAAAATTATTTGATTGAAATATATTATGTAATTTCGCAGGATCGACAAAAAAAAATATATTTTTGTATGGAGTCTGTTTAGAGGAATATTGACGATGTGTTTGTGGGTGATTTTGAAAACGTTGAAATTAATTTTATCATGTTTTTATTATTATCAAACATGTTTTTAATAATTTAGGATTAATTTATGTCTTGTTTGGTAATCATTTCATTTTTAAAGTTTGGTTTTTAAAAATTAAACATATTTCTTCTACATTTCTTACAATGATTTGCATCTTTCTAAAGTACAATAGTTGAATTCTTAGTCAAATTTCAAAAACAAAAACAAGTTTTTAAAAGCTACTTTTTCTAGTTTTCAAATTTTGGTTTGGTTTTGTAGACCATTGGTAAAAAAATGGATTACAAATGAATAAATTTGGAGGTGGAAGTAGTGTCTATAAGCTTAATTTTCAAAAACCAAAAGCCAAAAATGAAATAATTACCAAACGAAGCCTTACACTTTGAAATCTAAAGACTAAATGGAACTAGACCCACAATTTGGGGACCAAAAATATTTTTTTCCCTAAAAAAAATCATGGAAATGTTTTTTTTTTCTTTTTTTTTTTAATAATAAAAAAAGTCATTTTTAAAAGTCTTTTAAGATAGTTTTTGAAATAAGTGTACCAAACATAATTTCATTGTTTTCTTTGTATTTGTACTTTTATTTTTGGAAACATAAAAATGAAAATGGATCACAAACTACATGAGGTTTTAGTCATTCAAATTTAAGTTTGTATCCAATAAACTCTTAATATAAAATTATTTCTTGTCTAATAAACCTCTCAACTATTAAGATATCTCACAAAATCACTTAAATTTTAATCTCATGTTTAATATGCATTTTACCTATACAACACTTTTTTAAATTGACAAATCCATTAGACATAAATTTGAACTTTTATCTAATAGATTTTTAAACTTTTGGCTTTATAACTAATAGATCTATGACTTTAACAAAATGTGAAATTAAAAATTTAGCCTAAATTTTAAATGGGTTTAATATGTCCTTAAACTTTAAAAATGCTTAATAAATCTTTGAGCTTTCTATTTTAATATAACGTATTCGACGTTCTAAAAAATGAATAGACTTGTTCGTAGACAATTAAAATTATGTATTTAATAGATTTTCAAACTTTGATATTGATTTTTTTTTTAAAAAAAGATATATAGTGAATACGTCAACAAAAAATCAAAAGTTTGACAATCTATTAAACCCCAAATTAAAAGTTTGGTTAGATATTAGACATATAGTTAAATGTTCAAGGCAGTAGAAACATTTTAGAGGGTGATTGGCGTCGGGAGAGGAATTGTTAAATCTCAAATGGTGTGTTTAGAGCAAGGATTATCTAAAACCATAATAACCACCTCAGTAAATACTATTTTGTATTCCCCTAATTAGTTTCAGTCAACACTATTTCAAAACCATCATTTGCTACAGTATTTACTATTTGTTACAACTTGTTACTATTTTACCTTCATCATTTTTTTTATTCTCTACTACAGTGTTTACTATTTCATTCTCAAATTAAAATAGTTTATACCTCAAACACATATTATTATAACCCAAACGAAAATAATCTACATTCTAAACACAAACTATTATAACCTAGGACTATAGTAATCAACTGTTTGTCCCAAACGCTCGTAAAATTGTTTAGTTATAAAGCCCACATTGTAAGGAGTTTAATAAGTCACACGTAATCGATATTTTTTTAGTCGTAGGACCCATAGTGGTTTTGAAAACTCCATAGATGAAACATGACTTTTTTAAGTTTGATGATATATTGGACATTTTTATGGGTGAACTTGGACGTAACGAAATATGAGCCTAAGGCCAACTAATCATTGAACCAATAAGATATAATCCTAACTCGTGTAAGATAAAGAAAAGAAAAAAAAAAAACCCATCGCATCCTACTCCTAGGAAGAAAATGGAAATTTCAGGTCATTCTTCTTATAAATACATTATTATAACTCCATATGAGGTATCTAAAATATGAATCTTAATCTTGAACCAATGACTTCTTCTCCATTCTAGAATTCATACGTAACTGACTTTGGCATCTGAGCTATTTTTCTTTATTTTGCAAATCTTTTCTTCTCCAAAATACAAATTAATTAATAATTGTTGTCACCTGAAAGTTAAATATGTTTTTTTTATCCGAATTTTGGCATCATCAACGTAAACTAGAAATTTTAAAATTTAACCTTTTATAAACGTCAAATATGTCAACGATCACATAAAATTGAATTTTAAAAATGCACAAGACATAAAAATAAAAATTTAGAGAAGTATTAGACAAGTTTATGAATGGGGAATTTTATACGAACCTATTATACAAACCTGCAATTTAATACTAAATTTGTTATTTTGTTTTTTTTTTAAAAAAAAAAAAATCTAAAATTCTTATCCACAACCACAATGCATGTACGGATCTCAAGGCCAGGAAAGGAAAAAGTTGGCAGCAGATCCGCCCACATGCATACAAATCTATTTAAAATTTATTTTATACGTTACTCGGATTTTCCACAACCAACCATTTATTATTATTATTATTATTATTATTTAGTTACGTATTATTATATTTCCAATTTTTTTAGGGAGAAAAATAAGATTGGTTCATATGATCTAACTACATCAATATCTGTTCATGAGCAAGTTTTGTCTTGTGTGTGTGTCTATATATATAATATAATATATTAAAGAAATAAATAAAATATTACAATAGTGGAGTTTTTGTTTTTGTTTTTTTTTGAAATAAAAAAGAATTTATTTATAAAACCACAGGGGCTAGTTTTGAAAAAAGCCTTCACGAATAGTTAATAGTTCAGCGGAAGGAGGTTCGTAGTCAAGATTCAGATGCCTTGTCGAAGCTTCAATAATTCTGCCTTATGAATCCCTAATTATAGCACCAATGCCCGTTGAAGAAGAATTAAACGTCCAAGCTACATCGACATCGAGTTTGAAATAACTAGAGGGGGAAAAGATCGATTGCGTTGATGAACTCGTTGAATTATTGAGGTAACTTTACTGTTAATTTTATTATGTGATTGAGAATCTATGAAGCACATATACAGATACTATATATATTTCTAAAAAACGAGGATATTGATACGTCGTTGAAGATGCATTTTCTTTTTCTTTAAAAAAATCTAGGATGTAGATAAATTTAGTTTACAAGTTAATAACAATAACATAAAAGAGAATACAAACATTGAAATACAATTAAAAAAAAAAACATCTAAGATGTTGAAATACAATAGTTAATCAAATGCAATAGAAAAGTGACTCGTATTGCAAAGAAGAAGATTAGAAGGAGAAGTATGAAGATAAACGAAGAACTTCTTCATTAAATTGTTGAAGATATCCAAATGGTTTATATTTTATGGTGGACTTTATGAGGAATCATATGTGAAAATGGAGATTAGATGATTATAGTATAGGGTTCGATCAATTATTTATTTTTTTTCCTTTTAGTTTTTGGACTCGAGTAGTAAGCTTTTTACATATGTTGTCCAGTTTTAGATTAGGAAAAATTAGATAAGTTGCTTGTCTTTTTTCTTAAAAAAAAATACATGTAGAAATAGATACGTCAAATCGCGTATTGGATATGTATCTGGAAGTACGGTATTCGAAACGTGTCTGATACTGATTCTTTCCCTCACATGAAGTATCAGTACTTCGTAGTTGAGAATTGAAGAATTATTCATAATACTTAAGGATCCAAACTTTTCTTGTATCATTATTTAGATCTGGTTTATTCAACCTTAAATTGTTACGATCATTCCATATAACCCAACAAGTTAAGTTCTTATAATAGTATTATATATAAGCAAACAGTTTTAACGGGTGAATTATATTAGAATAATATAAAATAATATTAGGATAATTGTTTTAAATGACGAAATTGTTGAAAATATTTTTAAATATAGTAAAATATCACATCACTAATAAACATTTATTTAAATGGACATATTTTACTGTATTTGAAAACACATCTAATATACTTAATTTTAAATATAATATTTTGATCACAAGGTAGATAGTGATTGAAATAGTTTATTTACGTGGGAAGTCAAATTGAATATATTTTCATTGTGGAGTAGTTGATTTACCCTTTCAATATTTGATCTTGATATATCTTTCACATTGATGGTGTTACGAAACTATGTCCTTTCCCTTTGTATGATTGTGTACGCTTATTTGTATATTTATTTATTTGAGGAAAAATACTTAAATTATATATAGTATATCCTAAGAATAATGCCTACACGTTGAAATTGGCAAAATAATAATAATAATAATAATCCAATAAAATGATCCTATGAAGTCTAATTCAATTGGCTTGACATCTATATGATAGTCTATTTCACTAGGTTATACTTGAGATTATTCGATATATTTAATTGATAGATGATTATTCCATAATACATTTTGGGTGTAACCTTCATGACTTTGTCTTTAGTTTCACCCAAAAGACCTTATACCAATAGAGATAATTGTCCTCCTTTATGTACCCATGATCCTCCCCTAATTATCTAATCAATGTGGGACTTTGGTTGCATTCCCAACATTTGGATCATAGGATCTGAAAACAGTTTTCAAATTCAAATTACCTTACCAAACACATATTCGTTGAGCTCAATGAGTATGGTAACATAAAACATAATCCAAATTGTCTATCAAATAGACCCCTAAAAATCTAATTATGCAATTTATGTTCTGTACATGTGCACACAGTACTTTCATAATAAATCCTTGCCCGAAAATAAAAATTCATTATTAATTTATTCATTAACTTGGCGATTTAATTGCGAAACTATACGATAAAAATTGCATATTCTCACACCATCCACACACGTGCACATGCACCCACATGTGCACGCGTGTGCACTCACACACACTAGTTAAACTAACACTAGCTAGACTCAAAACTTAAATCTATGCTTGTTGGGAGAATTATAAATAAGCAAGAAATGAGTAAATATTGAAAAACAAGAAACAAAAACCTAAATAATTGGTTGGAGTGTTGGTATCTTGCTCTCGGTAAGAAGATTCAAGTCCTATACTTATTGTATTTCTTTATATCAACTACCGATACAACAAATATATTCTTTAGCATGCATGTCATCTCAAAGATACATCAATCCAATTGAAACGTTGTGTAACTCAAACTATTTTGTATTGAAAGGTTAAGTTCAAAGTTCCACAACAAAAATCTCTCCATTGATCAATTGTCCCCTTGGTAGAGCAAAGGAGAGAAATGTGAGAAAATGAAGGTTATAGAATATTGAAATATATGTGTTAGCTAGAGTGTTTATAAAAGAAGTATTTATTGAAAAACTTTAGATTTAAAAATTTAATACAAAACTATAAATTAAATAGAATATTAAAATTACTTTCTTATCACTACACTTGTTCATTAATTATTTTCTAGAACAGATTTCACTATGTTCGTAATAGATCAATAACTAGTTTTGATTTACTTAAAAGATCAATTTATTATCATTATTCAATACAATTTAGTTCTTACATTTTTTTAAAATTTATTTAAATTCAACTAACTTTAGTGTTAGTATTACTTATCGTATCATTAGCTCAATCAATTTACTGTTTGAATGAGATGATGGCAAACTATACAATATCTTCATAAGAAGGATGGTTGGCTTATTGTCAATAGTGAAAGGAATATCAATCTCTCTACTTACTTTTTTTCTCTCTTTCAAGGAGCGAGAAGGAAATTAACAACGTTTAAAGAAAAAGTAACATAAAAAATGTCATCAAAATAGAATCGACTTTAGAAAGATCAAAATTAATTCGATTCAACAGATTAACCAAATTCAGTGTCAATTAATCCAATTCAATCGATTGACCAACTTCGAAGAAAGCTTTTCAAATTGTATCCTTTCCCTCATTCACGATGAGTGTTTATTGTAACTGTTGAGGTATTTACCTCGTTTTAGCCCAAGAAAAGAGTAGAACTTTTTAAAAAAGAAAAAAAAAATTATATTGACATCACATGACAAGACAATCCATTAAAACAAACAACTTTCTTTTTCTTTTAAAGTAAAAGGAGTGGAAGATGATTATTCAGGGTGTCTAAGACTATAATAATATCTTCTTGCTATAGTAGATACTATTTTGTATTCTCTAATTAGTTACAGTTAACATTAAATCAAAACCTCATTTACTACAGTATTTAGTATTTGCTACAATTTTTACTATTTTACATTTTTCATTTTTTTTTATTCTTTATTACAGTATTTACTATTTTTTCTCAAATTAAAATAGTTTTCACAGCAAACACATATTATTATTACCCAAACTAAAATAATCTACATCCCAAATACAAACTATTATAATCTAATTATAATAACCTAGAACTATAATAATAAACTCTTTGCTCCAAACGCCTATTATAAGTATAAGTATTTTTAGTCTTATTCTTAATCCACTATCAAATTAAAGTAGAAAAAATATGGGTCTAAATCGTATTTTACTTCCTTAAACATTGATTTGTTCTATTTTGGTTCTTAAAAGTCTATTTAAGTCTATGAGCTTCCAATTTTTTTTATCCTAATTAATCCTTGAATTTTAAAAATATCTAGTTTAGTCCTTAAACTTCTACCAATAACATTTTTGTTGCTATATATTATTTTTTTCATCTTATATATGCTTATTTAATGCTCACCTCTTTAACCAATGTTGTTGGATATCATGCTTGTAATTAACTATTAGTATACAATATTCAAAGTTACTTCATTGATTCGTTAAAATTTCAAAATAAAAATAACGACTAGCTTAACGACTAAACTAGACATTTAAAAATTTTTGAAGCGAAAACATAATAAAACTTAAAAATCAAGTAAACATATTAAAAGATCGAGTCTAAAATAAAACAAACTTAAAGTTCACAATCGAAATAGAATTTGAACTAAAAATATATTAGTTTTACATCATTTTTGTTGATTGAATTGTTGTCATAGCTATCACCTTTTTTTTTTTTTTTGAAAGATATTGTAATTAAAGTGTGGGGTGGGGGAATTGAACCTCAAACCACGATGTCGATAGTATGAGCACTATACCAATTGAGCTACGCTCATAATTCTCTCTTTCTCTAATAGATTTTATAACTTTCAAATCTAGAATATGAAGGTTTTTTTTTTTTTTCCGTAAAAAATGATTATTCGAACATTAAATAAAGAAATACATATTAGTTATCTAATAAAAAAATTAAGTACAACGATTATAGATAAAAGATTAAACCTTCGATCTGTTGAATCGAAACATATATCAATATCATCAAGTCAAACTCATATTAGCATTTTATTTTATTGTGCACTTTAAAAAAGCGATGATGTAGTTAAGAATATGCAAACACGCCAACAAACCCACTTGGTAAAGTGGAGGAATAATAGAAATTTGGAAGGAAAAAGAAAAAATTAAAAAGTATAATAATAACAAAACCAAAGTCAATTTGAATAATACCTACTTCACTGGCTGCTTTTTCTTTCTTACACCTACTCTACTACCTTCTTCTTTTGGGTCCCTTAATTTCCAATATATTAGGGTGAAGGTCCCCAAAGGAAGATAAAGTTTTCAACCATTTTTCCTTTTTAAGATCGTTCGAGCTTTCTTCAAAGTTTACGTTTAGAGTATGATTAGAATTTCACATCGATATGACGAGATAAAACTTGAAATTTTTTTAAAAATAACCTTTGAAGTTTTTCACCTTTCACAAATATCATTCTTTCTTGTCAATGTGTTCTCATAATTGCATTTTGGTTAAGATCGATATCGAGACCGATGTAAAAATTTAACTTTTTTTTAATAATACGTTCAAATCATCGATTTTGTGAGTTTTTTTAGTTGAATCTCGATTAAGACAGAGAATGAGACCAAAAATATAATTTTTGCTATTCTTATTTCCACTCGTGGAGGGTTTAAATGAAACGAGTTGATTTGTAGGGGAAAAACAAAATAATGCAAGTTTGGTGGGTTCAAATTTATTTCACCCTTAATGGTGCATTGATTTCTATTGCAATTATATGAAAATTTTTTGTTTGGTGTCCAACGCAAGCCAATTAATATTTAACGCTTTAATTGAATTTGAGGGCTCTCAACTAAAATGTCAGAAAAATAGCACCTTATTTAATTTATTTTCTTTTATTTCCTTTAATTTTTTTTGACAATTTATTATATTTATTGAAGACTTTAAAAATTGTTTAGAAATATGTATACAAATACAACTAGTTTGTGAAGACCATTTAATTTCTCCTATTAAAGTTTATTTTATCTATGACTTTAGAAAATATTCAATATGATTTTAAGTTTTTAAATTTGTGTCTAATATATCAAACTTTTAATTCTATGTCCAATAATAAAAATTATTTTAATATAAATTTTTGTTGTGTTCTTGATGTCTGATGTCTAACTCAACGAGACTACCACCTTCGGCGGCCAACTTCATCGATCATCTCCTACGACTAACTCATCTGAACGCATACTAAAAAAAAAAACAAAAAAAAAATTGGATTGTGAAAGTGTTTATAAATACAAAATTAATGTTATTAGTTCATGGTGTTTAATAGTCGTCTTATATAGTAATTTAACATTAATAAAAACGCTCTGAGCATAGAGCCAAATCAAATATAAAGACACTTTTGAGAAAATGTTACTGAACATATTTGTATTTTTATTTTAAATAACTATTAAAAATATTTAAATGTAAATTACATTTTGAATAACATTTTATCGCCTTTGGCAGAGGTTATGATATCACTTGTTAAGGATCACAAATCTCTAGATATCTCAACAATGGTATGACATTGTCCACTTTGAGCATAAAAGCATAATGACTTTACTATTGGTTAGATCTCATACCATTAGTGATAGTTGTCATCTCTTGTATATTTGCGATCATCATCGTATCTAGCCAACATGGGACTTTGATCGCATTCCTAACACCAACATATATGCATAATAAATCTTAATCTTAAGATGCCAGAAAAAGCCCTAAACTCCTTGATGACCTATTTTTTTTTGTGCATATTACACTCATACATTCTACTAATGTGAAAATATATTATGATTTTGTTATTTGTACGAAACAAGTATTTTGTCTATCTCAAGAACAATGGTTACATGTAAAAAAGTTGTAAAATATATGTGAATTTTTAAGTTGACATCTCATTTGAGTGCTAAAAATATGGGAAAATATGTGTACAATTGAAGTGTTAAACAAAAAGTTAGGTAAAAAAAAAAAATCCAAAAAATCATTCTTTTTAGATTATAAAAAGTTGCAATATAGACCTTTGACTTAATAACTCAAATCGACACGTCAAAATATAGATTTTTTAACTTCAGACTAAATAAATCTGCACCGTCCATACATATTGAATTCACAAACTTAGTAACTCAAGACTTCAAAATCAGAGCTTCAAACGGTCCTTTAAGGATTATGAAATGTGCACAATCAAAGGGTTTTTTTAGGGAAAAAAAATGCAAACAACAAACAATTATAAAGACATCACGGGTATATCCATTTCAACCAAAAGATAAAGCCAACAATGAGAATGAACCTCATTTGCTGCCCAACAAACTATAGTACAAAATCTAAGTTAGCGTAGCTACAATGCCTTATCTAAATGAGTTATTATATAACTAGGTAAAACTAGAAATACAACGTTAAAAGTGACATTACCTCAACGTAATTTGCATGCACTCATTCTCTTAAACATTGTTTGGAGCGTTGAGTTGGTTATTATTATCTACAAGTTATAATAGTTTTTGTTTGGTGCAAACTATTTTAGTCTAGGTAGAAAATAGTAAACATTATAACAGATAGGGAAAGAGAGAATGAGTAAGAAATATTAAACACGGTAACATAGCTCACTTCATGTTTGGAGCTCAATTATAATAGTTGGTGTTTCAACTATTATAACCTACAATTAACTACCGCCTTACTATTTTGAATCCCTCTTTGTGACATAGTTTACTATTTGTTACCGTGTGTATTATTTCCTATATAGTCATTTTTATAGTGTTTACTATTTTTTATCCAAATTAAAATAGTTTATACTCCAAACACATATTATTATAACTTAACTCAAAATAATCTACATCTTAAACATATCGATTATTATATAATGTATAGACTATAATAATTAATTCAATACTTCAAACACTTCCTTAAAAGAGAAAATTGAATCTCTTATCTTACCATCATAATCATACTAATTACTAAATTAAATAAATAAATCAATAACTAGTCGTTAGTCGGACAAAAGTGAGTTCCCTACTAAATAAGAAAAACTAGGCAGGGCAGGTGCACAAATTTTTATTATATATAGCCCTTTTTTTTTTTGGAAAAGGATATATATAGCCTTTTGTCTTCTTTTTTTAAATAATATTTATATTTATTATTTTTTAAAAAATATTTTTTAACAAACTTACATTTATAGATATATATTTTCCTAATACTAATTAAAAAAGAAAAAAAAAAGAGATTAATATATTGTTTTTTAATTTATAAACAGTTGACTAGACTATGATAATTGATATAATATTTTATTCTATCTAATAGTTATGAAGGTACATTGTTGATTATTTTAGATAGTGATTAATTGTAATTTTAGTTCAATTAGCATAGATGTGTACTAATAACATAGACGTTTGTGATTCAAATCTCTGACTCATTGTATATCAAAATAATAATAACAAATAACTATAATTAATTAAGTGATTTATCTAACCACCAACAACCAATAGCCAAGAAATCCAAGTTCATAACCAACATAAAAAATAATTCTCTCATGCAATATTATAAAACTAATATTATTGTGTTGCTTTTAATATCAATGCATGACAATAAATTCATTCTTGCTAAAGGTTCTAAATAAATCAATGAGATATTTGGATTGGTCGGAGATTTTTTTTTTTTTTTTAATTTATTTTTTTTAAACTCTTTTGATAAAATGTAGTTAAAATGCACTCTAAAAATTATTTTAACCGATTGTTAAACATTTCAATTTTTTTTTCAAAAAATGACTTATTTTTAAAATTAAATATTTGAAAAGTTAATTCAAATTGATCCTAACTAATTTAAGTCTAAAAACCATACTAATTTATGACTACATCAATTCCTTAAATACAACATCTAACCACTCGTGATCACAAAAAATAAACTCTAGACTAAATGTGATCTCCATATTTCTAAACTTTAAAATCTCTCGGTTTTTTTAAAAGTCCTTTCAAACTTTCAAAAAAATCAATTTGAAATGAGTTTAGAGAAATTTCCTCTCCAAAAAGGCTATCCAAGAAAGCGGATGAAAAAAGTATATAATTAGAAAACCAAGACAAAGTCTGGACGTTGTACCCTAATTGTGTATTAAATTAGAAAAATGGTCGTTTCATCGAGACGCTACAGGCAATAAACACATGAGTATGTTTTTTTAGCGTTGAATGGGAGTTAAGGGGTAATTTGTGGCATTAAACGAGCATGTATCATCCAATATACGCAACATTGAGATGCTATAATGTCAACATCGAAATGCTATGCTTGTGAGTCTTTTGGCTTGGATGCTAACGATGTTGAGATGCTTGGGACATGTTTTTTTTTTGTTCGTTTTCCACTTTCTTTTGGCTTTATCACTTCAAATAGTGTTTACTTCAAAGAGCTTTCACTCTATTTCGTATTTCTTCAATTTAACTTTAATTTGTTCCGAGTATGGATCAAAATCTACAAATAAAATATATATTTTCGTGAAATTTATCTTTTTAACCTCTTAAAAATAACACATTTTGTGCGCTATCAATTATTTGAATCCGTTCCAAAATTAGATGGTTAGAGATTAACGAAAATCGTGCATGCATGTCAATTTGGACCAAAATGTCTTTCTCAAAAAGTCAAAATAGTTGGGAGAATTTATAGGCCTAGGAACCAATAAAGTAACAAAATTTTATTCAATATTTACCACTCTAAGTCACAATTCTAATTACCACCTTAACTATAATACTAAATTCAATTGTCTAGCGTAACCCTACCAATAACTTCATTTCAAATCAAATTCAACACGAATTGTACATAAATGGAATGTTCAACTTTAACCCTATTTGTTAAAAGGGGTTATGTTTTTTTAAATCAAAGTTTATGTCTATTAAATACTTAAATTTTTAATTTTATATGTTACCCATTTATTAAAATTTTGAAAATGTTAAATAAATTCATGGAATACTTTTAACTTTATGTTTAATAGGTTCTTAACACATTTAGTGTTTCTTTTAAACTAACAAATGTACTATACATAAAAGCGAGTCTTTGTATGTGTTTAATAAATCATTAAACTTTCAATATTATGTCTTCTCAAATTTTAAAAAACGTAAGTTAGATAAAAGAAAAAAACTTATTAGACCTAAATTGAAAATTCAAAAAAATTGTTAGACATTTTAAGAAGTTCATGAACCTACTAAACACTAAAATCAAAAGTTGATCAAATAAATAAAAATTTTTTAGAGAGCATTTGGACCCCCAACTTACCTCGGGTAGAGTGGACTATTATATCACACTCAATATTTGAGTATTCGTTTATAATAGTTGAAGTTCTTAATCATTATCGTCCACACTTAGTTACAATAGGACCATTTAAAAACCCTATTGTCTACCGTGCTTACAATTTTATAACCATTATTTCTCCACAAACTATCATAAACTATTGATTATAATAACCAATTGTCCAAACAACCCTTTAAAATTTTAGACACTTACGGGATGTTTAGGACAAGAAGTTGGTTATTATAGTCGTAGGTTGTTATAGTTGGGTTATAATAGTTTGTATTTTAGGTGTAGATTATTTCAGTTTGAGTTATGATAGCATGTATTTGGGATGTAAATTATTTTAGTTTGAGAATGAAATAGTAAACACCGTAGTAAAGAATAAAAAAAGATAAATATAAAATAATAAAATATATAGCAAATGAAGGTTTTGAACTAATGTTGACTATAACTAATCGAGAATTTTGAAATAATATTTACAAATAATTATTATAATCTTAGGATAGTTCTCGTCCTAAATGTCTAATAAAAAGAGAAAAGTTAAAAGAATTAAAAGCTTAAAAATTTTCAACTACAATTATCACATATCATGATGACTTTGCAATCCTAAGTGGACTTCTCCACTAAGTCACTAACTAACTGTGTGGGGCCAAAGCAAAAATAGACATTTCACTTTATGATCAAGATGTCTCTTTGATGGTGGGTCCATTTTTCTTTTCAACACACTTCTCTTTGCACCCACTTTAACAAAATTATAAAATTAAAATTTGGTCAATTCTCCCGTAGGAAACTCAGAAAAAAGGAAAAAACAAAATAAAGAAAAAAAATCTCCCACAGGTGAAAAAAAAAAATAATAATGGTGGGCCTCACCTACTTGAGTTAAAAAGGGGGGAAAATGATACCCAAGTTTTAAATTTACCACTTGATAAAAGGGTAATAATTTTTTACACCAAAACTTTCCGTTTCATTTCATCATGGGTTATTTTAAACTTGGATGAGTATTGCAATAATGACCTTTTAAATAAATTTTTATTTAAAATTTTGTTACATTTAATAGATATTATAACGTATCTACGGTGATGACCCAAAAAATAAAAATAGGAAATGATATTTTATCATTGGACAAATTTTCAACTTTAGAAATGATAATATTTTATTCGAAGGAATTTCATATTTCCATCGTGAATGTTTTTCATAACTATCCAAATAGATGAGTTTTCTCTATTTTTAATATTTTTTTTTCTTTCTCTTAATTTTTTATCTTTTCATTTTATTTGTTTAATTTTTATAGATATGTTTGAATTAAGTTTATAGTTAACATTTATAATTAATTTTATCAATAATAATGTCAATATAATGATTTATTATGAAAAAACATAATTTTTTTAAAAAAAATATGAATAATCATTATTATATTTGCTTAAATCCTTTTTATTGGCAGTATATATTAACATCATAAATTGTTTCTTAAGATTATTAATTCTCTAAAAATATTAATTAATTAACTAATAATAAAGTAAGTTAATTTTTTAAATTAAACGATCTTGTACATTTGTACTTCTAGTTTTAATCTATAATCATAGTTACTTTTTTAATTAAAAACATTGTTTGATGATTTAAAATCAATTAGTTTATATCAATTATTTTGTATGTATATAAGGCTTGTAATTGAGATTAAACAATTAGTCAATTATTTTTTCAATTAATAAAACTACATAAAAATAGTATTTAAATTAATTACCAACGTTTTTTTAAATAAAAATTGATAATATAAAATATTTGATTGATAATAAATATATTAAACTGGAGGGTGAGTGGTAAATTTCATTAAATTTTAATGGCTTAAAATTGATTTAGTATTTAATGTAATAAAAATAAATTAACAAATGAAAAATAATTATTAAAGTTAATTTTTAATGATTTTATATTTTAGAATTGCATAAAAAAATATCACACATTTCTAAACATCCTATTCACATTCCAATACATAACCAAACACATTCATATTTGATTCTCAAGCATCTTACTCTTAGCATATGAATATATTAGCGATTAAAATTGTAAAAGGTTTGCGGTTTGAATTTCACTATCTCATTATACTAAAGAAAAATAGATTAAATTGAAAATTTGATACATATAGTTTGGAGAAAGTCAAAATTCAGTCCTTATGGTTTAATAAGATCTTCATAAATAGCCTTGATTTATCAAAAAGACCAGTCACGAGGTCTTATCAAACCATGTGGACTAAATTCTAATTTTTAAAATCGCAAAGACTAAAATTTAATTTTCTTCAAAATCAAATTTGTAAAAAAAACTTAATTTCATGCAAAAATTGATGTCACAAGCGTTTTTTTTTAAAAATTTCGAACCATAAAGCTCTTGGTTGTTTAACACATCAGTATACCAGTTGAACCACTTTGACAATAATTTTTATTTTATCATTAAATAGAATTATGTTGGTGAATTTAGCGAAAATTGAACCTATATGTAAATTTAGGTCGAATTTGATTAAATTTATATTGAAATTTTTCATAAATAGAAAAAATATCAAATTATTTATAGAAATAGTAAAAAGAAAAAAAATGATAGATACTAATAACTTCAATCAATCTATATTATCTTATTTTACTTTATTATTATTATTTCCAAGCGTAGGTGAATTCTGGAGTAAAAGTTGATTTCCCCCCTTAAATCTCGTTATTATTATTACACTTACTAACCAATTCCAAACCGCCCAAATTAAATTCTTATCTCTTATGACTCCTTTCACGCTTCTTTATTGGATGTTATTTTTCTTTTTTCTCTTTTCTTAAAAAAAAAAAGGAAAAAAAAGAAAACAAAAATAGAAATTTAAATCCTAAACCTTCTTTTTAGGAGTCTTTTCGTAGCTCCCTCTTTTAGGAGTCTAGTGCTACCAACATTTCATTAAATCGAATTATTCTATACTATTAATATAATTTTAATTGAATGATTAATTTTACCATATTTGAACTTGCATGATAGTAACATTTTAGTTCTTCTACTTCTAAATTTACGATAATCTAGTATCTACACTCTAATAAATATTAATTTGGTCAATTTACTTTACAATTTGTAACAATTTAATCTCTATTACGAGACATTCGATTAAGATTTAATTTTTATTTTTTATTTTTTATCATGGTAGATTGATTAACTAATTAAAGATTCAGTTTAGTTATGAATTATAAAGATAAAATCGTTACATAATAAAAATGGACAGTTAAAAGTTGAATAAGGAGGGTCAGATTTGATTGACTTCTAATTTCTCCAAATCTCCACAATAGTAGAACCTAGGCTCAAATTGGATGGGCCAAGACATTTCGGCATTCAATTAAATGGGCCCGGCCCACATTGTAGGTCCATTATCTCACACAAAAGCCCAAAGCATAAGCCATTGCTACGGTTTTGGATTTCAGTGATAAGCAAATAATTGAATTTGGTTTCCGGTTCTCCGTCCACCGGCTTTCTCCTCCGGCCATTTGACACTCAAATTCTCTCACTCTCCAGCAACGAACCCCACCGTTCTTCACAGAAGAGATACATTAACGTCCTCCGATCCGACGGAACACGGCGGAGATGGGTCCACCCAAAACCCTCCGCACGATCTCACAGGAAGCCTTCGACGAGGTGGTAAGAGAGAATGTGGAGGACCTGGGGATGGATCCGACTGAAGCTCTCCAGGATGCAATCGAAACCTTAACTCTCCAAGGCGTTGATCTCTCAGGTGATTTGTTGAACTCCATTCGTAACCATTATTTTCATTTTCCGATTGTTGGTTCTTTCTTTATGTAGGCATTGTGAGATGTGTTCCTGGAGAGGGTAGCGCGAGAGATAATCCTTTGGTACAGAGATTGGAGAGGCTGAAACAATTGGATGGTGATTCGAAGGATAGAATCAGTGACGAGTATGTTGACGAGATTGTGGTTTTATTTGATGGAATTTCTGAGCTATGTGGATCAAAAGAAGAATCCGGAAATGCATCGATTGCATTAAGAAATGGGGGATTAGGATTGCTTTGTTCTCTTTGTTACAAGATTCCAAATGATTGTGAACGTGCTATTGCTTCTGCTTTGAAGACAATGGTGTTATTGCTTCCAGGTACTGCACAATTGTTTTCAGAATCATGGAGGTTGGAAAGTAAACATACGGAAAACAAGCAACTGTGTGTAAATCTAAAATGATTTTCTAGAATGAATTTGGGGTTTGCAAGGAAAGAGTTAGTCGATGAATAACTTGGTGTAGCTTTACATTTGGCTTCATATCATCATCCTATGAATTTGTTTGGAATGTTCATATCTAGTGTCTGAAATCTTGATATGATTGCAGATTTACACAGTACGGAAATATTTCGTACTAGCAATGGACCCAAAATCGTAATGGATATTCTGAATAGTGGCAAGCAAAATGTAGACATCTTACATGGTGGATTTGCTGTCGTTGCTGCGGCTGCAACTGCTAATGAGGTTCTTAAAGAGGTATTCATGGAGATGAACATTGATGAGCTTATTTTGCAGACTCTGAGTACGTACAGAGGTGATTGTATTAGTAGCTTATATGATGCTATTCGGATTCTGCTGACACCTGATGATCATCGTGTAGTTGCCTCTCAAGTAAGTGGTCTTATTCTTTTCCATTACCACCTTCCTTATGGATGATTATATGACCAAGGTTAATGATGTGGATGTCGATGAAAATCTTCAGGTTTATGGTTATGCCCGAAGATTTGCAAAAATTGGAATTGCTAATGCTCTTGTTGACTTGCTACATGGAGGACTTAACTCAGCTGGTCTAGTTTCTGCGAGCATTGCTTTAAGGGCTGTTGCCGTTAATGTAAGTTTTCAAATTTGGTTGGAAAGTAAAAAGGTATATCTTTTTATTGGGGAAGAAAAAAAAGACTCTTTTCATAACACACATAAGAACGAGTAGTTGATATTATTAGACCTTTCTGTTGATTTCTCATTACTTTAAATTGATTGGAAGAGTTCTCTCTCTTCACAGAAAAGATAAGAACGAGGATTCACTTTATTAGACCTCTTCTATAAATTTTTTTCCTCATTAATGCAAATTGACTAGACAAGATTTTGCAGCTGGAATCATTTGGCTAATAGTCATGCACGTCATTTTTAAAGTCTTATTGGTGATGTATGTGGTAAAATCTGCCATCTTGATAGTGAGTCTTCTTGAATTATCACTATGTTGTGATACTAACTAAGAATATGTTGCTTTTTCTTTCTTTCACTAAACTCATAACTATTAGAAGCTTCTTATGTGAAACAAATGTACTAAGATATCTAGCGAGGTGTGTGCTATCTCGTGGGGCTTTGGGGAGAAAGAAAAAATAGAATTTTTAGAGCACTTGAGTGATGTCTAGGCCCTTTTTAGACCTATTTAGACCTAATGTTTTTCAGTCGAATTCAGTGGTAAAAACCTTTTCGTAATTATTCGTTAGGTCTTATTTTGCTTGAATGGAGGTCCTTCTTGTAGGTTGTCTCCTTCTTTAGTGGCCTCTTTTTGTGTGCCATTGTATTTTTTTTATTGGATGTGTTGATACCAAAAATCGTACCAACGGTGAATTTGTATTTCTTGAGGGAGAGTAGCCCAATACCCTGCAAAATGAACAAAACTAGACACTGGTGTGGTGTTGAGCTAAATCCACTCCGACGCTCAAATTAGAATCAAGTTTGAAAAAGGTTCAATTGATAGAAAATAAGTCTTAGTTTTCAACATACCTCAATCATAGCTTGGGGATTATATAGGTTGATCTTTTAGTAATTGAAGCCAGCAAGACCTTTACTCTTCCAAGCCACTTCCGGACTTCTCTTCTGTCGTTACCCATCCAGGCCATCATTGCTTGAGCCGTTATACATCTCAGCCTTCAATATGCTCGGCTCTTGGGTAGATCTCTGACGTCCGGTTAACTAACTACTATCTGCAATGTAATTATACATCTTTAATACAATAATTGCTTAGTTAATAGTTTAGTAACATAGAACGGAAATGGACATCTTATAAGTCTCCAAAATAATTATTTTGAAACACACTTTTTAATGTAAATACATGGCTCATGCATGGTTCATGTATGTTGAAGCCATACAAAAATTCTCTCACAACATACTAAAATTTGGCCTTTACATGGCCAAACCATGCAAAATTCCACTAATAAACACACACACATATATATACAGATACACACACATATATTACTCCAAAATGCATGGCCAAAAAGACCATGCAATGCTTTAAATGGGCATAAGCCCAATTGAGATTCATTGCCACCCATATTTCTCTCTTTTAAACGTATGTTGACGTCACATGAGGTTAGCCTTCCGTGAATGGGGTCAACAAATTGCCGACCCCTCTTGCAGTGCTCCTTAGCTGACCCCTTCATGGGGTTGGTTCTTCTATCTTTTTGGGAGTTGTCGACCCTTCGTCTTATATATATATACACTCTAATTTAACTCATCTGCATAACTAAAAAGTGTGCATAACTATTGCTTCTAAATGGCTAAAAACCACCTAAAAGCTTCTTAGCTCGATCTCTTAGGTGGACCTTATTTCTTAGCTCGATCTCTTAGTTCAACCTTCTTTCTTAGCTCGATCTATTAGTTCGATCTTCTTTCTTAGCCTTAATGGGTTGAGCTAGCTAAGGTCGTTTTCTTTAACTTTGGGCCTAATTAAAATATATTGCTCATAATGGGCTCTTGATTATCTCTGCCCTAATCTTGGCTTTAATTTAATTAACCAGGTTTAATTCTTCTACATTTGCCCCTCTCTTGAGCTGAGCTGTGTATAGCTTTTAAATAGAGTCTAGTTTGAGAGCTCTTTCTCAAAATTTTAATGCATCCATTGCTTTAAGCTCGATCTTGGTAAATTTATCGTTTTTCGTGCCAAATTTCCTTTTTATAAGATTCACTTGGCCATCAAGATTCAACACACTTCATTTTTTTTTCACCTTTCTCCCATCTTTCTTAAGGTAATCTCTTATTTGGCTTATCCTTGTTCATGGAGAACATTCAAGCCTTAGATCTAGGGTCGATGTGTCAACCGACTTCGATGATGTCAATTTTGTTCCCAACCAAAGGCCTCGAAATTGTATTCGTAGGGGATGTGTGTCCTGAAATAACGATTCGGTTCCCCAGATTTCTTCCTCATGTCCACTAACCAATTCTCTTAGGAATAAATTTGAGATTTCTGATTCTGTGCATATGAGAATCTCTTCATTAGACGAGGAACCATCTAACTCTCCTTTAGGTGAAGTAGCTTTTTATCCCACAATGTTCACCTATGGGGTCAGGTTTCCCTTCCACCCCTTTATTCAATAGTTCTTAACTTATGTAAATGTAGCGCCCTTTTAACTATTTCCCAACGCTTACTGTGTGCTGTTAGGTTGTTACATCCTTTGGTTTCAGTTAGGGAACCCAAATCCCATTACAACGGAAGAATTCATGTCCCTCCATACTCTAAAAAAAATAAAATCATCATCTAATTCTTATTATATTAGTACTCGTAAGGGAAATTCCATCATTTCGTGCCCCACTGCTACAAAAGGGTGGAAAGAACAATGGTTTTTTGTCAGTGGCGACTGGCTCGTATCAGACTATGGAGGTCCCTCTTTTCTGGTCTTGATCGAGTTCGGGACTTTTATTAAGTTTCTTACGTATTCATTCGATCGGGACCAACTTTTACATCTCATGCTGGCAGTTTTTCTTCTCTACTTTGTATAGTTCATTATAAGCCTACCTTGACCAGCGCATTTGCCAACTTTCGTGACTTAGTCTTCTTGATTAGCAATTTGATCTGCTACGGTTAGAGCTTGGTTCAACGAGAATCACTTGGTACCTTTGAGCTCGACCTCTCAGGTAGACTTGACTTTTTTTGACCTTTAATATATATATATATTTTTAAATAAAAAGTATTATAACATAAAGTTATTTTGGAGCTTTATCTAACCCCTTTTCTTTTTAGAAATGGCTCCTCGCCAAATTATGCATCGAAGAATGGAAGTGGGAACTACGACACCTGTCCCTAAAATTTGCTCCACAAACTCCATTCCCATGACTTTTAGGGCATACTAGTTGGGTCTGTCCCCCCTTGGAGTTCATATGATGAACCACCTTCCCAACGTTTGTATTTTTGTACCTCTCCTCACCACAATGTTTCTAACCAAACTGTGATAATTTCGACTCCCTCAACTGTTGAAGGGTCCAACTCATTCCTCCATATCCTTTCAACTTCAATTGTCCATACGAGTCTGAAAGTGACAATGCTGCGTACTTGACTCGAGTTATGGCCTAATGGTCAGGGGTGAACGAAAAAGTGCGACCTGATGGCACACCGACCCAAGATTGGGTATCCACAGGCCCAGCAGAACCTTCACATGGTAAAAGACTTTACCAGATCATATCCTTGCATTTTCCAGCTAGTCTCATTTTTCTTGTTTCTTTTCTTCAGACATATTACGAGATGTTGATGTCCTGTTAGAAGCTGAGTGATGAGGTGGAATATCACAAGCAAAATCATGCGAGAATGCGCGAGCAGATGGAGCTTCTCAGACGAAATTCTATCCCTCGGGGAGAATTTGATCGAGTTTCAGCTCTATATGTTGAGGCGTCCACTAGACTTGTTAATTCTCGGGAATCTTTGGTGACAATTCAATCTAAGTATGACACTTCGATCGGCGGGCTAGGAAAAGCTATCTACTGCCAAGACAGAATTGCAAGAAGCTCGGGCCAAGCTATCAGATGCTAATGCTTGACTCTTAGGTAGATCTTTGATGTCCGGTTAACTAGCTACTATTTGCAATATAATTATGCCTTTATAATACAATATGTGCTTAGTTGATGGTTTAGTAACATAGAACGGAAATGGACATCTTATTAGTCTCCAAAATAATTACTTTGAAACGCACTTTTTACCGTAAATACATGACTCATGCATGGTTTATGCATGTCTAAGCCATGCCAAAATTCTCTCACAACATACTAAAATTTGGCCTTTATATGGCCAAACCATGCAAAATTCCACTAATAAATATATGGATCTTATTTGATCCATGCAAAACTTACTCCAAAATGCATGGCCATGCCTTTAACTCAATGGGCATAAGCAATTATCTCTCTTTTGAATGTATGCTGACCTTACATGAGGTCAGCCAATTTGCCGACCCCTCTTGTGGTGCTCCCTAGCCGACTGCTTCATGGGGTTGGTTCTTCTATCTTTTTTTGGGACACTCCCTCTTATTATTATTTTCTATTTTATATATATATATATTCTAATTTAACTCATTTGCATAACTAAAAAGTATGCATCATTATTGCTTCTAAATGGCTAAAAACCACCTAGAAGCTTCTTAGCTCGATCTATTAGCTTGATCTTCTTTCTTAGCCTTAATGGGTCGAGCTAGCTAAGGTCGTTTTCTTTAACTTTGGGCCTAAATAAAATACATTGATCATTATGGACTCTTGATTATCTTTGCCCTAATCTTGACTTTAATTTAATTAACTAGGTTTAATTTCACCCTCTACAGTTGCCTCTCTCTTGAGCTGAGCTATGTATAACTTTTAAACGGAGTTTAGTTCGAGAGATCTTTCTCAAACTCTCCAGGCATCTATTGCTCTAAGCTCGATCTTGGTAAATTTTTCTCGAATTTCTTATAAAAATGGTTCACTTGACCATCAAAATTCACCACACTTCATTTGTTTCACCTTTCTCCCCTTTTTCTTAAGGTAATCTCTTATTTGGTTTATCCTTGTTCATAGAGAACATTAAGCCTCATATTCTAGGGTCGGTGTGTCAACTGACCCCGATGATGTCGATTTTGCTTCCAATTAAAGGCCTCAAAATCGTATTCGAAGGGGACATGGGTTCCAAAATAACGATTTGGTTCCCACGTTCCTTCCTCGGGTCCACTAACCATGAATATTTTAAATTCTCTTAGGAATAAATTTAGGATTCTCGATTATGTGCATATAAGAATCCCTTCCTTAGATGGGGAACCATCTAACCTAACCCTCCTCTAGGTGAAGTAGCTTTTTATCCCACAATGTTCACCTATGGAGTCAGACTCCCACTACACCCCTTTATTCATAACTTACATAAACGTAGCACTCTTTCAACTATTTTCCAATTCTTACTGTGTGCTATTAGGTTGTTACATCCTTTGGCATCAATTAGGGAACCCAAATCCCATTACCATGGAGGAATTCATGTCCCTTCATACTAAAAAAAAAAAAAAAAATTCTCATCTAATTCTTATTATATTAGTAATCGTAAAGGCAAAAGGGTGGAAAGAACAATGGTTTTTTGTCAATGGCAACTGGCTTGCATCAGACTATGGAGGTCTTTCTTTCCTTGTCCCAATCGAGTTCATGACTTTTAGTAAGTTTCTTACGTATTCACTCGATCGGGACCAACTTTTACAACTCATTTTGAAGGTTTTTCTTATCTGCTTTGTACAGTTCACCACAAGCCTGTGTTGACCAACACAACTGCCACCTTTCAAAACTCAGTTTTCTCGATTGACAATTTGATCTGTTACGGTTCGAGCTTGGTTCAACCAGAATCACTTGATACCTTTGAGTTCGACCTCTTAGGTAGGCCTACCTGGTTTGACTTTTTTTGTTCCTTCTTTTTTTAATAAAAAAAATAACATAAAGTTATTTTGGAACTTTATCTAACCCCTTTTCTTTTCAGAAATGGCTCCTTGCCAAACTATGCATCGAAGAATGGAAGCCAGATTGGGAACTAGGACACCTGTCCCCCAAATTTGCTCCACAAACTCCATTCTCATAACTTTTATGGGCGTACCAGTTTGGTCTGTCCTCATTCGGAGTTCATCTGACGAACCACCTTGCCGACACCCATGTATAAGTACCTCTCCTCGTTACAATTTTTCTAACCGAACACAGTGATAATTCTAACTCCCTCAACTGTTGAAGGGTCCAACTCCTTCTCCCCATATCTTTTTGACTTCAATGGTCTATACAAGTCTGAAAACGGCGAGACTGTGTACTTGACTCAAGCTATGACCCAATGGTCAGAGGTGAACGAAAAATTGCCGACCGATGACACGCCGACCCAAGATCGGGTATCGCACAAGCCCAGCAGAACCTCTGCATGGTAAAGGACTTTACTAGATCATATCCTTGCGTTCTCTAGTTGGATATGTATATATTCTCATTTTTCTTGTTTCTTTTTTTCAGGTGTCCTACGAGATGATGATGTCTTGCCAGAAGCTGAGTGATGAGGTGGAATATCATAAGCAAAATCATGCGAGATTGCATGAGGAGATGGAGCTTCTTAGACGAAATTTTGGCCCTCGGGGGAGTTTGATCGAGTTTCAGCTCTATATGCTGAGGCGTTCGCCAGACTTGTTAATTCTCAAGAATCTTTGGTGACTTTTCAATCTAAGTATGATACTTCGATCAGGGAGCTGAAGGAAAATCTATCTATTGCGGAGACAAAATTGCAAGAAGCTTGGGCCAAGCTATCAGATGCTAAATACTTGGCTAAAAGCTTCAGAAAAAACAAAAGCCTACTGTCAGATGGAGGACGATTGTCTTCAATATGGAGTCACGCTGGCTGTGGGCATTGTTAGAGCAAAGTATCCCGACGTCGACTATAGCTTTGTTCCAGCTGAAGTTAATGCTTGGCGAGACGACGAGAATCGAAGCCTCGATAGTTTAGGTGTTTTTGCAAGCCAACCTTTGCTAACTACATGACGTCTTGAACTTCACTGACACGTTTCTCCAAGGTGTCTCTGATTTGCCTGACTCAAGAACCTGAGCAGAATTAGGCGACATTGATAACATAGATGAATTATTATTATTTTTTTTAAAATTTCTCAACTTGTAATTTTTGTCAGTCATCATTATGTAATTAGAGCATGTAAATTTGCTTGCAGCTTGGGCTGGCAGCTTGAGCTTGCAGCTTGGTCGAATGAAACTTGCAATTTTAGCTTCTGTTTATTGAGCTTTGTATCCAGCTTTTACTTACAGCTCGAGCTCGCAACTCGACCTATTGAAACTTGTAGTTTCAGCCTTTGCTTTGACAAATTTAGTACTCTTTGGCCCCCATTCATACATGAGTAACTTTATTCATTAGAGAAAAATCTCGTTGCTTGAGCAAATTAGAAGACTCAAAATGCTCATTATAAACTTGAAAAAGATAATTCTCATTGTTTGAATTAAAAGAAATTATGAAACTTTTGTTGCAAGTTTGAAACAAAGCTGAAAAATACAAAAACACTCCTTATGAAAATATAAAGAGATATTTACTGAAAATAAAATTTTAGATGCTCAGCATTCCACGGGTAAGGCATGCTTTTTCCACTTAGGTCATCTAAGCTATAGGTTCCAGGTCGGATAAGCTTGGCCACTTGATAAGGGCCTTTCCAATTTTGTCCCACGGCTTCGCTACCGGGATCTTTAGTGTTAGGCATGACTCGCCTCAGAACTAAGTCATCTACTCTAAAGCTTCACTTGCGCACATGGGAGTTATAACATCGAACAACCTGATTTTTATGCTCTGCAACTCGAAGATGTGCAGTCTCACGGTGTTCTTCTAAAAGATCTAGGTTTAACGGGAGTGCCTCATCATTCTTAGTCAGATTGAACTGTTTAGCTCTAGGTGAAGGAATTTCAATCTCTATCGACACTATTGCTTCTACCCGGAACGGAAGTGAGAAAGGAGTCTCACCGGTAGAAGTTCTTGATGCCGTCTGGTAGGCCCACAAGACATTTGGTAGCTTTTTAGACCACAACCCTTTTAATCCTTCCAGCTTAGTTTTAAGATTTTGCTTGATGATTTTATTGACAACCTCTACCTGTTTATTAGCTTGCAGATGAGTTGAAGAGGAAAAGTAAAGCTTAATGCTGAGGTCGGCATGAAATTGACGAAACGATGCATTATTGGAGGCTTGAAACTTCATATTTTGCTCATTATACTGACAAAATTACAAGTTGATGAATTTAAAAAAAACTAAAACTATTCATCTATGTTCCCAATGTCGTCTAGTTCTGCTAAGGTCCTTGAATCAGACAAATCAGAGACACCTTGGAGGAACATGTTAGTGAAGTTCAAGACGTTATGATGAGAGGCAGTCGGCAGAGGTTGGCTCATAAAAACGCCTACCCTATTGAGATTTCGATTCTCGTCTTCTTGCCAAGCATTAACTTTAGATTGAACGAAGTTATAGTCGACGTCAGGGTTTGTTGCTCTAGCAATGCCCACAACCAGCGTGACTCCATATTGAAGGCAATCATCCTCTATTTGATAGTAGGCTTCTGTTTTTTCGAAGCTTTCAACCAAGTATTTAGCATCTGATAGCTTCGCCCGAGCTTCTTGTAATTCTGTCTTGATCGTAGATAACTTTTCCTTCAGCTCGCCGATCGAAGCATCATACTTAGATTAAAGTGTTGTAAAAAATTCTTGAAAATTAACAAGTCTGGTGGATGACTCAGCATATAGAGCTGAAACTTGATCAAATTCTCCCCGAGGGATGAGATTTCATCTGAGAAGCTCCATCTCCTCACGCAATCTCGCATGATTGTGCTTGTGATATCTACTCTCGCTCAAGAAATATACATTCACCGTTACGATTTTTGGCATCAACAGGATGAAACTTCAATTTTTAGATGAAACATACCAAGATACCAAATATACCTGGCGTAATGTCTTTCTTGCTTGATCTGTATTGCATTGTGGTTGGTGGACTATCTTCTTCATTAGGCCAACCATTCTCCACTGTGTCTGTAGTTCTTTTATGTCAAAATGGGTATTATCACAAGACTCACTTGTAACCTAGGAAGCACGGATACTCTGATTAAGGTCGAGTATCCGTGTCCGACACGTCCGGACACGCTCCGAACACGTGTCCGACACATCAAAAACGTGTCCAAATTAAATATTTAATATTTTCTAATTTCGGACATGGCGGTGGGACATGGCCTGGACACGTTGGTGGTGGCTGATTAAAGAAGAAAACGAAAATAGGAAAGGAAAAACTAAAAAAAAAATATGAAAGAAAACGAAGGAAAAAGAGAATAGGAGAATAAGGAGGGAAATGAAAAGTAGCCTTGAAATCTGGGATTCTAAAAGGTTAATAAATAAAGATAATATTTGAATCCTTGAAAACTGAAATCCGTGAAATATTTGGAGGTAATGAATTAAAATAATTTAACTTGAATGGAAAACAAAAAGAACGGAAAGTATGCATGTTTTTACATGTTTTATCTATTAATATATTAATGGACATTTGACGCGCAAAGTTGAGTTGAGTTCGTTTCGTAATTATTATAGGAGGGGAGTAATTGAGGTAGTTGATGCGAATAACGAGGTGAGAAATGTGTGTTAATGCGGATAGCGGAATAGTAAACCTCTTCAATTATTGGTGAACCAAACGGTGAGTGAGTTTTTTTTATCCACCCAACTCAACCTAATTTGGGAGGGCAAATGCCCCTTTAATCAATAGATACACTACACATATATTAATAACATACTAACAATTTGTTTAATATTTTTTTTAAAGTATTTTCTTCTGGATGATGTCAGATAATCAAAATCTCAAAGAATTTGTTTAATATTTTTTAAAGTATTTTCTTCTGGATGATATCAGATTATCAAAATCAAAATAATTTACATGCTTTATCTATTAATATAGTAATAAATAGATACACACATATATTAAAAAAAATTGTTACACACGGTTAAGAACCAAGGTAGTAAGGATGCCTTTGTCCCACATTGGTTAGAATGGGATGATCAATGTGGTAATTAAGTGGCTTGGCTCTCCCACTTCAATAGCTAGTTTTTGGGGTGTAGTTTTCCAAGATGCTTAAGTACTTAACAATGGTATCAAAGTGACAGAGCCGATTGTCCACGTTTCGAAGTGGAACCATCGGAGGATTCCGACTGAGTGTGGCCGAGTGAAGTACCGCTGGAGTAGCCGATGGGACGTCAATTTTACGGGGATGGGGTATTGTTAGGAACCAAGGTAGTATGAGANTTTACGGGGATGGGGTATTGTTAGGAACCAAGGTAGTATGAGATGCCTTTGTCCCATATTAATTAGAATGGGATGACCAATATGGTACTTAAGTGACTTGGCTCTCCCACCCCAATAGTTAGCTTTTGGGGTGTGGTTCTCCAAGGTGCTTAAGTACCTAACACACACATAGTATTAATGATTTATCTATTAATGGATATGTTTTTTATTATATTATATTATATTGTGTATAATTAAAAAAACGTATCCCCAACGTGCTGTGTCCTTCATTTTTAGAAATTGTAGTGTATTGCATGTTCCGTGACATTGTCTGTGCTTCTTAGCTTGTAACGTTTTCACCCACTTGACGGATGGTATAGACTCTGCCTCCTCTACACATCTCTAGTCTCCCAGCTATATTATCACTGACCAGAAAAGTGATATATTAGTTTTTCTGATAGTGTTTGTTTTTCCCCCCGATCAATTGCTATTCACGAAATGCAGGATGAAATTTGTAAATCCATAGCTGAAAATGGTGGTATTGATGCAGTTCTGAGATGCATTGACGACAGTGGTGATCAAGGCAATAAAATGGTAGCTAAAGTTTGCTGTTCTTTGTTATCAAAGGTATGAGGTTAAAATCGTGTTTTGTGGAGTTGTTAGTTTCCCATTCATTGAATCTACTGGTAAGGTTGAATTATTTAGTGCAAAGTCTGTCTTCTTAGATTCACCGTAGCATTTATGTCTCTTCAGTTTATCATCAACAGACTCAACACTTTAACTGATCTTTTGTGCCCTGTTACTGAAGGACTACTTTCTAAAAAGAAATAAAGAATTGGAGGAGTAGATTTAAGAACAAGCGTTGCCTTAGTCATTTTCTTCAAAAAAAAAAAAAAAAAAAAAAAAAAAAGGTGTAACTGCAAGCTCTCTCTCTCTCTCCCCCCCTCCCTCCCATTTTCTTTCTGCAAAAGAGAATAATACTACTTGGTTTTAGAATTTAGTAGGAAAAATTAGTCTGAAGTCTTATGATACCAAAGCTGATAAATCCAATAAATAATTAAGTGTAACTGGAGCAAGGAAAGGTAGTTTTGTACTTTTGTTTAGTTTTTTAAGTAAATTGTAAATAGGCTTGTTTTATTTAATTCATAGCTGCATTTTTTGTGGTGAACAACGATTTTAATCTGCTGGCTTCCTTAGTTGGTATTTGTTAGATCCTCTCATGAGATCTACAGGTTATCATTTGCGTATTTCTCCTGTTTTGCAGATAACTTTCTATGTTGGTTTTCGTCTCATTGCTTTTATTGAATTAGTTGGCAGGAAGTGATGCTAACAAGAGCGCTATTATTGAAAAGAAAGGATTGGATAAACTAATCAAGCTTTCATCCAGATTTAGTGATGATCCATCTGTTCTGCAGGAGGTAAATAAGGAAATCTTATTGGCAATAGTGAAACTTCCGGGTTTTTTTTTTTTTTTTTTAAAATATTATTATTAAAAAAAAATTAATTAATTATTTTAAAATTTTAAATCATTATTATGCTATTTTAGATATAGCCTCCTTGACATTGTAATAATATCACATCCCAGTCTTGAAGGGTTTTACTTTCTTTCTTTGGATCAGCATATTACCTTGATTCTGGAAGCAATCAAAGATACAACATCACCATCAGCATCATTTCTGTAGTATTTTTTGAAAAACTCAAAATAAATTCATTACTTAAACATCCATCTCTTTCTTCACAATGTAACGTCTAATGTCTATTATAAAAAGTATAGTTTAAAGCTAACATGATTATGGTATATATGAGATTTGAATTTCCACCCCTACATGTTGAACACTTATATAATTATGATACGATATCCAGAATATGATATCAATTCCAGTCTCAAACTCTTTTAATTTTTGTTACAGGTAATGTCGATTATATCAGTGCTTTCATTGAGATCTCCAGAAAATGCAACACGCGCAATTGAAGCTGGAGCTGGAGATCTTGCTATTCAAGCTATGCAGAAGTTCCCTTCAGCTCAACAAATGCAAAGGAACTCCTGTAACATGATACGAAATCTTGTGGTCAGGAACCCAGAAAACAGGTGTGCTTTCAAAAGCTATATTCTCCATTAATGTTAACTAGCATTATATATCTCAAACTATTATCCACTGATGTCAACATTTACTTAATCAACTACATTCTGTATTATTCAGAGCTGTTTTGCTCAAAAGTGGAATCGAGAAATACATTCGAAAAGCGAAGCAAAACCATGAAAGCTGCAAAGATGCTGCAAGTGATGCATTAAGAGACTTGGGGCTTGACAATTATCTGTAGCCTTTGAGAGCTTGGTTTGATTTCCTTTCACTTGTTTTTTTAAATTCACAATCTTTTGTGCAACTTTGCATTCTTCTTTTTTGGCTCATTTTGCTTCACTTTTAGTGTAAGTTAGGATGGGGAGTGGGAGAAAAAGTGATAACTTTGGTTAAATTTTTTAACCCACGCGGCCAAAATTCATCTGTCGAAAAATTAGGTTGGCTGATGAGTGTAGAAATCCTGTAGTTACAAGGAACCTTACATGTAACAAATACTTGCCTGTTTGTCCTGTTTATGATATGTTTTACAGATGTTTTGTCAGCGTGAAGAAACTTGTGTCGGTTTTTCACTCTTGTTGTTTTGCAGATTTTAACCATGGTGAGGCCGTCATATTTTCACTCTCCGTTTTTTTACAGTTGAGTACTTGAATTTATATCTAGTGGTTATTAGGAAGCATGCAAATGAATCTACATCCGATGGTCATATAAGACAGCTATATTATGAGGACTTCAATCTGGTCTAGAATGAAGAAACCTAGCATTTAAAAAAAAAAAAAAAATGTAAACCAAAAAAAGAATCAAATAAAAACATTAACAGGTGAAAGGTCCCCCTCCTGGGCCTTGGTTTTGTGGGATCCAAGGCCAACCCGACAAGAAAACAAAGATGAATCTGCAAATAGATACGTTGTTGGATGTGACATTTAGGGCTTATTTGAAAAATCGGTCTCAAAATAAATATTTATTGATTAGTTTTTTTTGAAATTTTTAATAAGGGAAAAATAACTTTTGGTCCCTACATTATGGGTCTATTTTTTTTATTTGGTCTGTAGGTATCAAATGTACATCAAGTTTTGAGTTTGGTTTCAATTTAGTCTATAGATTTCAAAATGCTATAACTTTACTAACATTTGAATTTTGCTTCAATTTAGTTTCTATATTTCAAGATTTATACTTTTAACCTTGATTTTTCACTAAATACCTACTTTTCATCTTTAGAATTAATTTATGTTACATTAAAAATTGTTAAAATAATTATAATTAATTAATTTTCACTACTTTATCACTTTTAAAATTACCTTCATAATTTCAGTTCATTATTATGTTTTATTAATTAATAGAAATTAACGTCAATTATTGAAAGTGAGTATTTAATAAATAAAAAAAAAAAATTAAAAGTGTAAAATCTTAAAATTCATAGACCAAATTGAAATAAAATTATAAAAATTATAACATTTTGAAATTTAGCGATTAAATTGAAACAAAATTCAACTAAATGTGTGTATTAATGACCAAATAGAAAGCATAACAAAAAATATATTATTCCCTGTTAATAAAATTATACAAAATGACCTGATTTAAGAAGATGGTTTTAATTCTGTACTTGTATAATAAGGGTTTATTTTTACCTACAACCTGTTAATTTCTTGCAAAAGTAAGTGCTTCAAATCAAATTTTTTTTATAGTTAAGAGAAATTAAAACTAATGACCTAAGTAAGTATTTTGCATAAAAGTTATAATTGATTGGAATCTACTCAAATTAAAGCTAAATTATAAAATCACCCTGAATTTTGTACTTTGTTTAAAAAGCATCCTAAATTTTGAAAAGGTTTATCAATTCCCTTGAACTTTTTTTTAAAGGTTAAAAAATAAAAATTTTTGTAAGTTGATATGTATTTTTAGCGGTTTCAATCCAATAAGAGTATTTATTTTTATTTTATTTTTTTAGAAACTTAATGGTATTAGCTGAAACTTTTATAACTTGAGTATAAAATTCACGATATAATGGGTATGTTTAACAATTTTTTTTTGTTAAGGTATTATAATTAAAATGTAGGGTGGGGAAATCGAACCTCAAACCTCAAGGTCAGTAGTACAACCACTATATCAGTTGAGCAACGCTTTTGTTAATAAAAATTATAATCAATTAATTAATTAAATATAAAAGAACAAATTGATGTAATTGTAATATTTATTTTATAATTTAATTAGTTAGTTAATTAACTCAAATAAAAATAAGTAAAAAAATTTATTTTAAACGTTTTTTTGGCAAAAAAATTTATATTAAACGTTAAACATTAATTAAAAAGTAATATGGACTATTAAACAATTCAATTTCTCACTAAAAATAATTAAATTTATACTATATAAAAAGGGTTATGGGAGAAAAGCATTCCATTTCTGCTTTTGCTTACGGTAGGAATATATTAGGTAGTTTTACATCTAAAATCATTAAATAAATTATTTGACCCTATCTTTTAGCATCACATGAAAAAGAAAAAAAAAAATCTAATTTTGTCCTCTCTTTTTTAGCATCAAACGTGAATTTTATTAAATATTTTTAAAAAATTAGTTTCATTTTAACGTGGATAATATCTGAATTCATTTATAAAAAAAAACACTTTCAATTTTGATTTATTTTAAGATTTGATTCATCAAAATATCTCTACTACACTCCAAAATTTTCATCGATTATCTCTCTCTTTCTCAAGTTTTTTCCCCCTCTTCTTTCTATTTTGTTAATTAGTTTTTGTTTTCCTTTTGCAACGTTATGCCTAAGTCTTAAACTCCAACTCAAACTATTCTTCCATAATTGATAAAGTGTTTTGGTAAAACAATTGAATATTAAATATTTATGAGTTTTGCTATTGAAAAAAAATCTCAATAATCCACTTACATTTACCTTTCTCTCGTTTTTTTTTTCCTTTTATGAATACTTTTTTACAATTGAATGTAAAATTAAATTTGATTAATTGTATGTATAAATTTTTTTAATTAAATTTGATTCATTGTATGTATAAAGTTTTGAAATTACATTTGATTAATTGTATGTATAAAGTTTTGATTTTAGATTGAATTAAGTTTTTAAGGTTTATGTCTAAGAAAAGAAATAATATTAAAACAGAAAAATAGTATTTTAATTTAAAATAAAGTTAAAAATTAGAAGATAATCATAACATTCAAACCCAAATTTAAAAAGATTCTTTTTACGCGAATTAACACAAAATAAAAACAATGATAAAATGAAAAGATTAAATCACGCCATTCCAAATAAATAAATAAATAAAATTTTGTGCAAAAAAAAACTTTTTTTTTAAAAAAGAGAGGATCATCATGAAATTAAAAAAAAAAAAAAAAAAAAAGAAGATAAATAGAGATCAAACAAACCAGATGATAAAATCATCCATATCAAAATAAATAAATAGAAAGAATTTTAAACTAAGAGACGAATATCACGAATTTTGAAAAAAGAATGGAAATAATATTTTCATTTAAATTAGGAGATATCTAAAAAAAATAAAAATGTATATATCTTTTAAGAATACTAAAAGAGGATTAAAAATTTTAAAATTAAAAGAAAATTATCACACAATTTTAAAAGATTGAGTTTTGTGAAAACATATGTAATATAAATTCTATTACCTATTTTTCTTAAATTGTTCAAATATTTATTTTATTCCTATAAAACATGTGCGGAATTTACAGGTACACAGTGATATCGACTAGTAAGTCTAAATTAGAAAACCAAAATTAATAATAGAATTTCATAGTAATAGTGACATTGTATAACATGTTAATTATAATTGCATTAATTAAAATTCTTTAAGTCTGAATAATATACTTAATAAGTAACTAAACATAATTAGTAATGACTTGTCAATACTAATTAGATTATATTTTTATGGTTTCATGTAAAAAAATTCAATCTAAAGAGAGAGAGTATTAGAAAAATCCATGTTGGATGAGCTTTTAAGTTTCAAAGATAGTCCTGGATTTAAATAAGTGTCATCTTTGAAACAAGGAAGAATATTAACCATGGCAAAACTCATAAAACCAAAGACCCTAAAAAATATTTAGACAGATGGCAAAACCTATAAAATCCTAACCATTAAAGCCAAAAACCTGTCCAGAATGCCATAGAAACTTTAAAAGAGGAAAATAAGAGAACAAATAATGTATTTTTTTAAATCTCATTGGTTTTTCTTGTTGACAAAATTGTTTGAATGGAGAGTTTCATCCAGCCTTAGTACATTACTTTTAACATCTTCCAGTTCAAAGCACCAATGCAGTACCAACCATCGGTCAATCAAATATCGATCGATTTGATTTCGCATGGGTGAAACTCGTCGGGTATGGATCTAGCTCTCTACTCCATAAACCTTGATTGAAGATGGGAAAAACAAACAAACAAACAAAACAAAGAAGACTATCAGCCATGGAACATGACAGATGAACAAACAAAGATCAGTTCCATACAAATAATGTGAAGAACCCAACTTACTAATCAGGGGCTACTGGAACATCTTGCTATATGCCTTTCTTTCTTGATTACGTCTGTCAGCAATCTGTATCAGTAAACCATATAAACCCGTCAATTAACAACACGTGTCATCTCGACGCACAGAATTTACTTCAATTAGTTTACCTTTTTCCTCGCGGCAGCAAGCTCTTTCTTTATGGCAGCTGAAATTCGAAAGAGTAGAAAGTGATCAGCAAGTTCCAGACACAAGAGGCATTGATATACAGTAACACGAATCGAATATCGACAGCTATAGAGTGAAATAAATAGACGGTTAGCTAGTACAGTCTTGCACTCTTTCAATGAGTTGAATTAGTTTCAAGATAAAAGGCTTTCCTATAATAAAAAGTTAAATTATATAAAATAGTCACGAACTTTGCGTTTTGTTTTAAAAAATACTCCTATTCTTCAAAAGTTAACCTTTCATTAACGTTTCAGAAGTTACAATACAAATGGGACCTGACAATGGTGTGACGACGACATAAAACAAAAATTGAAAGTGCCAATCCATTTTAGATCACTGCCAAAATGTTCCACATCTCGATTTTCTTTCTTGTCTGAAATTCTAAATGCAGATCTTTTCCTTCAATCTTCTACACTTCAGTGGGTTTCTCTATATATCTCATGTTTCGTCGACACCTTCTCAAGACCAAGAAAATGGGCACGTAGTGATATAGATAACATTTCATAGCAATACTACAATAGTAATGGGAGGAAATAGCCACCCCTCTCGATTCTAAGTTGGGATCTCTCCCAGAATTTGCCAGCATTGTTACTACATTTTCTGATTTTCTCCCACCAACATCGATTCATAAGAAAATGACACTTCCTTAGAACTCAAGGACACAGGTATACAACCTATAAAATAGATCCTGTTCAAGTAAGATCGTCGTATGAAAATGACATTTCCAATTTCAGACATCAGAGAAGCAAATGAATACCAATCCACTCTACTGAGATATGAGGTGGCTAGTTTTCAAATTCTAAACAGATAGCTTCTAAATCAATCATTTAGTGCAAATCATGAAATATATCCAGATGTTTTCTAAATAAATAATATAAAATACTTTGAAATAAGTACAGCAGCAGCCCAATAAAAAACTATTACCATCATTTGGCTCCAAATCTGATGCCTTTTTGAAACTTTCGACAGCAGAATCAATGTCATTAAGAGCCATGTATGCCTGGATATGGAATGATTACCATAATCAGTAAGCTACAGCAATAAGGGGATACATTTGTAAAAGGAGGCTTACATACAGAATCATGAATACAAGAACGGGAAAGCACAAAGCAAAAAAGGAGACAAATGATTATGGCTTGTAGTGCTTATAAGCTCATTTCTTTAGCATTTGTCTTTAAATCGATGAATGTATGAGCATACTTATGAACACTTTAATTAATCTCATGAGCCAACAGTCGGAGTCAGATCCATTTAGTTGTTAGGAAACTCCTAAATTTTTAACATCCTATTGCACCATGGGATAAAAATGCATTCTCCCAAATTTCCAAACCATGGTGGCTTTCCATCGTTCATTTCTTTTAATGTAAAGTTATTTTATAAATGAATTCATGGAGAAATTTAAGAAAAATCAAATTAGAAGCTTTTTAATTATCCAAATAATGTTTAATAAAACTGAAAAAAATACTGACAATTAAAACAAATTCTAGAAATTTTAAAGAGAAAATGACAAAGAATCACATATTATCCAGGAAAGCAGAGCTCCATCCACCCCTTTGAGCCATCGCCTTCTTTGCCACAAGAAATACCAACCTGACCTTGGCGAAACAAAGCCTTAACATTGTTGTCTCCGTCACGCATTGCAAAATCAGTGTCTAGCAATGCTCCTTTTAGATCCCCTAACTTCAATTTACAAGCCTACATCAACAAAACAACCACATGATCATCAGACTGACAATAGTTAAGTTTAATCTGCTGAAAAATTCAAAAGGAATAATAGAATCACTTTTTAGTTAAGTGGTAATTAATGACAATGAAAATGAATCAAACAGTGCAAGCAAGGACAGTCTCCATACTATGAAAGAGCGTAGTTGGCACTTCAACTAAATAAATCTTCAAAAGACAATGTGCCCACAGCAGAGTGCACCAGAACATATAATCATAGAGCTGAAAGAGAAGCATCATTGCAAGAAATCTGAAATATATGCTCATTGTAGCTGGAACATTCTCACCAAATCATCTCCCCTTTGGGAACTGGGCTTTCCTTAAGGGTTCCACCACAACCCATTAGCATTTGTCTAAATTAGCAACTTTCCTATTCCAAGGACTTTTATGTACATTTCATAATTCACAAAACTAGATGTGCCAAATTCTGTTAGATCCAGAATATTTTATTGTAAAAATATCGGAAGATTCCTACCACAGTTTAAAATTTTCTTTAAAATTTTCTATTCAAAGAAAATTTACATGATTTTAGTATTGTTTTAGGTCTTACACATAAAACCACATTATGTATTTTAGCAATCTTTATTCACGAAAAAAGTTTGAAGTTGTTCATTTATCTCACTGTATCTCTCGATGGAAGCTTGAGTTTTTATTAAAAAAAAATAATAAAAAATCTCAGTGTTTCAATGTTTGCAAACCAACAAGGCTTAATTTGGTGTTGTGTTTGCAGACTGTTGTCTTTTTCATTCAGTCATAGGCAACTTTTACAAACAAGGGATAAGTTTGGTGAAGAATTGGAATTACAATCTGTCCAAACAAAAATTGTGAAATGGGAATAAGGTTTCGTAGTATTACATTCACTTCAATTATTTTGGATTGAGAAACATAAATAATATTGTTTCCAAAATGATTGGAGAAGCAAATTTCAATTGATGATAGAGCCAAGAAAAAGGTAAAACAGTAAAAGTACAAAAGATAAATGGAAAAGTTAAGAGATGGTGGAATGGGGATAGATGTGTCGATTACCACCTCCCAAATGATTGTCAAATAAGTTTATCAACGTAAATTAGAAATACTGAAATTCCACAAATAACTCAACGAAGAAAATGAAATACATTAACTAGGACACTTACCGAACTGTTTGTGAATATCTGTGATTTAGTTTTTCTAAGATATGAACTCTTCTCTGCAGACTCAAAGGAAAAGACGAGGAGAAATTGAGGGGAGGGGGGAGTCAGTGCAGTTATTTATACTTAAGATATTCATAGTAAAAATATCTCTAGTTTCATGATACTACCAAGTACCATTTATGTCAAAGGAAAGATGTACCTTCATCGATTCCTTCTTTTTCCCAGCAGATATCAAGGTAGCGTAAAGCCTTCCTATACTTTCTGAGAGCCATCTTGTAGTCTTGCTTCTGTAAGGAGAGATTATTCGAGGTAAACAGAATCTATCACTAGGTTTTAATGATAAGCCAACCGAAAATCTGAACCCAAGGTTCTTTCTCATAAGTACAGAGGACGTAATCTCATACAGCAGAAAAAACTTTTACTGAAATAAAACAAAATACATTCATGTCAGATGGAAACTAATGCCAATACCTTGTAATGCTCGTTGCCAAAAACCTTCACAGAATCAACTGCATTCACCCACCATTCAAGTTCATCAGAGCTTTGTTCCAGGTCAGCTGGCCAATCAGGAAACGTATCCCCATCATTGAAAAAGTTTGAAATTCCATCATCTGCTCCCTCAGGAATTTCTCCACAATCCACAATAATAACATCGGCAGTAGGGCAGTTATCGTCACCAGTTGTAGCATGCTCAATTGAACGAACAACACCCATTCCTTTCAGAACCTTCCCAAACACTACATGTTTCCCATCTAAATGAGGAGTTCGAGTAGTTGTGATAAAAAATTGGGACCCATTTGTGTTGGGACCAGAATTAGCCATAGACAACATTCCTTTTCTTTCATGTTTCACCTCAAAATTTTCGTCATCGAATTTCATGCCATATATAGACTCTCCACCAGTACCATCTCCAGCAGAAATATCTCCACCTTGTACCATGAATCCTTTTATAACAAGGTGGAAACATGACCCCTGAACAATTCAAATTTCAGAATGAACACATAAGCATCCATCCACATACCCAGTTCAGGGTAATCAATTCTAAACCAACAAGTGAAACACATTGCTTAAAGAGTGAAAAGTTGCAGTCATTACCAAAGACCCTTTTCATTACTTCATGAAAAAGTTCCAAAATAATTTTTAAAAGATATTGTAGTTAAAGTGTGGGGTTGGGGAATCAAACCTCAAACCACGAGTTATGCCAGTTGAGCTACACTCTTGTCGGTGAAAAGTTCCAAAATAATCAAAGTGAAAGAACATAAAAGAATATTACAAAGCCCACAACCAAAACCCAAAGTCCAATGTTCGTTATTAACCTTTCTAATCAACGGAACACAACTAATTGGAGACCCCGAGTAATTCCTCTGCTTTCAAACAAGAGAAAAACAAAAGAAAGAAGAAACAAAACCCAAAATTTTGAAGACCCATATTTATATGAAGAAAAACTAAACTGAATCCAACTCCTCAAGGAAAAAATTGCTACCACCATGGAAACAACCAAGCAATAAGATAACAGCTATAATATCATCAAATAAGTAGAAGAACAACACTATTTTATTTACTGATCAAGGACACAGACATCATCATTCAACTGACACCCATAAAGGAATGGAAATCTAACGTCTTTCTAAAATAAACAAGTCATACCAGAAAGGGGAAGAAAAAAAAAAGCCATACACGTAAATACAAAGAAACCCAGTTTGTATTATGCATATACAAAGTACAAAACAGCATAGATATACAGAGCAATGACCTTGAAATGAAGGGGAACGCCGGTATGAGGACCAATGCCCTTCTCGCCAGTGCAAAGAGCCCTGAAATTCTCAGCTGTTTTAGGCACTATATCGTCGTAAAGCTCCACCACAATTCTACCCTCAAGATCACCTCCAATACTGATATCCAAGAAGCACCGGATCCTCCCCATTTCCCACAATCACTGAATCTCAAGCCTCAACTAGCTTGACCCAGTAATGTAAACGAGTTTGTAGAGTGTTCCGAGGCCTTCAAAACAGAGTGAAAACAGAATCGATGAATCTGGGAGAACGTGGAAATGAAGACAAAAATCGATGAACCCTAAAGAGGGTCGGCCACTATTTATTAGGAAATCTGTCACTCTCTCTTTCTCTTTCTTTGTGGGTCTGTGTGGGACTGTGTCAGTGTTGAAAAATTTGAAAAGAAAGTAGGTTTAGAGAAGGGTTTAGGGTAATGAAATAGAAATTGGAAGAGAAGGATTGAAGGGACTCTGGATTGTTCTTTCAGATTCAGAAGATATGGCGATGGGCCTCGTGTGATCACTGCATTTTTTCATTGTTGATCCTCATTGTTCCCTTTTGTCATCATCTGTTTCACCTAAGACTCATTCAATCTCTCTTTCCTTTTTCTTTCTTCTCTTCCTCTCTTAAATCTTAATTCACCTCTCATTTAGGTTAACCTTTCCTTATTTGGATTTAATAAATCATTTCATAACGTGTCAAATAATAAATTAAAATATGAAATATTATTATAGAATTAGAAAATTTTCTTCCAAAGATATCATTTTATATCGTTATAAGTTATATGTATCTCGATTAATCAAGTTTATGGGACTACCTATCTTATAATATTGAGTATCAAGAAAACTCGTATGATGTTTAGATGACCCATGGATTGCACTTGTTCCCTTTAAGCTCTTTATCAAACTCATGTTATTTATTTACCTTTAGGTCAATCCATAGTGGTTCTATGAAGTTGTATCGTTTAAAATATTGAAGTAATAAATTTATCGATTTAAACTCCGAACTTTTGCAAGTGTATTAATTCACATTTACCACTAGACTTCGTTTTGACAAATATTTGGTGAAACTTATCATTTCTATAACTCATAAACTTTGAAACAATTTAGACTCTTCATTACAATTTCTTTTTTGGATTAGACTCTTTATTACAATTACTTTTGAAAATCATCCATATGCATTGGTCTCATATGTGTGTAGACTTCTTCCATTGTCAATTTCATAAAATAGATGATTAAAGTCGATGTATGAACGATTTTCAAAAGAAAATCTAATAGAAAATTTAAATTGATTTACTTATGAAAGTTTAGAAGTAGTGTATATCATTATAACTCTCTCACAATATTTTTCCAAATAGAATATAATGGAAATGTTAATTAATAAACTTAGAAAAGTTTAGAGTTTAAATTGATACAATTATAACATCAGGATTTTAATTGATACAAGTTAAAATTTTAAAAGTGTAAATTAATATTTTTCTTAATAAATAATGGGTATTATATTCTACTTGAAGAAAATAGAAGTTTAAAATTTAAAAATAAAATTTATTTTTTTTAATTTATGATTTTAGCTCATTTGAGTTCATATGCTTTAATACATCAACGTTGATCCCTATATTTATTAAATTTTGTTCATTTTTGTCCATCTATTTTTAAAAAGAATAAAAAGTATGCATGATTGTTCTTCTACTTAAAAGATGTTTTAAATAGAAAATGAAAATGATAGTCAAATAAGCATAATTTAGAGGTAATTGATCAATATTTATTTTCTTAAAATCGAAGGTTTAAAATCATCGTACCCTAAAAGAAAAAATTAAATAAATTTTGAATACTACAATAAAATTGGCGTGGATGTTACCTTAATTTAAAATTGAAATATTCAAATATCACTTTGATTATAAATCATTACAAAATTATTTCACTCCAACCTTGAAGATAGCCATAGGATATTTCATGCTCTAGATAATTCCAATTCTTCAATCTTCCTGATGTAAGAAATAATAAAACTTCAACAATATTGAAAGAGAGAGATTAAGATGTGCAATATAAACAATATATATGTGTATGTATATATATTAAACATAACTGTGCAATATAAACAATATATATGTGTATGTATATATATTAAACATAACATCAAATAATCGAATTGTAATTTAGGGAAAAGATATTTTTATACACATTTAGTTTAGTAGGTAAAGTTTAGCCTCGAAAGAAATATATAAATGCCTTATCTATCAAACCATGATTAAGAGGTGATTTAAGAGGTATAATATTAGCTAAATTAATCTCTCTCTCGATATGTTAGGGTAAAGAATAATTGAGTCTCTAAGTTTGAGATTGATAGTACAAACACTATATTAATTGAGATATAGTAAAAAAAAAAATCGATGTTATCAAATTTGTAATTCATACTTAAATTCTGCCAATCTTGCTGTTTCATCGGTTGAACTATTTTACGTTGTACTAATATGTTGAATTTTTTGTATGTGTTCATAAGATCTTAAATGAAAAACTCTAATTGTTATTGACTTGATAGATGCAAGATTTTTGTCCTCTTTATTTAGTAACCATATTGACTCCTATATCATCCAAATCAACGTGGACAATCAAACCATCGACCTTTTGACATAGTAATTTGTACTTTATCCATTGAACTAGGATTTATATTCTAATGTGGAGACTTTAAAATCTTTTTTAAATCCTATTATTAAATTATTAATAGAAAAGGAGTTTCAAAGTCGAGATCAGTAGAGGCATTGATGACACAACAATAAATTTGTTTAGAGGTGTGAGAAGAGCATGCTAAAATTCACACCAATATGTTGTTTGCCACACATACTCTAATGCTTACGTCAAAGAGTGAAAGAGTATGAAAGCTTTAAGATTTGAAAGTAAAAATTGATCATTCACGTTCTCTAGATCTATAATGATGTACTTATTGGAGTAGATGACCTAGGTTATCTCCAATAGAGTTTTAAAGCTATATTAGGATAATACTTCAACTCACATTGAGTTGAGGCATGCAAGAGGTATGTTTCGTTGAACATTTTTTCAGGCTTAATCTCAATCTTGGTAATGACTACCCACCTTTTTCTAGACTCATGTTGGTTCTAGAATGATGTTTCAGTTTCGGATGTGTGTAGAACATGCCTCAACATTAACTATTTTGCTAGGCTCGACTTCGGTCTTGGTCGAGGTAGAGGACAATTAATTTGTTTTGGGCTAAGCCAACCCTCCCTTCTAGGTCATTTTGGTCATAGGGTTTTATTTTCAGCCCAGATCTAGTTATTTTTTTGGTCCCAATTGTTCTGTTTTCGTTTTATATCGATTATGCCCTGATTCAAAATCACCCTGACAAAAGTTTTTTCTTTATCATATTGGATAAATAATAACCATTTTTTTCATTGTAAAGTGACAATAATATATACTTGCATTTGGGATATTTTCACCCTTTTTAAAAATTAAAAAGTACAAATTAGTTCTAACATGATGGTGTAATTTGAACCTGACCTTTTCATCGAGGTTAATAATATTTGATTAAGTAAAACATTGATAGTTTAAAAATCTATTATACATTTTTTACAATTTAGAGAGATATGTAATTAGATACCACCTTGAAAGTTTCAAAATAACTTGTATTAGAAAAAGTATATCATTTTATCTAACAAATAAATTATATATAGTTTTTACCTTTCTTTTTAAATAAATGATATATATACATACACGTACATATACACATTTAGATCAAACGAACGAAAAATAATCAAAAATACCAACCTTAATTTAGAATGGTGAATCATTAAGCTTTAATTAGTGTGAGATTTAACCATTTTATATTTCATGTGATAAAGATGTTGCAAATGTTTAAAGAACAAATATTAATTTATACTCATAAATTTTGGGAATCTTATACTAAAAATTGTATCAATTAAAATCATAAACTTTAGATTGATAATTTAAATCCTAAACTTTGAGAGTTGTATTAATTTAAACCTAAACTAATAATCATATCAATTTAAACCTTAAAATTTCGTAAATATGTCAATTAAACCCTGAACTTTCATAAGTGTATCCAAATAAAATATAATAGAAAGATTAAGTTGATACAATTGTGAAAATTCAGAATTTAAATTGATACGATTATTAGTTTGGGGTTTAAATTGATACAGTTTTTAGTTTATCCAAGATTGAGGGAATATAAATTGATATTTATCCTCATTTAAATTATAATAAAGTCATTGGCTTATTTTAAATTCTAAACAAGTTTTGTGCTACAAAAAATAATCCTGATATAATACTCCTCTTGAATCAAGACAAACAAAAAATTTAAAGTTCCCCAATAAAATAATGGCATGTGATGTGCATATCCAAACAAAAACCTTGAAATTTGAGGAATTGAAAACCCTAATTTGTTGTGGACCACCAAATTGAGTTGATAAAATTTTCATTACAAACACTTTAATTAATTCTCCAAGTTGAGAAAAGAGATTTTAGCAAAATTTAAAAATTTTCACAAAGTCGGTGAATTTCAACCTGGAGTAAAACTTAGGTAGTGGTTGAGTTGTCTCCACGTGGCAAAAATCTATTGAATTAGATTTTTATGGTTTTTATAATAGAAGATATTTTATCTAAACTAAACTCTGTTATATCAACATTTTTTCTCATTCTTTTTTTTCTTTCATAAAACGATGTGAGGGTCTTGAAGAAGAAACTCAAAGCACACACTTCATCTTTAATTTTGGTTGGCTTCTCAGATTGTGTGTATTTCTCAGATCAAAAACTTCTCGCAGGCACTTTCTAAGGTGTTTAATCCGCATACCTCAGCCTATCTCCATGTGGGTTCATTTTTGTTTCTGTTCGAATTAATTTGTTTCTCATTTTCATTCAATTGCTCAAAGATTTGGAGAAGAAAAAAATATTTTGGAAGAAAATAATGATGCAAGCAATATAGAGGATTCAAGTCAATGACGGGAATTAAGAGAAAGTCTACCGTTGGTCGTCAATGTAATCAAATGAAAGATCCACTTGAAAGGAGGAGACAAACAAAATGTAAAATCACAATATGTCATATATTCACTCAATTTTAAAGTAAATACATTTCTTATTCTAATGATTATTTTTTCAATTAGGAAAATATTATGGAAAAAGATGCAACCGTTGTGTTGTTGATTATAAACCAACAACCAATATCTGTAGATACACAAAATAACATGTCATTCACTCAATTACTTGGTTAACTTTCTATTCAAAATATATTGGTTGGATATATAGAGATTATTTATTAATTTTTTTTTCTTTTTATAGGAAACATTGGCACTTGGTAACAAAAATCCAACAATCGAAGATTAATAATTTAGAGTATTAATCTATTTTGTTCAAGCTTATTTTGAACTAACTTTGTTTACAATCCATTATTGTTGAATGTTTCTTTATAATTTAGACGTATTTTTTTGTCACATTGTTATTTTAGGCCTTCCATTTGTAATTAATTGTTTAGAACAAATTTTGTAATTTATCGTGTATAGAATCTAACCTCTAATTTTTGTAAAGTGGACTGACAATTGAATTAGATTTTGAATAATTGTTCCAAATTTTATTTATAATAGCAAAAATCTATAATTATATGTCATTAGGTGTACAATTGATAGTGTTAGGAATCAAATAACTTTACGAGACAAAAGACGGAAATGAGACTTCTGTCTCTCGTGAAGTTGAATTCATTGTTGTAAGTCGAATGATGAGTTTTTTTACAGAGGAATGAACGAGAAGAGATTCCAAAAAATGGTAAAGAAAACTCAACAATGAGAAGAAGAATGGAAAACCCTAAATTCCATAGGAAGATGACTCATATTTGATTTTTGGAGACTTGATTTAACTCTTTGAAATGACCATTTAATGAGAGGCAAAATTGTCATTTTACGTTGTGGGTCCCTCCATAACTGTCGGGAAATAGGGAAACCTAAATCAATTTTTCTAGCCTAACCTAACGGAGGTTAGCTCTAATAGAAAGTATATTATTAAAAAAAAATCATACTTTATAGATTAATAAATATTTGCCGCGTGACCAGGCTACAAAAGATAGAAGCAGCTCACCCAATTTACACCTAAGTTTTACTCTTTCAACCCCTAGATTCCACTCTATTACCAGCCCCTTCTTTTACTGCATATTTTAATTAATTTGACTAGTCTTAAAACTTTATATTATAATTTGAATTTATCCCTCAAATGAAAATGTTTGAAGAGAAAAAGGATTGAATTTTCATTTTTAAGCATTTAAATTTATTCCCATATTCAAGTTAAATCTTAAACTTCTTTTGATATTTTTTTTTCTTGGAAAATTACATTTAGCGGTCCAAATAGGACCCCAATCTGGAATAATTGATATTTTTTAAATTCGTTAATTTATGACCAACTCTTGATGTGGAAGGCCACATCTCCCTAAGTAAAGTTCCAATTCTGCCCTCCTAAATCTCAGTCTCCCAACAATTACGATTGGGTATATCCTCACAAATTTAACAAAATCCACAACAAATTTTTAGCTTATTCAAAGACATTTCGTTGGGATTTAGTTTTTAATTAAGAGGGATGGTTTAAGATTTTGTTAAAATAGAGTGCTGATTTTTTTTTTTTTTTTACAACAAACAAAGCTTCTATCGCTCGTAGTAAATGGTGCCAAGGATCGTGATTTGGATTGCAATCACTACCATTAAGTTTTGGATTTTTTTTTTTAAAAAACTTAAGTTGTGTAATGATGTACTCAAATCTCTAATCTTATATATTTGTTTACTACCACATTATAATCCATCGATTAAATGTTTGAAATTGGGATTTCATGACATTTAAAAACTGTCAGATTTAAAATTCGTGACAGTTATTTTTAGTCATTGTATCTTCTATAAATATATAGATATCAACGACAATTTTTTAAAAAAGATCATAATTGGTCTTCTCATGATAATAAATAATGGTCAACAATGAGTAATTATTGATAATCATGAATTGCCATTGTCAAATATATTGACAAATTATTATTGTCATCAAATGACTCAAAATTGGATTTTTTTTGTAGCGTCATGAGCATTGACAATAGTTATAAAATATCAAAAAAGAACATATAATGACATTTTTTTTCTTGTCAAGAATATATGAACAAGGACACTTTATTGTTAAGAATATTTAAACCATCACAATTATTTTATGTGAACAAATGTTTTATCACGATACATTTTTATTGTCACATGATTTCATATTTATGACACTTTTATATTGTCAATAAAATACATGTCTCGATAGTTATTTATTTGAATCTTGTCATTACACACATGATTTCCATCATCAACTAATTTTATTTAATCCCAAAATTGACACAAACATAAATAAGAACTTTTATATATAAGAATAAAGTTGATAACCTTTTATAAAGAAACTAAATAAAATGAACTATCAAATATCCTCCATGGGACAAACACACAAACTAAAAACCAAATTTGATAAATTTTTTACAAAGAAACTAAATATAACAAGGTATTGTCACGAGTAACTACATTACAACAAGTTTTATCGCTAACCAAACGTCAATCACTTGCTTGGTAGCTTCACCACTTTAATAGGTTTGTGCAAGACCTAGCAAAAAATACAACATTCATTTTAGAGTTCAACTCAAAGTATCGACTTCAACGATAATTATAATATTCATGTAAGTCTAAGCATCTTTTTCATATATCATTTATATAACAAAAGTTAAATCACTCAGTCTACTAATACACATTAGATAACATGCATGTTTTTTATATTCTTCTACCTCCAATTTACAACGACATATATAAATATTCCTTTCAAAATCCGTCCCCCCCACCCCCACAAAAATCAAAGTATCAAATATAAACACCCTTTTAAATCTATCAATAACAAAGTTTGAATTAATACTCTAATGTAAATATCTACCGAGAAGAATCAAGATAATAAGTAAATCTCTGAGCAAATGAAAAAAAAATAGTGGAACTCATTTTACTATGAACCCCAACTGCCCAAATAATATCTAGAAAAAAAAAATGGATAGAATTAAAAGACAAACTTACATTGGGTATCAAAACCGATTGGTTTTTAACAAATGTAGAGAGAAAAGCACATCAAATTTTCTGTGTCCTATCAACTCAGGCATTCATTCGTAGCAGTGATTCAATAGAGTATCAAAACCGATGATTTTAAGTTAATCTTATACATAGTGTGTTTGGTCTTGCGCTGATATTTGAGCCTAATTTGTTCTAGCCTTTTGGTTTAAGCATGTAGATGCACTGTGATGATTTAACAATAAAATGCTTGAACCAAAAGGAAATGGTAGTAGAATGTGGTAAAAATACCTACCTCAATCACGTATGAGAACCCCACAACGATAATGAGAATAACTCCTAATAAACAAAATGATAACAACTCCAAGAAGTTAAACAGATTTGGTTTGGAAGATTAATCAATGATCAAGAAGAAAGGAGAACTTATTCCTAACTTCAAGATTTTGAACTCTCCACGATCTAATTGATTAAACTAGATTGAAAGTTTTAATACATGCATTCTAAATACAAGAATACAAAGAAAAAACATAAAACTTGAGAGAATAAACTCTAATGAAATTTCATTCAAATTCAAAGTCTTCTCTTAAATGACAAAAGTACATAGGTATTTATAATAATTGAAAAGACAACTTGAAATGACACAACCTTTCACCTAATTGAGTAGGTTCAACAAAAACCCTTCAACTACATACATGAACCTCCATAAATGTAAATACATTGTCATAAATTGATACATCTAATATTAAATATGTGAATGAATATGAATTTTCAGATTTATTATGACTTTTGGTGGCTTTGATTCTTGAAGGGTTGCAACTTTCCATACTTTTAAGCTTAATTTGGAAGTAAACCTTTTAATGTTCCAGCTCCTAATTATTGCCAATTATTTGCTTATCAGAATTGGCCTACAATATCATTTATACAACCTATTACTTCCATCAATCTAATGCAACAAAATATAAGAAAATCATAGTAAGCACAACTCAAGAAAATAATAACCTAATAAACGGTAAACACCAAGCCTAATGTTAGGCAAGAATCCCCTTCAACTAGAACCCTCCTTTCAACTTCGCCCTTACCTCTATTCTTTTAAAAAATTGAAAGATTATCCTTTTAACTTTTCATAAATGACTTTTTAAAACTATTCTTAGAGTAGAATTCTAAGTACCAATAATTTCCATTCTAGGTTACTAAAATATTGTTCCAAGTCGAAATTTTCAATCGAGATGGATTTCTATTCCAAAGATAGTTTTGAAGCATTTATTAAAAGTCAAGTGTAATAATAAACAGGGTGTCATTCTCTGCCGTCGCTCTGCATATAAGCAACAAGCGCTTCAAGTTCCGTAAACCCTATGAAGGGGTTTGAATCCCAGCAAAAACGTTTGATCACTGTTCTTTGATTTCTTGAATGAATTAAAAATACAAACAATAGAAAAATGTTAAGTAACATACCTTTGTCAATTCACAATTGTACAGTGAAATCTCCTCTCGAAATTCAAAATTGGTAGTCTTCTTCTTGAAACGAGTAGTCTTCTTTTTGAATTCTTCTATTCCACAGGATCCAGCTTGTGGGAACGGTTTCTTGAAAGAGTAGAGGGAATGGAGAAGAGTTTCAGAATAATTCTAGAGGAGAAAGTTAGGACTTTTAAACCTATTATAAGAAAATTAGGAGAATTTCTAGGGAAAGAGTTTTAGAGTAATTCTAGAGAGTGTGTCTCACTCCCAAGAGCCTTATTTATGTTATTTCTAATCTTGTTCAGATAATGCTTCTGCATAGATTTTAGGGTTGTTTTCAAATATAAGAAAATGAATCAAAATATTAACATCTAATAGCAAAATGATAGACTGCGATAGACAACGACAGATAGACGGTGATATTTTGCTATCAGTGGTAAATATGTTTAGCAATTTAGTCATTTAAAACAATTTTCCTAGATTTTAAATGAAATATTTAATAATATCCAATATTAATAAATATCTACTCAAATAATAATACAATTAATATTTTCCCTCATAAATTCAAATATTTCAAATTTTCTTTCAACATAGTTGATCCTTGTTGGTCCATGGTGAGCTAGTAAGGGACTTTATGGACCAACAAATTATAAGCTCCAATGATTCAAGATTAATTAATTAAAAAATTTAACATTCATTCATTAACTAGAGGGAAAACCACTATAGACACATAGTTGAACTCTTATGCACTATAGGACAAGTTGTGTCCATGGATATAATCGATATAAGCAAATCGATCATTCACGAGTTGTTCATAATTACAGTCAGATCAAATATCCGTTTTACCCCGTAATTACCCATTTTCCTTAAGTACCACTGAGTGAATTCCATCCTATGAAGTTATGTTAGCTCCCCATTTAGTCAAGTCCCCAAAATAGTAGGCTTATTGTTATTGAGTCGACAACTTGGGTCACTCTCATCCATGCAAATCAAAGGATTGACCTCACTGACAGGAGTTCATAAATCACTCATGATTAAGATCGAGTCGCACATGATCATTCTATGAAATATTAATCTCATCGAGTAATGGATTTACAATGAAAGATTAAATATTTCGCAGTTCGAACTTGTATAAACTCCTTGTATAGGATACTTCCACTCACATGTCTCTACATGAATGGTTTGGGTCAAACCATTTGTAACTATTAAAAAGTGTGTTGTATCCATAGTGTTTCTAAAATAAAACACCCAATCTTATCCATATACTATAGACCTTTAGGTTATCCTTGTAGGGAATCGAATCCCAAGCGGAAACATGAGAACGTCTTGCATTCGATTTTTTCATTTTAAATAAACAAAAGATAGCAAGCTTAAACAAAATAGATGGGGATAAACATCATACTAAACATGCATTATAAAGAAGAACAAAGGGATGAATGATTCTTACATTCGTAGATTCCCAAACTTCTCGAAATTCCTCTTGTTCTTCACATGAACGTCTTCTCAACGATCATTGATATTACCACAAGAATAACCTTGTTATTCTCTAGGATTCCAAGAGTTGGATGAGTGGTCTCCAACCTTTGGAAGAGGAAGAGGTTGAGAGAGTGTAGAGAGAGAGTGTAAAGAAGAATTGTCTTGGAGGTAGGGGATGTTTTTCACCAAAAGAAAGCTTGCCCTAAATGGGCTAATAGGATGAATTTACATGGAGAAGGGTTTTACCACTTCTCCAAGTATTTTTCTTTTCACCCTTAGTGGTCAATTAACTAAATAAGGTTATTTAATTAATTGACACATTAAATAAATGACCAAATATTAAATTTAATTTAATATATAGTTAATTAATTAATATCACATGTTTATATGTTTCCACATCTCTAACATTATAACTAATTAAATCTTCATGAATCTAATTCACATGAATTAAATATTTAAATCTCATTCAGATATTTCTCTCTAACATTATTTGAATTATAGATCACATCTATAATTAGTTATATATTAATCACATTAATATACAATTTACTCAGTTGATTCAAACAATTTAAACCATTCCTCATTAATATCCTTTAGTGAGTTAACAAGGGGACTTGGTGGACCTACCACTTAGAAGCTCCAATGATATGAGATTAATTAGCTAAACTCATTAACCAAATTAATCAATATTTGTTAAATATGGGTACACTCCACTAAAGACCCACAATTACACTCTTCTCATTGCAGATGTATTTTTGTATCTACGGATATAGACCAACAATAGTAAGTTAGTCTTTCATGAGTGTTAATAATACCAACTGGGTCAAATTAGCTTTTTACCCCTGGGTTACCTCTTATTCTTAAGTACCAGTGCCCCTCTAATGAACAACCTGTTTATGGTCCAATCATTAAACAGAAACCTCTCTCGGGTCAGTGAGAGGGTAAGGTCTTTTGTTCAAGTCTCGGAGACACCATTTAAGGGAACACTCATCTACTTACCCTTAATTTGGAAGTAATGAATTCCATTTTGTATTATTATGTTCCTAGCTCCCCACTCGGTTTTGTCCCCAAAATGATAGGCTTATTGAGTCGGCAAATAGCCACTCTCACTCATACAAATTAAATAACAAATGTTATGCATAATCATAAATTTACAGCATGCAAACAAAAAGGAAATGAGAGAATTAGGATGAGAGAACTAACCCTTGAAGAACGATCTTCTTCGTGTATCCTCTTCTCCAAAAATCATGAACTCGAAACTCCACAATGGACACCACCACTTGATTGCCTCAGTATTCTCTGGGTGAGAATCCAGAAATTTTGTGGGCTCTGGCTATTTTGGAAGAGAGGGATTTTTAGAGAGATGAGAGAAATTGATGGGATTCAGAAGAAGAAGATCTTCTTTCCCCTGCCTCACTATCACGTATTAGAGAGAAAATAAGGGGAGGGGGTTGGAGTTACAACACCCTCCCAAAATGATTTTTAAAATAAATCAAATTAAGTTAATTTATTTTCATAAATAAATTTAATATATATTTATAAGATAACTACCTTATCATATAATATATATTAAACTATATGTTATATCAAATATAACACATAACCTATAGCTTCTATATTATATCAAATACAATATAACATATAATTTATATTCTCTCACTAATGGAATTTAACATATAGTTTCTATTTATATTAAATTTAATTATATGAATTAATATTTGGATCATATTCAAATATTTGTTTCCTCTCAAATAAACTTTATATGATAATGTATCAAATACATTATAGTAATTATATCATATATAATTAGATTAAATTAATTATATCACATATAATTCATTCCCTCAATTAATTTGAACAATTCAAATTAATCCAAAAATTGATTCTCATTAATTCCCATTGAGCTACAGAGGGGACCTCATAGACTTGTAGCTTGAAGCTCCAATGATACGTGAATGATTAATTAAACTCCTTAAATTAAATTATTCATTGTCCGTTAATTATCGAGCACTCCACTAAAGACCGACGACTGCACTCTTTGCACTACAGATATATTTCTGTGTCCATTGGATATAACCAGTCAACAATACAATGACCCTTCACAAATTTCTCGTAAGTACAGCTGGGCCAAAGTTACCGTTTTGCCCTTGTAGTTACATCTAACTTCTTAAGTACCACTGATTCCTCTAATGAACAATAAATCATAGTCCAACTATGACCAAATCCCTCTTAAGCCAGGAAAGGGTGTGGTGCCACATTGTTCAAACCCCGGAATTAGCCCTTAAGGGAGCAATTTATCTACTTTCCTCAACGTTGAGGAAGGAGTGAATTCCTTCTTTTATAGCTATATTCCCAGCTCCTCAATCAAACAAATCCCCAAAGTGGTAGGCTTGTTGAGTCGGCGATCTGGCCACTCTCATCCATACAAATCAAAAGACTGCCTTCATAGACAAACATTCACAACTCACTCAAGATTCAGGTCATGTTACTTATGGTCATCTTGGTGAAATATAAATCTCTATTATGAACTAATGACTAAAATTTAGTGCGAATGCAATTATGCAATGCATGTCTTAAGTTATGCATTAGTTCTCATGGGTGGTCATGCGTTGGAATGGAAATATGTGTTGATCTCATATGCAATTACCATGCGTTCCTGTCACAAGTTTTCTTTGATCCGAGGTCGAACTTAGGGACTTGTAGCTAAATGTATGCGGTGATGTGTTTGCGGCGGATGAATAAAAGAATGATGGGGGTTGTAAGCTATANTATTATGAACTAATGACTAAAATTTAGTGCGAATGCAATTATGCAATGCATGTCTTAAGTTATGCATTAGTTCTCATGCGTCGGTGGTCATGCCTTTCTGTCACAAGTTTTCTTGCACTCTCGCCAAGTATAGCGAGAACGCAAGTTTCTCAGGTGATCCGAGGTCGAACTTAGGGACTTGTAGCTAAATGTATGCGGTGATGTGTTTGCGGCGGATGAATAAAAGAATGATGGGGGTTGTAAGCTATAAACTACTCCTACTCCTAACTAACAGACAAAACAGTGGAAGTATGAATGAGAGATAGAGACATGACAACTATTGACGTGTAGTAAAATGCATGGAGAAATAGATAAAATGGTGAGGATGTCTTCATCGCAACCCTTAAACTTGACCGCAAGGGCAACCTCAACCAACACAAGCTATGCGATTATACTACACACACTTGTGCCTAATTCTAGGACGCATACGATGTATATGCGATAGTGCCGAGAAACCTATTTCTAAGCCTCCATAACCCGCTCACGTGTTCTCACACATAAGCATGATGACCACATACCACCATATCCTACTTCTGGATGCATGCAATATTCTATTTGTAGGGTGCATACGCTGTATAATAGCAAACGAAGCTTATCTCTAAGTTCTCCATTCTTGCTTATGCATTCCAATCCGCTTTCTCGAGTCTTAGATTTGGTTTTTAGACTATTCTCCCAAGTATGCCTAAATGATGAATGATGTGATCATAAGACAAAGTAATCGCATAAACCTAGCTGACATAAGATTATTCCTATCTCTAGTGAACACTTACTTACATTGCTTAATGCGACCAACCACTTACCCTCTCGGGCAATTGGTTGTTGCCAAGCATTGTGTCCGCTTATAGACAAGGGTTACTACAGCTTCACACTAAGCAAATAAGGTTTTCTCACAACACTCACGCAACACACACCTCCTAGTGGTTTGCTACATGCTTCATATTCCTATGCCACATGATTAAGTATGCGATACTCTAACAATCTTACTAAGTGATGCAATGAAAGTTAAGGATACTAAGTAAATGAAGATGGAGATGGAATAGAAGGAAAATATAGAAATGCATTGATCACAAAATGTATTAATTCCTCAAGCCAAAATGTAATAAAATACAATATAAGGAATGAAGAGAAATGGAAAGGCTAGCTGGAAGCAATGTCTTGCTTCTAGCATATGTGAGTCAAGGATGTCGGTGGTGCCATGGATGGGCAGTGGAGCTGACTCTCTCGAGCTCTAACTCCGGCGAAGGCTCCGATCATCACTCAGAATGGATGAAGGAGATGAAGAACTCTCAAGCTTCCTTCTCACGCTTTCGTTTGGATCATAAGGATCCACCCGAAGGTAGAAACTTGGATGATTTGAAATTCCGCTCAACGGCTTCTATTTATAGAGCTTGATTGCCGACAACATTAATGAACATGCTCTGATTCTGACACTCGCGGCGCGATGGTGCTTTTTTGAATCTCTACTGCTAACGGCATGGTAGGTGAAATGTCTACATCATTTTTTGATACTCCCGAGGTATGCGTTCATGTTTCATTCCACCAACCTTGCAGTCGCCCTTCTATTATGGTCATCATTATGTAGCCGCAACTTCTATGCGATGACCACATTCGCTTGATGACCGCAACTTCTATGTGATGACCGCATTCACTTAACAACCGCAACTTCTATGCGATGGACGCATGCGGTCGATGGCCGCAACATCCTTGCGTCGAACGTATGCGTTTGTCTTTGCGATGGAGAGTTTCTCCACATGCAGTCGTTTTTGCGATAGTTCGACTTCCGCGTATGCGCCCGCTTCCTGCGTTAGCTACAAAGATAGACAATTGAACACATAATAATGTATAATAGTAGGTTAGTCGAGATTCTTAATGTCGATCGACGTAAACTCATTTTCTCATGAATTCCTAACATATTCGCCGCATATTTTACTTAACAATCCTCATAATTCTAAATAAAAGGCTTAAGATGACGTGCATTTTTGCCCGCCATCATGAACGACCGTTATAATGAGACTAGTCATTTTATGGTCCAGTCTTATATAAATTCTTTTATATAGAATATCCCCACTCACATATCTCCACATAAATGATCAAGATCAAATCATTTGTAGCACTTTACAATAATTGTAACATCTACAAAGCGGGTCATACTCATAGTGTCACCAGAATAAGGTATCCAGCCTTATTCATCTACTATAAACCATTTAGGTTATCACCTAAACATCACCCATATGTCTCAATATATATGTTTAAGTTACAAAATAACCTTTGATGTTAATTTATTAGTTTGTAGGTTTAATGCAACTAAATGTTAAATAAAACATCACATATTTTATTAGATAAATAAAATGTTTGTATAATACAATTACAAAACTATAGGACCCTACGAGATTTAGGGCATCAACCCAACATTTCTCCCCTCTCAATTTGATTATGGTCTTGTGTCATGGAATGTCATTTTTGTTGTAGTGGATACATCTTCCGAAGTAAATCTTCCCTAACGCATTCTTCCTAAAGTGCAATTATACTGACAAAGTTTAGGTTTTTTCAAGTGTACGATATTTGTGCGGTTCAATTGATGAAAATTTTAGTTATTTTTAATACAAGGTATTTGCATACTACAGTACAATGTACATATTTAGATGATTTTTTTTATAGCTATTACGAGGTCTTTTTTTGTTGTTACAATGTATAAAATTTAAATTGTTTTAGGTATTTTGTGTTGCTAAAAGTGTAGTGAAAATTTTAGCTAGTTTTAGTACAAGGTATTTGTATGGCAAAACTGATAAGAAAATTCTAGCATTTTTTAGTAGAAGATACACAATGGAATGCGCTGGATATGAAGTAAAGGAATTGAGAACATAAGACAAAATGCAAATACCCTCCTTATAATTATGAAAAGAGAGATTTTCAAAAATAGAAAAATAAGGGAAACTATTTACACAAAATAAGAAAATTTTAATTTTCTTTGATAGAGACTGATAGAAGTTTATCCGTGTTTATAAGTGATAGAAATTGATAGAAGTCTATCATTGATAAACGTTGATAAAAGTTTACCGGTGTCTATCATTTATTTTTATTTTTTTACTATTTCTGTAAATATTTTGACCATTTGTGAAAATTTTCCTATGAAAAATAGATAATTAATAAAGCATAGATGATTTTTTTTTATTATTATTAATAAAGGAGTGGGTTGAGTGGGTATATCGTATATGATGGACAATCCTAAATTAGGTTTTATTCTTCACATATAAAATCCCAAATTAGATATATGGTTCTTTTGACACAATTTTTTAAACTTTTACGGTAACATGAATTTATGTTAGGTGTTATATTTTTTTAATTTATTGTAAATAACGATTTTTTTTTTTTTTTGGCTTGTTTTAGGATTGTTTTCAGAAGTTAGTTTACTGAAGTAAATCACCTAACATTCCTTCTTTGGAGAGATTAGTTTGTTTTTATTTGAATTTTAAATTTGTTAGTATTTCAGTTAGATAAGAGGTTTTTTTTATATTTGATCAATTCTATTAAAAATTCTAAAACAATCATATTTATTCAAAGAAAAAGGGTCAATAATTTATTTCCAAACCACGTAATTTATTATCAATGTGAATTTAGCTCAACTCTTATTGAATATATCTTAACTTACATCAAAGATACATGGTTCAAATCTTTTATTATCGTACTGAAAAAAGGAACAATAATTTAACAAAGTTAAAATATTGTTTTCATTTTAGTGCTTTGAACTTTTTTTCATTTTAGTCTAAATATTAAATGCATAAATTTTGTTTTTGTACTTTCATTAAATCTTACCAATGGTCTCCACGATTAGTTTATGAAAACGTTTCGCTAAAAAAAATAAATTAGTCTTCTTTTTCCTTTTGGTATATCAGGCTAGAGTATAAGATTTAATCCTCTAATTTCACGAAAGACATTGCATACCAATAATCACTAAGTTATGCTCATTTTGCTCCCATCTTTTAGGAATTGCTTTTAATGACAGTTATTATCTTTATCATTTTGCCAAAAAGACTAATTTAATTTTAAGATTTTTCCTGAAAATATAGAGACTAAAATATAACAAATTATATAGAATAGAAACCAAAATGAGATTTTGATCTTGATATTGTTGGCTCAAGAATTGAATTGCTATTTTAAATCATATTATTTGAATTTAGTTTTAATTTTATTCCTGTAGCTTTTGAGAGTTTCATTATAGTTTTAGGGGTCATTTGGGGCGCAGGGTAGGTTATTATAGTATATGGTTATTATAGTCTATGAGTTATGATAAACTGTCTGTTTTTATAGTCTGCGTTTGGAGTGCAGACTTTTATAGTTTGGTTTACAATAGTCTGTGTTTGAGGTGAGGTGCAGAGTATTGTATTCTGTCTTATAATAGTCTGTGTTTGGAGTGCAGGTTATTATAGTATGAATTATAACAGTCTGTAATTTGAATGTAGATTATTTTAGACCATGTGTAACTTTTTCTACTACCACGTTTTATAATACTAATAACTATGCATATGAAATATCATATGTTGAAAATATAATTAAGACTATATATTCCACCAATTTGTACAAAATTAATTTGATTTTAATTTATATTAAAAGCACCACGATTTTTTTGTTATTTTCAGATACACCTCGGTTAACATGGCCAAAAAAGAAAAGAAAAAAAAACATTACTTTCGGATGCAATTTATGTGTTTCATATATAAAGCTCTTTTTTTAGGTACAAGTATCTCTAAGACAAAATAACTAACTCATGATTGCATGATTAAAATATGACCTTTTTTTAGGTACCAAATGTACTACAAACTTAAATGCATAATTGAAACAAACTAATCATTGTTCATTATTGAAAAGCAGTCCAAATAAAAAATTCTCTTCAAGGAGGAGGTTGCAATAATCCAACTTCAGGGAACGGATATGAAGATCTGTATCTTGCACGTTGCGGAATATGATTTGCATAAGCTTTACCTTTTGTCGGTTATACAATTCAGGAATATCTTGAAGTTGGTTTACGACTGCACGTAGTTCGGCTTTAGTTGCACGCTTCTCTTTCGGTCATTCTACAATCGCCTTCAATTGGTCATTTGTGAACTCCATTGCATTCCTAACAATCTCTATCGTTTCATATTGATTCCCATTTCGCTTCCTCTTACTTCCTCTTGAAGTATTTCCTCCTTCAGTGCTTCGACCGGTACATGTTCCATGCATGTCATCCTGTGACATGTCCATTCCCTGTTTAGACATCGTGGGGATGTTTGGATCCTGTGATTCATGAATAGGAACTCCATCATTCATAAGGTTTGGCACATTAGACCCGACATCCATAAAGGTCTCTGATTGTCCTCCCGTAGCCCGATCATTGCCAAAGACGTAGGCCAGATCATCATAGTATGGGAACGACTTGTGTAGAAGCCCCTTTGCTGTAGGATGACTCTACATGAAGGGTAAAGTGGATGTTATGATTTTGTTACCAATATTCGTAAATCAATTTAGACAAAATTGTACTTTCACCCATCCATCAAATAACTCCTGCTTTGTAGTGATGCATTGGAATTCCTCATTCTAGCCAAATCCACTACAAGTTGGTCCTCTCATTCCTACGATCGCTTGGTAAGTTTTTTTAGGGATTTGATTCGACAATCTATAGTTAGTGATCCTTGAATATTACAGTCGGGCAAATTCTCAGTCATCAAACCTTGTAGTTGTGCCAAGTAGCCAGGTCGAAACATTCGATTGTCTGATCTCCATCCACCAGATGCGACCAATGCCACCAAACACTTGATTAGCTTCGCTTTTTCCTCTTTAGTCCAAGTGTGCTTCGGGGCTCTTGAGGAATTTGACATTCTAGTCTATACACGTACATATTTTAATACAATTAAACAATAAATGACAAGTAATTGTAGCAAAGCTAATGAGAGAGTTCATGGGTAAAGTTAAGCACAAAATATAGTAAACATAATTAGAGAGTTCCTAATGAAATCATTTCACAACAATAAACAAAAAGTATAAAGGCACTACATGCTACTCCCATTCAGTAAACATCTATTGCGTCAGTTCATCCTCCATTGGGTCCATTCATTTGAACTCTAAATATAATTTATCTCATCCCCTCCAGTTGTAGCAAAGCTTGAATCCACCTCATCCAAATCCTCGATTAGTTCACTGTTAGTCATCTCCCTATTGATAAGATTGTGTAGAAGGCAACACGCCATGATGGTTTGACATTGGATTTACACTGGGTAGTATGATTTTCCTTGCAAGATTGCCCATCTTCCCTTCAACAACCCGAACATTCTCTCGATGAAATTTCGTTCAGAATAATGCTTCATATTAAAAAATTCTCGTGGAGTTGTTGGTGCATTACCTCCTCCACGCTACTCTGAAAGATGATATATTTCGCCTCTATATGGAGCCAAAAAAAACCTTCCGCATTTAGGTATCCGGCATCACATAGATAATATACCCTGTTAAACGTCCAATTGTTTCAAACCTTATATTACAAATACAATGAGTAGGGAGAGATGATATGTGTAACCTGTTACCCTTTGAAACCTTCAGTCCGTTAAGTTGTGATATTGCATCTCTGAGAACTCGAGAATCAGTTGTGGATCCTTTCCACCTTGATAAAATAAACACAAAGTTGCCATTTGTATCACACACATGGAGTACATCTATTGCAATTTCACCCTTCCTCATCCTATACCTTGTGCGATCAGTTGCATACCTTGATGTACGTGTCATCTAATGCACCCAGACAATTCTGCATTTGAACAAAATAAGAAATATTCATGCACATATGTTCTCCTGAGAAATAAGTCACGTCGAACTAATATTGGTGTAGTTGAATTATACCTCTAACCATTTCTATCACGGATCTGTACACGAGTTTGTGACCGACAAAGATTTTTTTAACAACACGTCGTGTAATCTTAACACTGCTAATAAAACAGTGTTGAAATTTCTAGAAACAGTCTCACCCGACCGTACAAATTCTCTTCGAACTCTCCGATTCTTAACGTCATGGGCTAAAATATGTAACATGGCAACCATCTCCTCCACATCTATAACTTCAGTTCCAACTAATCTGCCAGTTGTCTTAAGTAAATGATATAAAATGGCAAAACATCTTCTATCCATTCTTATACTTTGACGACAACATAAATCAGACTCATGAATGAGTCGAAAGTATGCTAATTGTCTAATACGATATTTACTATCTTGTGATGTGTTTTTTATCTTCCTATGGTCATTCAGTAATAACTCTAGTGTTAAAAGTAACTGACGTTGTGAAACTGTAAATGTTGTTAGTATCGTAACTAGTTCTGTTGGGTCCATTATGTACTAATAAATTTGGAATTGGTCTTGAAAGAAAAATTTTAGATCATAAAATAATTACAAAACTAAAAATAAACTTAGTCAAATTCCAAAATATTTCTTAGTCATGTTAACATTGTTTTTTCTTTTTTTTTTTCCTTTTTTTTTGTTTGTATTACTATTTTTATATTACTTAAAAAACAACACTTTTTATATTACTTTTTTTAAAAATATATATATTATTTTTTTAAGTAAACTTAGTCAAATTCCAAAAAGTTTTTATATTCTAATACCATAGATGTCTTTACACAATCAACGACCTAAAAAATAACATTCCGTAAAAGGTAAATGATGAATGAGCATCATGCTATATGTAAAGATATTTTGATTTTTTTTTACCATTTATAACATTTTTTTTTTGTTGTCTACAAAAAGAAAAAGGGGGGTGAGTATTAACTGTTGTTTGTGGATATTAAAAATGAAAAAAAAATTCATTGAAATTGTTTGTTTGTATTTCTCACTCTTTGCAACACTTGATAAAACTCATTTTTATAAATTGAGAAAATAACTTTGATAAAAATTGTTTAAAACACACACGTAGTTATTTGAAACTCTTGAAATACATCCAATTGAGAATATAATTTATTCTTACCTTCCTCATCTTCTCTGCTTTGCTCCCTTATTCTAATGATTGTTTTTGCTACTTTTTCTTGTTTCATAATAATAATACATACCAATTCAAAAAATAATAGATTGTTTTAAATACCATGTAGAAATTTGAGAAATGACAAAATCAAGCATTTTAATTCTTGTTCCAGTTTCCAATTTATCAATAACATGAATCAAAATATTAATTTATCATTTTTACTAATATAATTATAATGAAGCTTTAGAAATAAATATTGCAAAAATTTCCCAAATTTTTTTATTTTTTAACTAATTGTTATGAAAATCTGTTTTTAATTTAAAGCTACAAAAGAATGAACACAAAAATAATAAATAGATAAATAAAAATAAAAATAAAAATAGATAAGAAACAATTAACAAAACGTTACATATATTCAATCATCCAAATCTAGCAACAAATATTAGGTCGTGATATTGTTACAATCAATTATCCAAATATAGCAAACAACAAATTACAATAAACAAAACTAGCTAAACAGTATTTGCATGTAAACAAATTAGAAACAATTAACAAAAGTAACATATATTTAAGTGCATGTAAACACCTTAGCAAGAGAAAGTTGGTAAACAGTGTTTGATCCGACTGATTCATATAAGACCAACCCTAAAACAAATTACAATAAACAACATTAGTACACTAGTCAACAACCGTAATAAAAAAAAATGTTGGATAAAGAGGGAGAAGGCATACCATTTGCATTTATGAAGTATATGGAATGTGTTTGTCCTTATACTTGAAGGCAAGTGAGAGCATAATTATAAAGTACAAAAAAACAAAAAATAGAATAGGGTCCAGCCTCAGAGTTATGAAATTCATTCATTGAAACTTGAATTTCAAATAATATCATGAATATGATAAATTAGAAACCAACAAGAAGAATGGAATAAACAGTACCAATAAATGGAGAAACCAACAAGATGAATGTAGTAAACCAACGATAGAAACTAAAAAGATGCAAAGAAGAGAAATAACACAGAATAAGAAAATGTTGGAGACAAGAGAAATAACATACCAATTGCATTAAGCAAGTAGATGGAATGGATTTGGCCTAATGAAGTAAAGTGAGACACATATATATAGTTGTGTGAATACAATAAACAGTAACTAACAACCACTGTCAGTAAATATAGAATAGACCATCCAAAAAAAGGATATGGCAATGATGAATACCATAAACAGTATCTAACAACTACTATCCATCAATATATAATAAATCATCCTAAAAATAGGGGATATGCTAATGATGAATGCAATAAACAGTACCTAACAACCGTTGTCAATCAATATACAATAAACAATGGTCAAACGGAGGTCAAAAGTTACAAATTGGACAAGCAATGGACAAACAGAGACTGAAATGAACAAATTTTTGACAGAGACAGTAATAGCAATGAAGAACATAACATATCTTTGATAAAACCTAATCATATATCCTAATCGAAATCTATTCTTCTTTATCAAAATTCAAATATATTATTCTTCATTCTAATCAAAATCCATTATTCTTCAGTATAATGAAGAGCATAATTCAACATAACACAGTAGTAATTGAAAGCAAAATAATTCAGTATAATGAAGAGCATAATTCAACATAACATATAGTTGGCAGTAGTAATTCAAAGCAAAATAATTTAGTATAATGAAAAACATAATTCAACATAACATATATTTGACAAAGACAGTAGTAATTCAAAGCAAAAGAATTCAATATAGTGAATAGCATAATTTGGAAGCAAAATAATTGAAAGTAAAATAAGGAACATAAAATAATTTGTCCACTGATTTACAAAAATTTGAGCTAAAATTGAAAGGAAAAAAAAAAAAAAAAAAAACTCATCATCGGCTGGGAAAGGGAAAAAGAAGATTATTTCAACCTTCCCCCTACCAAGCTCCAAGGCCTATTTCGACAAAGTGAGAAGACCGAATAAAGCAGAAAAGGGAATTAAAGTTTTCAAGCGACGAGAGAGAGATTATTTAGAGCAGCAAGGTGAAGAGACACAATCTATAAATCTATGAAATGCGAAACCAAATCTGAAGAAAAACATGCAAGAAATGCAAAACCAGACCTAAAGATGGCACCAAAACAGGATCTGAAGTCGAAGAAATAAAGAGAAGGAAGAACGAAACCAAATCTAAAGCCGGAGAAGTAAATAAAAGGAAGAACAAAACCTGAGTATAGCATTTGATTGGACAAGAAAGGAGAAAAATCGAGGGAGAACGATCGGACAAGAAAGAAGATAGGAATGCGATGGAGAACAAAGGAGATGCAAACAGCGAATCGTGGGAGTTGAGAACAATTCCTCTAGAGTTAAAATGTGATAGTATAATTGAAGCTTTAACTAAAAATAATTGGAGCCCAAACAAGGAGTAGCCCACTCCACCTCACTCTAATCTTGGGCTTAAACAGGCCCTTAATGATTTGAATTAATCTACCAATACCTTCATATTGTTACTATACATTAACAGTTTCCTTGAGATGAATTTGAAACAAAACTTCAACTAAATTTAAAGGACTATTAACAATCAAATAACAAAACAAACGCTCATGAAAATAGTTGTTCTAATCATAAACCAAACATTTCCAATCATAGTATTTCTTTTTCCCCTCAATCTCACCAATAAAATATATTTAAATTTTACATTATCCCATCACTTATAAACTTAGCTAATAAACTTCAGAACTTAGTAACATAACAACAAATACTAAAATGAAAATATAAAAAAATAAGTCAAAATATTTAAAACAAATCATACACTTGCCAAAGTAAACCTTTAGATCAAAAGGTTCAAATCTCCACCTCTAAATTCACAAATAAATAAATCATACATTTTAACTTGAAGAAATATGTGTAATAATGAATATTTTGTAAATTTACATTGTTCCACCAATCTGTTTCAATACCAACGCTCTCTACTCTCACCACAACATATACTTTTGCTAAAATTTACCAAACTCTCTAAAAAAGATTCTACTTTCCTACCTTTTACTCATACAAAAGTGTTCTTAGAGGCCAAGCCAAATAAATAAATAAATAAAGAAGTTTAAAGAAGAGTAAGCTGGAGCTTTGGTCTATTTGGTTGGGGCTCCACAACCTCCATGTGAATTCTCACTGCCTGTAGAATGTTGTATGTGATGCTTCCATCCAACTTCTTGATCTTCTGTTCCTGCTCATCCACAAACCATTCTCCACTTTGCTTCTCACATTTTCCTGACAAGTATACCGGTCCTTCGATACCAAATCTGACAAAGAGGAAAGGGAAAAAACAATGTTCACCATCGGAATGGTTAGCAAACAAAGCCACCAATGTACAACTGTGTTCTATCATCACTGAACACCGTTTTATCGACTTATCAACCACATCACTGATTTCCTATAATTCGATGTCAACCATCCAACATTTGATGTTGGAAAACTCATAGAATATTTAGTCTTACGTGCAAAGTCACCCTTATTTGAGCTCGTCCCACACAGTTCAGATCAATCAAGTGAAAAATAGAGTTAAAGAAACACTAATATAAAACCGAAGGTTTGGGAAACATACTTGGGAACAAATACTATAAACCCATTTGATCTTATCTTCACTATTCTGGCCTCCGTGTCCGTAGGCCTACACATCAGAAAGAGATGAAATTTCTTTAGATTGAACATGATATAGAAAAAAGTGAACGTGAAAATAGTTTACTCATACACAAGTGATGAACAAGCTTGATCACATACCGTTTTTTGAAGTAAATTAGAGTATGAAGCTCCACTGAAGCCCGGCCAGCCATTTGGGCATTTCTATGTCGGTAATTTAAGTCTGAAAATAATTTACAAAGTCAGCATATCCATGTCATATTAATTTTCTAAATTAGGAGTGCTTATTGAGAATGCACTATGCAATATTCCATGTCATAACAAATAACTAAGATGCAGAGAGAATTTCATACTATCAGCGATTGTAGTGAGTTTCGGTCTATCAAGGAATAGTGTTGGAAGTTTGAATATTCCCAAAGAAGCAGCGAGCAATCTGTGCACGATGACATCTGCAATAAAAAGATGGCTACAGACCCAAAATAATAGGATAATGTCCAAACAGACAACACAAGGCAAGCCTGAACCTGCATATCGTCGAATAGGAGAGGTGAAATGGGTATAGAGAGGTGCTGCAAGCCCATAATGTTGATATTCTGGAGGACTGAGGTCTCCGCTATAGAAGTAAACAGCCTTCACTTGTACAAAAACAGATTTCAGAAATGTCCATAAGCAATTAAATGTCAAAATTCCATATTTAACTGAAATTACCTGTGTCATACATCTAGTAGCTAAAATTCTGATCAGCTTATTGAAGTACGGATCATCACCCTGATAATATATGAATTTGTTCCAGTTAAACAAACAACAGAAGAGAAAATGTTTATAACAATAAGGAATTTGAATAATTAAACAAAGCCACTAGCCAATCAACAATTTGAAAACAAATCTAAAATTGTCCTAAGATTCAATATAATATACCAATGCACGATCAAGAGAATCAGCCAGAGCTTTCGATGATGAGACATCCAAGTCAAGACCAACAGCTACAGCTGTGCGAATCAAAGGTTCGAGCATCTCTTTAGTTGGTGTAGGATGGCGCCTGCAAATAAAAAGAAAGGCCAGAAAGCAATAGTTTATTATAACAATCTCGTCATTCAATCATTAGCCATGAAATTCGATAAAAGAAAGAAAAAGGCATATTTTGAGAGAGAGACAAGAAATAAGTCATATTAGGATATAGATCAGAAATTCCAGCTGAGAAAAATGGATGTTCAAGCTTTTAGATTTTTTCTTTTTTTAAAAAAATGCGGGGGGGTGGGGGTGGGGCGACTCTTCAACTGGTGTTGAGCAAACGGGCTAGTCAGATTAGGCTTGCTTTTAATATGGTAACTGTAAAAAACAGATGTGAAGTGGACAACTCGTGGAAATGTTTATCATACAACTCCGCTCCAACCATTAGACCATTCCACGACGAAAAGCCCCCATAAAGAGATACAAGAAGAACCAAAGGGAAGCCCCAATAAGAAAATGTTTATGTGATAGCTCTTTACCTTAATAACGAACACAGCGGAAAATGCTTTAAAATTTTTTCTGCTACCGAAACATTTGCTGCAAGCATAAACTCCTCAACCATTTGGTTAGCTTCTCGAATTTGATACATACCTGGAATAAAAGGTTTGAGAAGCTTTAAAGAAAGGAAAAGGAAAAATCCTAGCACATTAATACACAACTAATAAGGAAACAGAAGTCAGTTTAGATTTTTTTTTTTAAAAAAAAAAAAAGGATAACGAGAACATCTTTTCATGTTAATTTGACTGTTTCAACTTAAATATTTGTGTGCTCGAGGATTCACAAAACCATTTTTGTGTCCAAGGATTCACAAAACTATATATGAACAAATGTCACATCCAGACATACCAATATCAAGAGGGTCATGTGTCTCGGTGTCAATTTGAAATTTAACTTCAGCAGAAGCAAGAGTCAAAGCTCCTCTCTCAATTCGTCTCAACCTCATTTTCTGCAGGTCCACAAAGTTGTGGAATGTTAAAACACTACAAGTCAGTCTGAGGCAAATCCTTGCGATTATTTATAGAACAAAAGTAAATATAGTATACTTACCTTTGCTAAAGCATTCATATTTCTCAAATCTCTAGTTATTGGATCCATCAATCGACTGCAAGTAAATACAGCTTTGTCAAAATAAAATTTTAGGTTTAAATAAACCCCAAACATATTCTGAAATTAAGTAAAGCACAGTGATAAATAAATCCTTAAAGGGAATTGGCAAACATGTTTAAGCTTGATTTGACAAATACGCATATAACAAAGAAAAGGTTGTAGATTATTCACAAAGGTTGCAACTCAGAGATTCTACGGTTCTGTATGAGCACCAAAATGAACAATATAGAGAGATAGAGGGAGACCCCAAGAAAATCCTACACAGTAAGGAACACAAGAAAATATAAGCAAATCTACGCTCAATTAAGAACATATAAAAGGGGGAGAAGGCACTGCTAACCTCTTCTTCATCCCAAACACATAAAGTGGAATCCTTCCCAAATATCAAGAATGCAGCACACTGATTTTAAATGAGAAATTAAGCCACTAGTTCAAAGCTATTTTGGTCGTACTTTCTATTTTTGAGGATAGACAATAAATAACATATATTTGGTAAACAACATTTATAACATATTTCGGAAACTATTTTAAAACAGGTGAAAATTTTCTTCTTTAAAAAGTCGTGAGAGTACATAAATAATTATTTCAATTGCAGAATAAACTTTTATATTCTACCCAAAACAATTCCTAAATACAATTTTGAAAACAAAAGCAGAAACCAGGAACCTCTTTTCAGAACAGCCCCCAAACAACCACTGATAGTCTCCATAGCCTCATGGTACTCTCTCCACGACCAAAATAGATGAGCATCTCAAGTTGGAGAATCCTCACTTCCAAAGACTACAATATGCTTTACAAAACAGCTCCCAAGCAACCCCCATGAATCCCTCACAAGTTTTCTTACCACAATCAATGAGCATGTCCTGCTGACAAAGTCTCATTCCAGGAAAGACTTATTTATGAAGTTCCTTGATATAGCAACTTACTTAACAACCAGCCATGCAATGCAACTATAAGATGCAATAAAGGGCTACTGCATGATCAGAAAAACCAACCCTAAAGACATCCAATCATCCACTGTTCATGACATCAATAATGGCTTAAAAAAAATAAAAGACAGTAAAGGCTTAATAGGAGACATGATCACCACCATGTCAAAATGCTAGCAATCACCATAAATGTTATAGAAGGAATATTACAAACTCCAATAAAGTTCAGACAGTTATAATGACATGAAATTACCTGTCGTCCATCCTTGCTTGAGCTTCAACGTATGATAATGCGGCACTTGATTTAATGATGCTTTTGGTGTAGCTAGTAGAAACAATATCGGCTTCAGGTGTCATTTCCTGAACATCAGACGCAAGTGATTGAAACTAAATTCGCAAATTATGGGGGAGGAGGGAATACTGAAGTCTAAACATAATCGCGTATGAGTAAATTTTCCCACATAGGAATCTAAGCCTAATTGATTAATAAACAATAGATAAACAAATAATCAAAGTAAACTGTAAAAGATGACAAAAGTTAATGGTATCATAAAAAAGAGAATGTACAATATGATAAACAGCCAAAGGGTAGGATTTTCATAAATTTAATATCAAGAAAAACAAAAGTATGAAGATGTTACTGCAGAATAAAACTCTATCCACATTTCCCAAAAAAATGATAAACCACATACCCAAATTACTGAAAATGCCAATCTTTCCACATCAGCTCGAAGAGAACATATATCTGCAGATTAAGATTTCTCATCACATTGAGCTAAAGTGGATAAGAATAAAACCTATCAAACGTGCAACATAATAGCAAATGTGGACCTTCTGTTAATGGTTTCGGAAGCATATCTATCCTCCGCTCAACAAGGTAGACTGATGTGCCCCTTTGTGCAGCCTCGTCATCCAGTGCAGTGCCCGGATGAACAAAATTTGTTACATCAGCAATATCTAATTGAATCTCATTAAAGATGCAAACAGCAAACCAAGCTTTTATTACATAAAATGAATGAATATACAAGAGCACAAAAAAATACCAGTCCCAGAAAAGGAATCCAAAACCTAACAGCAAAATCAAACTCCAATCCAAAAATATAGAATCAAACTTATAATTACAATAAAGTTGAGTAACAAACTGCAACGAAGTGGCATTAAATCTAATAATCTCCAAAATCTCCACCCAAGATCTCTCTAACCACTCTAAAAATCCTACAATTTCTCTTGAGCCAAATAAGCCACAAAGCAGAAATATAACAAGCATGCCAAGGCGAGCCTTCTCCCATGGAAAATTCACAAATTTGTGAAAGAAATAAAGAAAAGGGAGAGAGAGAGAGAGAGAGAGAGAGGGAGGGAATCCTAAAGAAATAACAATCTGAAAGGTTTTTTTTTAACTAAAGCCCTTGGACCGGCAACCTAAAACCCACAAAAAAACATGTATAAAAGAAGAAACACGAGGCAAGGCTTGATTAAGAAGTGGGTTCTTCTTTTGTATCTGGTCTTGGCTGTTGCTGGTGCTCTCTAAAAGGATATCCCTAATGAGGATCTTAACTTTTCTAGAATACCTGTTATCTTCCAAACCACTATGCGTATGTCACGATTGAGGACTGTGAACAGGCTTGAATGAGAGACCAACATGAGAAAGGAGAATCAACATCTATCGTGAGGGAGTAGCTTTCCATGCATCACAAAGTGACATTCCTAAATATTGCATCTGCTACGGGTGTAATAGAAAAAACAGTAGCACCTGCAATCCTACTCAATCCACCCTAGTAAAAACTAATCTACTTCTTTCAGTCTTATTTAGGATGACATTATTTGAATAGTAAACTAGATATAATTTTTTTTTCAATGGGGTCTCAATCCTGGTACAACTGAGTACTGAGAATATTATATTTCAAGAATCCAAATAAAAGAATATTTAATTATTCTCTATAAAAGGGATGAATAAATGGCATGAACCAAAGGATTTAATTAATCATTTAAAATCTTTTGGAACCATAAAAGTATTTTAGAAACCCATCGTTAAGACTCTTCAGTAACATAAACCTCTACAGCATATAGAAAATCAAAAGATTGAGGATACGAACTCCAACTTCAAAATTCCCATTTGGAAGAGCTGTACAGTGAAGTGCATCATCGATATCTTTGCAACCTGAACAAACAAAAAAAACATCGACTCCAATTGTTGTTTGACAGAATTGACATGACTACACCATCAGGCATCAAGGAACAATAACAGGTAAATAATGGAAAATGCAGGGGCAATAGAGTAAAAAAAAAAATGTTCAACTACCTGGAGGGTCTACACTAAAAACATTCAAATGCCGCAAATCCTGTCGAATGGGGTTTGCTACATCAACAGGAGACACTGACCATGGTAATGGTGGCAAGCATGCCATAACTTGTGAAGAAAATGGCCTGGAGTTTATATCATTTTCAATTAAGACCACCTGAAGTATTCAAAGGGTTCAAATAATTCAATGAATAAGAAAAGGCACTGAAAGATCTTCCACCCCCCCAACCCCACGTATTTCAAACTAACTAATAACTAACAATGTGTACTGCTCGTATTTAATTCTCACTTTCTTATAAATTGTTAGATGTCGGTATTGTACAAATACATACCTCGCTTTCTGTATCCCGATCTCCTATTTCTCCTATAGATCGCACATAATGTCCTGAAGGATATCTAGATAGACGGTCCCAAGAATCAACTGCTACAATAATTCTCTTGTCCAAAAGATTCTCAAGCTGACGAGTTTGGATTCTAATCTTAGGAATCCGACGATCTTTGGAAACAAATAGAGCATAGGCGACGCCGCCACTTCCGGCAGGCATAGGCATTGGATCCAAAGAACCACAATAACTGCATTAAAATTCAACATCAGACAAACAACTCCACTGTGATACGAAATTTGTGCTACAATCTTGGAGAAGTAAAGAAACAAAACTGTAATGAAGAAAACAAAAGATTTATAAAATCCCCAAACCAACTATAAAGCTAGGTGGAAAATCGCACACTATATTTTCAACATTATCTACAAAAGTTAGTACCATCTTGATAAGCTCATAGTGGGCTAATACATGAATTGAATCTAATGGGCCCTTTACTGAGCGGTAGAGTCACGCTCTTTAAACGCCCTAAGAAATAGGCATAAGTCATCGGTTCTAATCCAATAAAGGTGCTCTATTTTCCACAAAACTCCCGTCTTAGTCTTGATTTTTCAGCAGAGGATGTAGATTTGGAAAGGAAAAAAAAAACAGATTTTATATACATATAAAAATATATTCATGTACATATGCACCTAGAATGTATTTAAGTATTTATTAGAAGAACAAAAAGTATATGTACATGTGTAGAGCAAAAGACACTCTATGGAACAGAGGAATCTAGCAAACCACCAAGATAACTTACGAATGCCAGTTACGCTTTATGATACCAACAACACGTCCAGCTGGACGTGGTGAACTAGAAGAAGAATCTCCACTAGAGCCCTGTAGCACAGATGCAGCTCTTGGGGCATCATCAGCACTACCAGGAACAAGATGAACATCTTCTTCTTCTTCATCTTCTGCAATATGACAATCAGAATGTATCCATCATAATGATATTGTGTGTGTACACACGCGTGCAAGCCCGCATGTGTGTGTGAGAGAGAAAGAGAGCGAAGTTCAATCCCCAATAGAAACTTGAATTGAAAATACAGGGCAAATAATTAGTCACTTCCTGATAGAGACATTTTTATCCTTTCTACCCTCTTCATTCAAGTTGGCATATAATTGAAATTGTTATAACTCAAAAGCATCCGACTCCCAACCTAATCCTTTGCACCGCCCACTGCCCACCACCCACACTGAATAGAAACTTATATTGGAAACACAAAGCAAAATCATTAGTCACTTCCACTAAGGGAATTTGCTAACCTTCCTATCATTTTCATATTTAAGTTATCATATAATTGGAACTCTTATAATTGGTAAGAATATGACTCCAACCTAATCTTTATCCCGTTTCACCATACACGGACACCCATGCACACTCACATATACATGTTAAATCCTAACAGAGTTCACACTGACCTCAGTTCTCATTTAAATAAAATATTCATGAGGATAAAAATTAATCACCTTCATCTACTATAGTCAGAGACTTCTCTTCATGCCACTGATCTCGAGACAGAAGTTCAACTGCCACAACATCACCATCGAAAGCCCGGTTCATGTTGGTACGCCCATAAATGATAATTTCATCACCAATACTCTCACTTCCCACATATGCTTCAAATGGATTGTATCGATTAACACGGAGCTTTCCTTGATGATATATACCACGATGCAAACCAGAAGTAATTTCTGACATAGGTTTATGCTGAAAGAAAGAAGAGCAGGATATGTTAAAAACTAGAAACCTAATAAGATGGTAGTATGTTACCCGAAATAAATGAAGTCTAGCATATTCATTGTAATACCTCAGAGTAAAGAACCTTTCTCTTCGATGGCCTCAAATCTTCAACGTCCTCCATATTTGCATCTTCATTTGCACTTTGCACTAATAGGTCAAGTAAATGAGTTTGACCCAAAGATCTAACATATGATTCAACTGTAAAGACCATACAAATTAACCAAGTTAGCCAAGTATATGACATTAAAAAATGAAGGGGGGAAAAAGCATACGCACGGGTGCACACACACAATCATTACAAGCGTGCCTTTAGTAGACACCAAGAGAGATGCTTGAAGCAACACTAAAAATAACAAAATATTCAACATACTCGTCTCTGCACAAATTCCCTCTTCAATGGCCTTTCTCCTATTCTCTCTGTCATTGCTTATGAGTAGAACACGAGTAGCACCACCAAGATGATTCTGATACCACTGAGCAGCCACTCGAATTGCTGAATCACAATGTTGGAGAAATCCCAGTCATTAGCTTATAAAAAGGTTATGGAAACACATATACAGAATATTTTGGCAGTTGATGTAAATAATGAATTAGAATGTGAGTATGAATTATATCAGATATAAATATTGTCCAAGTGGGATAGAGAGGATGAATGAAACTATATGTAGTCCAACTTCAGTACAACGTTAAAGCATCACATTATGTAATTTCAAGAGAATACCTCTATCATTTCGATCATTTTTACTTTCTCCACTCATCTCCTTAATATATGTATCCCTGCCAAAACAATGTCTGTCAAAGGAAGCTCAAAATTCTAACTGCCATGAAAGTGCATGTTTTTCCATGTAGATTTTGATACTTTTTGCCATAGGAAGTTACAAAAAGATTTATAGGGAAACACAGCAAATTAGAGTTGTAGGTTTATTTTCTATCAAAAACCTTGATATCACACTTCATTCAACAATTACAATAACTAGCTCAGCCCTAGTAAAGCTCCTATAAGTTGTAATTAGTTTTTTCTTTCAGTTTTTACCTAAAAGGCATAAAATCACTAGCTTGATGTACGTAGAAGTTCAAACCAAAGGCACCCAATCAACTGGTTAATTGGCACAGTTTCTATTTGGAAGCTGGTATTAGCAAAGGAGTTGGTAGTAAATAGCAATATCCCAAGTTCCCATATAGTTTAGAAACAAAATAAAAGAGGATAGATTTTGAATCTCCAACCCGTGTGAATTTATCCTATTGTTTATTTAGAGGGTACAATATCATTCAGAGATGACCATGAAAGGCAGCATTAACGAAAGGGTAAACAGAAAACATACCTGTGGTGCTCGTTAGAGAAAACAAAGAATCTCCGCAAAGGATTGCTGCAGAGAGCTCTAACTCTATTGTAAACAGACAAGTTCTTGTTCTTAACCTCATCCAGCACAACTGATAGCATAACCACGTCATCAATAGCAGGATTTTCGAGCAAATCAATCTGTAAAAACACTTCATTTCATAAAAACACTACAAGTTGATAGCTTAATGTTATCAACAGGAACTACATGAAAATAACCTGAGTAAGAACAACATTGGTGTCAAGAACTAGAATTGGAGATGTAGCACTCAAGCGAGCAACAGAAGAATCGCATTTTTTGCAAATTGAAGTCCCGCAATATATATCATCTCGAAGATAGTGTTCTCTCACTTGCTGTCATGAAGAATGGAAACCCCAAAAAACAAAGTAATGATAAAAATTATGAAGTACGATATAAGGATGGAAATAATGAGAAGCATATAATGAGGCCCGAGATTACTAACCTTCATCACCTTCCCAGACTTTGTCTTTTTAACAAACGACTTGTTATGCAACATGTCTTCTGACGGCAGCTTCAACTATTATTCCACTAAAAGCTACAAGAACAATCATGAATCTGAGACATTCTTAAATGAGACTAACTACTCAATGACCCAAAGCAAAAACAACCACTAGAATTGTCGCTAGAGCACAGCTGATTGCCGCAGAAAAAGTATGAAAACCAACCTAATGTCTAAAGATCAACGAACCCATCACATAAAAAACCAATTGAAGTTGCCAAGGTAGCAGGCAATGCTTTCCAACAACTAACCCAATACCTTCAACCAATAGGATAAGCTGGAGAACCAAACTTAGTGAAAACACATTGAAAAACAATAACTAACCCCCTGTGGAAATCCTTAGATGCAAAAGAAGAATAAAAAAAATCAAGGTGTAATAACTCAACTTTCTGAGATCTAACAGGAGTCATTACTACATGCATACAATTTCGAAACCAAAACTAGTTGACCAGTTTGACATAAAATAAAAATTTCTAAATAAATAAAACATTGCCAAGACAGTTTAATGAAAATCAAAGAAAAACTTTTGTTCGAGGTCCCCTAAAAACGTTAATAAAAAACATTTAGAGTTAAAATCACTAACTCAAAGGTTCTAAGTCAAAACATGAAATATCTCAAAGACATGAAATCAATTGGAAACATTGGTACTAGTCTCATGGCATCGTCAACAGATCGCCTTGTCATGCACTTCCAACACTTGATTGTCTTGTCCCTGCTTAATCTTTTATTTTGAGAAGAAGATTCTCATGCTAACACTGAGTTCCATAACCAACAGCCTAAGCAAGCTATCTTTTCAACCAACGCATACTCAAGTCCAAAGTTCCAAGTAGTAATCATATTACTTGTACCAATTAGAGGCTCGTAAACACATGAGTCCTATCTTAGAAACCAAACCATACTTAAGTACTTAAGAGTCCCTGACACATTAATTTCCTTTGTATTTCCAAAATAACAACCTTTTTCAAACAATCTTCTTTTCCTCCCACCTATCTTTGTTTAGGCCAACAAACTTAAGGTACTCTTTCCACTTTTTAAGTGTTTCATATATTCATTATACAAATTATGGTCTACTTAAAAGTTTTTCCCTTCCCGTTTGAAATTTCCATCTCGTAGGATTCTCATTCACCTATTGTTGCTGCTTTTAAAGTAAACTCCATAAGTTTTCCTCTCGATCAAGTTAACTAAACTAAGGCCTTTTTTTCACAACAAGGAAATGGATATGATCTAAGTACATTGAGGTACCTTGAAAACAATAATTCAGTTAACAACTTGCTTTTCCACTTTAAGTCCAAAGTCGTATTCAATCATTTCGGCTTTCTTCATATTATCACTTATACTCCAACTAGTAACTTCATTTCTTTTAGGCACAACACCTGAAGAACCAAAAACAAATATATATATATATATACCTTACTTTGTCCATCAGTCCCCAATACCACAAAAGTGATCATGACATATTAACCCTTTCAAAATTCTTCTTGAGAGACATCGACTTTATTAGATAGTAACCTTTGAAGACTAAAGTATTTTTTAAAAACCTTTTCATTCTTTCTTACCTATAACCAACTTTAATCTCGTACCTAAGTATGTGACTTGTTGTGATAAAGTTTCCCTTAGCGCCACTTTCATTGTCTAGCAAAATAAAACCCAATTTCCTTAGCAGATTCTCACCTTGACAACTTTATTCTCTTGCTTAAATAAGTACATCCTTTTTTATCTTCGCTGTCACAACGCTACATAGTTTTACCAAGCTCTAAGATCTTTGAACTGAAATATTTACTCCTCTAACAGAGTTATTCTATGAGTTACACTAGTGTCATGTAGCCTCCTGAGTCCTAACACCCTTTCTTCTTCTATAGATCCATGACTAAATAACCAATGCCTACTAACCTTTATCAAATCAGTAAACAAGTAAAAACAAACAACTGTCACATAAAGCTAAATAAATAACTTAATGTACAACTTACTCTCAAACACGAATATAACATCCAAATACCATGGGTAAACCAAATCCTTGGCCAAATCTTAATGGGCATTCAAGAGCTAGTGAAGAAACCAAAGAAAACTCACCAAAACTTGAAAAAGAAACCCCTACCCACAATATGCAATAACCGGTGGTAGTGGGGCAGCGGACCTCAGAGAGACGGAAAGAGAGAGAGAGAGAGGACGAACAGAAAAGATTTTCACCGACGATCGACGGCGAACGGCGCCACTGTGAGACGCGGAAGGGTGTCGATTGAGAGAGTGGGGGGTTTTCAGGTGGCTGCTGAAAATCCAAAATTTCCAGCAATGAAGCTTGTGAATTCAACAAGCGAGATAAAAGCTTGTCACTGCTTTCGAAGTTGAATTACGAGAAGCTTGATTTTGAAGTTGGAATGGAATGGAAGAAACTGGGGTTTAATCCAAACGTTAAGAAGGGTTTTGAGGATTTTTTGTTTCGGCTTGGATGACCTAATACAGAAATCAATTGCCCAAAATGCTTCCCTCCAAAATCAACCAAAATAACCTTCTTTTTTTTCCTCTTTTTTTTTTTGTTTTTTTTTTTTTTTTTTCCTTTTAATAACCAAATATTACTTGCAATTTGATGTATAAAATACACTCAAATAAATATATTGAAGTCTTACATGGAATTTCATAGAAGAAGCACGTAAAAAGATGTCTTAGTAATAATACCTAGTTAAAGCCAATACTAAAATGTAGAGTTGGTCAACTCGACAAATAATGTCAGTATATACACGTACAATGAAGCATAAGTAGTAGTCTAGTTCCTATTTCATAAATTATGTATATATAATAGCAATTTAATAATAGTTAGGAATGAACATTTTATTTAAGACGGTGTCAACTATACAACAAGTTAATACTATAAGCATAACAATCATAAAACTCATGACTGTCACAATTTAAAAGCTAAACAACCCATCCCCTTTCAAACACTAGCAGAATCAAAGTATTTAACAATCATAATTCCGTATTGTCACAATAACGAAACTTTCAAATTACATAAACAAAAGGAAAGTCTTTTTAAAAATTTTAATCTCAAGTCTCATGTCTCAAACATGCTATATGCCACACCCCCTTCCCGATTATCTTCTAATTTTGAGAAGGGATGTTAAGACAATAGTCGTCAACCCTCTTGTGACAACTATTGTCCAACATTTTCCTGTGAACTTGTCTCCTTGGAATCTGTTAAATCTGATTAGCAATTTATAATCTCTACATCTTACCATAATCTTGTCATCAAACCACTGCACATATACATATACACTGTTAATCAGTTATCAAACCAACATATATTAACAGATTTTGGAAACTTAAATTTAACCCAAAAACAGTTTGACACAAGTTCTACCCCTTCTCCCATGACATGTACAGACAAAAACTAGGGTATAAACAAAAGAAAGTGGACCACCTCAACTTCAAAATGCTCGGAAGATCCTGAGTGGTGACTGACTGGCATATTTGCTCAGCTTGGGGACATCGACCACTACCTGTGGAGGAAAACATTTGAAAATATGAGCTTAAAATGCTCGATGAGTGACTATTTTAAAAGAAACGTGTTTTGATACATACATAACACAAACAGGCTTATCATAAAACATTTACATTCTCATTTTAAGGGTTAGAAAACAAAAACTAAAAACATAAATCATAGCATAAAAATCCTGAATTACAACTCGTCATCGTTTCATGTAAAACACCTCTACTCCTCTGTCTGAACATAGGGGAGAGTCTTTTTGTTCAATCCCTAATAACCTTAGTTGAGAGAGAGCCCTTTTATTCAATCTTATCAACGTCGATAATATGGGTTGTACACGTAGAGCTGAATTGGAACCTGACCATCTTACCATACCTTCGGTGTCAAGGATTCCTAACATAACTGTGATCTGGGTACCTTACCATATCTTCGGTACCAACATAATAGTAGAGTTGTACAAGGCACAAAACATTTAAAAACGTTTCATGAACATGAACAGAGTACTTATAACAACATGATTAAAGTTTCTGTCACTGCATAGTGTCTTGTAATCAGTAACGTGCTTATAAGATTCCTTTCCTAAAAATATCATGTTTCACTGTATAAACATAAACCTATGGAAATCGCATGCTAGTTTTACATTTAAAACCTTATTCTTTGAAATCACGGATCATGTGATCAACATATAACTAAAGCATGCGTTGAAGAAACTATGGTTTTAAAACAACATGTTAAACTGACTATGCGCTTAAAATTATTTGTAAAACTACACATTAGAAATCATTGTGAAAACTTGTCACTTACTATCTTAAACTACTTATTCAAGGGTTTGTAAGCCTCTCCTATTCGTGTCTACTCTGAAATAGGGAAAGGTTCCTTGGTATTAGTATAGGTGAAAGTGGCCAAATTGCCAACTCAACATGCCTACCTTTTTAGGGACTTGTCTGATCTGGGAGCTGAGAACTCAATCCACAAGATGGAATTCACTCCTTTCCCGAAGCAGGGATAAGTAGAGAGATTGCTCCCTTAAGGGCTGATTCCGGGTCTTGAACATAGTGGCCACAACTTCTCTTTGGAAGAGAGGATTCAGTCATAGTAGAACTATGACTTATGTTCATTAGAGGGATCAGTGGTACTTAAGGAGTTAGATATAACTATAGGGGCACAATGGTTATTGGCTCAGTTGTACTTACGAGTGATCTGTGAAGGGTTGTTGCACTTCTGATTGGTTAAGATGGACACATAATATATATGTGGAAGAAGAGTTCAGTTGTCGGTCTTTAGTGGAGTGCCTGGCCGTTAACGGATGGTGGATTGCGTGACTAAAAAGTTTAGTCAGTTATTCACATACCATTGGAGCTTTGAGCTACAGGTCCATAAGGTCCCATTAGTAGCTCAATGAATTCAGTTGAGGAACAGTTCTTGGTGTTAATTTGAAATGTTCAAATTGACAAGAGGTATTTTGATTATATATGATATAATCGATATGATGTATGAGAAACATCTAGTGGAGGATTGATGTAAATGAGATTTACATTAAGTACCATGGAATAGAAAAAGAATGGTTTATATGTTTCATGATATTAAATATTAAAACTATAGGTTATAAATATAGTATGATAAGTTGGTTATCATTTATATTTATAATAATATTAATTATTGGATAATTAATTCTTTTTATTTAATAACCAATTGAGTGAGTGGTTATTGGTGATTCATGGTAATCGTGAGTTAAAAAGAAAATTGTTTTCCCAATTTTAGTAAGTTTTTACAAAAAGCAAAAATTGTTTTTTAGTTTTTCTCTCGCAAAAAAGAAACTCACGGCGCTTGTCAAGTAAATACTGATTTACTAAGCGACAACGTGTTTTAGTAAACGATCGTGTAGTGTTTTTTAGGCGACAGACACTGAGCTAAACGATCGCTTAGCTTTTGCTAGACGATCGTTTAGTTTTAGCTAAACAATTGGGCATCGACCTATGCGATAGGTTTCTATCATCTCCCACTTGCCCAATCGTGTACACAATTGTTCATTCCTCACTCGTCTGCCTCATTCCAAGTCCAAACAGAGCCCATCCTCTAGGTTCTCACACCTAGAATATCAAGGTAAACTTCTTGGTGGTGTCATACTCAACTCGACGTCGTCGAGGTTCTGTGGAGGTTGTTCGTGTTGCTGAGGAGTTCGTGATCGAGTCGATCACTGAGGACAAGCGCGAAGTGTTCGTGCAGTGTTACGGTCGTGTTGTTCGAGCGTTTGAGGTTGTTGTGTTCGAGTGTTTGTGAGCAAGGAGCATGGAGACGAGTCTACAAATGTTTGTAGCTTTTGTCTTGTTCATTTGTAGTTATCATGCTGTAATTTCTATATTGATTGTATAACTGCATGTTTCTGTTTCGACTGTAATTTATAATGCTCATTCATGATTGTAATTTGAAATGATCTATTTTTCGCTGCTCATGGAAATCTCGATTTCGATTTCCTTCAAAGCATTCCTGGTAAGACTTACCTGAATAGTCTTCCCTCATTAACTTCTTTAACTTACTTTATCGCATCACATCAGTCAACGACCGCCTCGTTTGCCAATTGAGTCTTTTGACCGATATTTACTTCGCAACCCTTCTAACACATTGCCTTTGCATCCTCTTGGAGTGCTTGCTTGGGCAACTTGGTCGTTTGCACACTGCCTATTGACCTTCACCAACCTCATGTGAATTTGGTTGCATACTTCTTTACCAGCCTCAACCAACTCTTACTCACACAAGAGCCAACTTAACTCCCTTTATGGCCTTCCACGTACGTCATGACTATACTTAGCCGTAGTGTCTCCTTCTCGAACTTCTGGCCACATGGTATTGGAAAGACAGGCCGCATAGCATGTCATAACTTCATCACATGGAATTCTTTGTTTTCGTCTATGTATTAATTTTCTGTCTACTTCACCCGAAAGCTTAACATTCCAAAATTAGAATATTTTTCTGCCCCCTAAGTACTCGAGAGCATTGCTTTCTAACACTTGGAATATTTTCCTCGTTTTGACCTTTACAACAAACACAATAAACCTTACAAACATTATAAGTACATACTTACAAGAGTTTAAATACATATTTAAGAGGACTTAAACATAATTAACTAGTAAAACAAAGCCAAGAGTTTACAATTTACCTTTTCCTTAAAGAAATTTTGTCATCGAAATTTGCCTCAAGCTCCGTTAAGTGAATAAATGAGGATATTTGTTTTTCATTTGTTCCTCGGCTTCCCATGTAGCTTTTTCTATTCCATGATTTCTTCATAACACTTTAACTAGTGGAATAGTCTTGTTTCTCATTACCTGCTCTTTTCTGTATAGATTCTGTATTGTTTCCTCTTTATAGGACAAAATTTCCTTCGACTGTATTGGCTGGTCTCGTAGAATATGACCAGGGTCTGGAACATACTTCCTCAACATAGATACATAGAAAACATCATGTATACTAGATAACTCTGCAGGTAATACTAATCTATAAGCCGCTGGCCTACCCGTTCAACTATCTCGTAGGGTCCTATATATCTAGGGCTTGTAGGTTTTATGCCCTAAAACTCGTAGATAGTAAATTTTATTAATTGACCATCATCAATAAAGAGTTATGGATGTTAATTCAATAAATGTTATCGCTTGTATTGTTGTATGTTTTGTCTTAATATCCTTAAATCCAATAAACTAACATCCAAGGTTGTCTATGAGTCTTGAACCATATGTGGAGACATATAGGGATCAATGTTCAAGATACAACATAAAGGGTCTATAGTATAGAGATAAAATGGTTGGTGATGGTAATTTGGAAGTCAATTTTACTCGACAACCAACTTCCCTTGAACGCGTTATGCGATGTATGTTCATAAGATATGCGTTGACAGTCATGCGTCGACGGTCATACGTTTGAATGAAAATTGCGTTAACGAATGTATGCGATGATCATGCGTCTTGCCACAAGTTTTCTTGCGTTCATGCCAAGTATAACATGAACGCAAGTTTCTCGGGTAATCCGAGGTTGAACACAGGGACTTGTAACTATATGTTTGTAATGATGTGCTTGCGGCGGTTTAAATAAAGGTGATGTTGCTAAGTTAATCCTACTTCTACTCCTATCTAACAGACAACGCAATGAGAATTATGCATGAAAGGTAGAGATGCGACAAACCTTGACATGAAATAAATGTATGGGAAATAGATAGAATGCGGAGATGTTTTCATTGCAACCCTTAAGAGTGACCACAAGGGAAACCTTAGTCAACGCAAACTAATGTGATCATGCAACACTCATACAATAGTAAACCACCTCTCGATACGAATGCTACGGTTTTTAATGCTAGAACGCATGCGATGTATGTGCAGAGGTGTCTATAGGGCCTACACATAAGCCTCTAATTCTTGTCTATGCAATGATACACAAACAAGGCGACCACATATCATCATTCCTATTCCTAGGGTGCACGCGATGCAGTGTTGACAAACAGAGCTTATCTCTAAGTCCCTATCTCTTGCTTATGTCGATCTAGTATCGCTCCTGTCTCTTATACACATCTAGATGTGTATAAGAGACGCACGCGATGCAGTGTTGACAAACAGAGCTTATCTCTAAGTCCCTATCTCTTGCTTATGTCGATCTAGTATCGCTCTCTCGAGTTTAGATTCTAACCTAGCTCTCTCGAGTCATTAGGTTCTTTCTTTAGACTCTCTCTCAAGTAGCTCTAAAAGGATGTTGAATACAACATACGACAAGAAAAATGCATGAACTTGGTTGACGCAAGATTGTTACGATCCTTAGTGAACAACGCATACCTTGCTTAATGCGTCCAATCACTTACCCTCCCAGGGAGTTGATTGTTGCTAACTTCATCATAGACAAGCAATGCATTAGCCTATAGACAGGCGTTGCAGCAGCTTTACACTAAGCAAATAAGGTTACTCACACACTCGCGCAATGCACACCTCTCGGTGGGTTGCTACATGTTTCATATTCCTAATCCACATGACTAAGTATGCAATACCCAAGTAATCCCACTAAGTTTTGCAATGAAAGTAATGATGCTATGCAAGAAGATAGAAATAGAGTTGAAGGAATAAAGAAATGCATTGAAAACACATTGTATTAATTTCTTAATTCAAAATGTCATACAATACAATGTAGGAAAAGAAAGGAAAAATAAATGACTAGCTAGAAGCAAAGCTTTGCTTCCAGCGGATGTGCGTCAAGGCTGCCGGTGGTGCCATGGATGGGCGGAGAAGCTGACTCTCTCGAGATCTAACTTCGGTCGAAGGCTCCGGTAGTCACTCGGAATGGATGAAAGAGGTGAAGAACTCTCATGCGTCTTCTCACGCGTTTGTCTGGATCGCGGGGAAAATCCCCGGTTGAGAGAAAATCTCCTGATGATTTGGAATTTTGCTCATCGGCTTCTATTTATAGAGTTTAAACTACCGACAACATTAATTAGACTGCTCTGAGTCTGACGTTCGGCACAACAATTCTTTCTGAACCTCTTCCACCAACAGTGCGGTAAGTGAAATGTCAGCATCAGCTTTTGATTTTCTCGAAGCAGATGCGTTGATGCGTTCATTCCACCAACCTTGCGTTGATCCCATTAGAATGCATTGTCGCATAGCCACAATCATTCAATGGTTGCATTCGCTTAACACCGCAACTCTACATGATGACCGCAATCGCCTAACGAACGCAACTCCCATGCGATGGACGCATACGATTGATTACCGCAACATCCATGTGTTGATCGATGCATTTGTCTTGCAATGGATTGTTTCTCCGTATGCAGTCGTCTATGCAATTGTCCAGTTTCCGCGTTTGCGTTCATTTCCTGCATTGGCTACAAAAGTAGAACATTGAACGCATAATTAACACAAAGTAATGGGTTAGCTGAGATTCGCAATGCTAATCGACGTAAACTCCTTTTCTCATGAGTTTCTATCATGATCGATGCAATTTCTACCTAACAACTTTCATAATTCTAAGTAAAAGGACTAAGATGGCATGCATTTCTGCATGTCATCGATACCTTATCCTGATAACACTATGGATACAACCCACTTTATATCTGATACAAACGTAATGATCCAACACGTTCATGTAGGTGACATGCAAGTGGGGGTATCCTATGCAATGAGTTTGCGTAAGACTAAACAGCAAAATAGTAGCCACTAGACGTAACACCGTTGACTAGTTAGGTTTCTATTTCAATAGAATGATCTAGGCAACTTAGTCTTAATCCAGAGTATATTATGAACTTTTATTCATGAGGAATTGTCCTTTCATTTGCGTGGGTAAAGATGGCCAGTTCGCCGAACCAATATACCTACTATTTTGGGGACAAGACCGAGTGGGAATTGGGAATATAATAATACAAGATGGAATTCACTCATTCCCTCCTTAAGGGTAAGTAGATGAGTGTTCCTTTAAGTGGTGTCTCCAGGACTTGAATAAAGGGCCCTACCCTCTCATTGGCTCGAGAGGGATTTCTATTTATTGGTTGGACCATAAACAGGTTGTTCATTAGATGAGCATTGGTACTTAATAAGCCAAAGGTAACCCAAGGGTAAAATAGTAATTTGATTTAGTTGGAGTTACGAACACTCATGAAGGACTAACTTGCTGATCTTGATTTATATCCATGGACATAGAAATACATCTATTGTAAACCTCGTACTCCATTTTCCTACATAAGTGAGTAACAAGCGTATTAAGTAAAATTATGAAATGAGGTAAAGAAAGTAGGAAGATGGAGGAAGAAAATTCTAAGTGTTAGAAATATTTAGTCAAGGGTGAGTTTTAGATAATATAACAAGTGAAAATTGGCCAAGTATGGAAGCAAAGTGTAGTTATGCGTTGATGGAGAGGTGTGGATGCATGAGGTTGCGTGTGTAGCAACCAAGGCTTATAGAGGCTAAGTGTTGAAGGCAAGGATAAACCAGCGTTGGTACTAAGGATGGAAGCATGAGTTAAAAGGCATGATGCATTGATAAGGCTTATGGCAACCAAGGGGCTTGCGAGGGTATTTGGGCGCTGGGCGTTGGAGATGCGCGCGCTGGACGATCGTGTAGTAAATAAGTGGCACTACACGATGAGGTATGTGATCGTCTAGCAAACGACTAGCGTTACACAATCAGGTATGTGATTGTCTAGCAAACGACCGACACTATGCGATGAGGTAGGCGATCGTGTAGCAAATGCGCGAAGTTAAGCGATGCGGTAGGCGATCATGCGGTAAAGTGCGGCGCTAGACAATACGAAGGGTCGCGTTAAGCGATAGCACTATGCGTTGGACGATAGTGTTAAGCAACGAGGTGTTGGCACTGTACGATCGACATCAGCACTAGACGATGAGCTGCACGACAAGCGCTAGACGATGGAGTATGCGATGTGTGCAAGGCGTTGAAACTCGATGCACGCCAAAGTCATGTTATGAAATGAGGAAGGCCTAACGCTTACTTATATGATAAGACTAAGCTATGCGTGGGCTAGGAAATGTGTTGGCTTAGGAATATGTGACCAAAGGGGGGACTAATAGCCTCTAAGTGAGCTATGTGTTAGCCAGATTGGGCGATGCATTATGGAGAAAGCATGCGGCCATGTGGTTGCAAGCGTTAGCTTGGTAACTGACCCTTGCGTCAATAATTAAGTGGGAAGGACCATCTTAATGATTGATCAGCTAAGCCAACTATTATACTCAAGTTTGATATTATCCTTTAAGGATGAGGTGGTAACTTGTTGTTAAAAGGAGAACATACAGCTGCAGTTTAAAAGGGAAGCTCGATTTCAAAGAGAGGGTTGGAGAAATTCACTTGTGCAAATGGAGTAATTCCAGAGCCATTCAAATCCTAAGTATGTCTAGTTGCTGAGATTGAAATGCTGGAAGGAGATTCTAGTGGAATCGAGCGGAGAATGGAGAATTCGACCTCGGGTAAGTTGGGCCAGTCTTAATGACTAAGGAGTCCGGCTCAACCACGAGGAATTCTGAGCTGAAATTTTAAGTTAAGCTTGCTAAGATATTTTAGAGAATTTTTGTAAAGGAAATTTATTGAGAAAAAGCCTGGAAAATTAGTTATTAAAATTGTAAGTTAAATATGAAAGCTGGAACAAGTAGGCAACTGCTTGGGTTGAACAAGCAAGAGTTTTAAGGGCTTGACGATGATGTTGAGCACATGTATTGGAGGCTGAATTGGCACAAGTACACACTGAGAAGCATTAGACCATGCAACGCATATTGAAGTCGTAACCGCAAGTGCTATATGGGCGTTAGATCTTGTAGGCAGGCGCACAAGGATTAGGGCAAGGTTGCATTGGAGTTTATGGGCAAACACAGACGAACGCATGAGTATGCATTGATGGCCACAAGACGGGCGCATAAGCTAAACGATGGTGCAAAGGTTGCTATGCGATTATCCATGGGCGTGACCAGACAACGCTATTGAGGTATACGTTGATGTGCCACAAGACGGGCGATGAGCTAAACGATGGGCACAAAGGTTGCTATGCGATGGGCCATGCGATGGGCAATAGGCATTAGCTGAAAGCTTGATCGCATAGGAGGCTTTAATGCCTAAATAAAGGCATGGACATAAGCCATGAACGCATGGTAATGAAGTTGCTGCCTAGTCAAGTTAAGGCCTAAGAATTTGGCTAAGTGTTCAACGCACAGTGAACATATACATGAAGAGGATTGCCAAAGACTGTGAGTGACTCTAAATGCTTTAAATGTTTTAAGTAAATTACTAATGCTTATGAACGTCTAGCAATGCATGTTTACTGAAAGCTATTTATGACAACTATGCTCAAATAGTTACCAAGCAACTTATCTCACATTAATGTTATGTTTATATTATGATTTTCAATGAATATGAGGATGCATTAGTATAGAATGGTTTTGGGCAACTAAGTTATTAAGAGATAAGAATATGCGAGTTCAGTATGAGTAGTTCAATACTGAAGGACTAGATGAGAAGGTACTGAAGCTCAGTCTTAGATTTGAATAGCTCAGTACTGAAGGACTAAATGAGAAGGTACTGAAGCTTAATCTTAGATTTGAATAACTTGATACTGAAGGACACGGAGAAGGTATCCGAGCAGCTCAATACTGAAGGATACGGAGAAGGTATTTAAGCAGTAGTACCTTAGGTATGACGGTACTTAAACTAGAATCACACGAATGAAAGAAAAGTTGTTATTGGTAGTGTTGAGATCACTCCACACTAGCTATGGATTGACGTTGAGGAATTGAGTAAAGGTTTTTTCTCAACTAAGGATGCAAATTATGTTTTTAGGAAGTGAACAAAAGGGTTCCTTCCCAGTTAAGTAGTAATGCAGTAAAGAATGATAAAGAGTGAGCAAAATGGCTACTCTAGACTAATAGACTAAGGCATAGTCTATCAAAGTAAGAAAAGTGCTATGGTCTATAATTAAATTGAAGAGACTAAGACAAATTATGAATATGATCTATAATTAAATTGAAGAGTAATATTTGAATAAGATTCAAATTAATTCAAGTGAATTAGATTCACAAAGAATCAATTAATAGAGAGCGTTTGCACATATACATGAGATATATATGATAATTAATATACATTAAATTGGGTTTAATGTTATTTAATTATTGTGCAAATTAAAATTAAATAAGTGTTATTTATTTGGGCTAATAAATTAAATAAGTGTTGTTTAATTAAATGGACAAATTAATTAAATAAATGTTATTTAATTAATTATAAAAAAAGAAAATATATTGGGAAAAGGCTTGGCTCTTCTCTATATAAAGAATTCCCTATGGCCCTTTGACGATACAAAATACTGAATATACAATTCTCATTGCGTAGAGACTCTGACAATACACAACTTTCTAGTTTTATTGTGCAGAATTTTCTCTGAGCCTCTCTACTTTCCAAATCCTTATTCTCCTCTCCCTTTCCCGATAGTTGGATACCACCTAACCCTCTATTAGAATCCTAGAGAATAACGAGGTAACTCTCGTAGTAGTATTCGAGATCACTCAAGGAGTTATTCGTGATTAAGACCGTTTGGAGATCCGTTCATCGGAAGCTTAGAGAGGATTGTTCGTGGTACTTGGGGAATCTACAAAGATAAAAATAATTTTAACATTTTCCCCAATATCATGCTAGTTTACGTGTTTATAAATTCTACTTAGTACAACGATTTTGTTTAATATAAGATCGAATCGCGGGATGCAAGGTATTTTCACACAAGATGCTTTTGTTGTGGGTTTTGATCCCTTCAATTGGTATCAGAGTCAATTTTTTGCATTTTTTCTTCTTCGTATTTTTTGAAACAAAATCGTTTAGAGGTGCGTTTTGATATTCAGCATTATCGACTGTTTGAATGGTAGGTTTACAAAATTGGATGTTTTCAATTTTGGCACTAGATTACTTTTTAATTTGATTAAATTTTAAGGGCCTGTTGTATTTTTTTGGGCGTTTTAGTTATGCTTTGAGTCTATAAATCAGTGTTGATTGATAGAGCAATGGTTGCTAAAGAGATCAGGATTAGACGGAGGAGTTTGGGGCAAGTTCAGAGCTAAAAATAAGGAAAACTGCAACAATTTGCCACACAGTATCGCGACGTTGCTATTGCAACATTGCAACGCTGCAAGGCAGGGACGAAGTGTTGCATTCGCAACGTTGCAACGCCGCCCACAATGTTGCAACGCTCCGAGAGTTGACGGAGAAGTTGCAGCACTCGCGAGGGCTTGTGTTGGCTGAAGTCTCTTAACTTGATTTCCTTTTTTATATCTTAATTTATATTAATTAATTAAATTAATATAATGGTTATATTAATTTAATCAATTAATTTTGTTTTAGGATACCAAAATCGATTCATTTTTTGTTGTTTGATTTAATTATGCATTATATGTATATTTTCAATTATTTATTATTTGAATTCATATCACATATAGTATGTCCTATAGATTAAAAATTATTCACTTTAGGATAAACATATACATGCATTATAATTAAATATATAAGGTTATATTTTATATGCATGATTGCATTAACATGCTCGTGCATCATAATATAAGTGTTATGTTAGCGTTGTATGATTAACCTAAGCATGTTCATGCATCATACTATATATTAAAATTATTTTAATAAACATTGGAATGATGTATATGAATGCTTGGAGTTTTATAGATTTAAATAATTCATTAATTTATCAAGAGTTATAGTATTAATGAGATTGATTAAACTCTTGGTTACATGCAAACATAGATCCATTTTTTTTAATGGTTTAAAATTGATTTATGTTATTTCTAATGGGATTAGGAATAAGTTAATCTTTTTAATTTGTTTTAATATAATTAAAATTAATTTCAATAGAAGATTAAATTTATAAAATGATTATCCATAAGGGACATTTGTCTTAGGAAGGTTATGTTTAGGAAGGGTATTTAAGCGAATGGAAACGGAACACCTTCACATGGGAACCGACCTGAAAGGTGAATTGGGAAAATATTTTATAAGCATGTAATAAATGATCGATTTTATTAAAAGAGTTTAATAAACGAAATCAAGTATTGTTAAACCATTCAATATAAATGTTAGATTGAGCAAATATAAAGGACTTAAATAAATTTAGTAGCTGTGTTTTAACTAAGTATAATAAAATTCTAATAAAATATTAGAAAACTTTAGTGGGAAGAAGTTAGTATATATGGTATATCAAATTTCAGCTCTCACGTCCTTAAGAGTTCACACTATGAGATCCATGCTCGGGTTTAGTGTCGCCCTAGGAGCGGCCTCCCTTCAGAGAATGTTTGCATGGGTCAATAACAAGGCGAACGGGGAAAGTATTCATAGTAAGTGGGAAAGGGATGCATGTCAACGTATCCCACGGTCTCCTCCATTAGGTTGCACTGTGAGATTCCTATGGTTCGCCTACGTGTCATCTTAGAGTGACCATCTCTTTAGAGGGCCTCATCATAGGGGTTAGAACACATAAACTCCGGCAATGGATAGGTTTTTAAGGTTAATCTTCATCGGTTGTCTTTCTCTTCGGTAGCCTATTGAAGCATACCTCTGGGATCCAAAAATGAAAGGGGCATACTTATCTGATGAATTAAGTTAGTTAATGAATCCTTGGCCGAAATAATGGTAACTAAGAACTATAGGAATAAGAGTTATTCTAGTATTAGTAATTGGCTGAGATTGTCTCAATTTAGGGGAAGAGTAGCCGATCACCCTTCATTGGTTATTGCTCTAAACCTCTGAAGTATCGTTACAAAAACTAAAATCAAAAGTTTAATCAGGGTTCTTTGATTAAATGTGTTTTTTTGATAAATTGATTGGATAATTAAGTAATGGGTTATTATAAAAATACTAATAAAGTCAATTGATTGTTATATGTTTTAGTATGTCTTTCACAATCATATCTTTACTTAAAAATGAGGAATTAACCGTTGAAAACTATGCGACATGAAAATCTAACCTGAATATGATTCTAATTGTCAATGGTTTGTGGTTTGTCTTGACGAAAGAATGTCCTCTAGTCCCCACTCGAAATGCATCTCAAGCATTGAAGGATGCTTATGACTGTTGGATAAAGGCCAATGACAAGGCCTGAGTCTACATCTTGGTAAGTCTATTTGACATTCTTACCAAGAGGCGTGAGGCCATGATGACTGCATGTCATATCATGGAGTCCCTTCAGGAGATTTTTGGACAACCGTCTGGTCAGACCCAACACGAGGCCCTCAAGTACATTTATAATGTGCGCATGAAAGATAGCCAACTAATGAGAGAACATGTTCTCGACCTGATGGTTCATTTCAATGTCTAACAGTGCGATCATAGACAAGCAGAGTCAGGTGTCCTTTATTTTGGAATCTCTTTCGAAGAGTTTTCTTTAGTTTCATAGCAATGCGGTAGTGAACAAAATACAGTACAATCTGACTACCCTTCTGAACAAGTTACTGACTTTTCAGTCTCTTAGGAAAGATAAGAGACCAGAAAGAGAGGCAAATGTTACCCATTCCAAAACATTTCATAGAGGTTCATCCTTTGGAACTAAGTATGTTCCTTCAACTTCTGGTACTAAGAAAATCTAGAAAAAAACGGGGGAAAGGGAAGGCTCCCGCTGCTGGGAAAGACAAGAGCAAAGCTAAGGCTGACAAGGGTAAATGCTTCCACTGTAATGTGGTTGGTCACTGGAAACGCAATTGCCCCAAGTACCTTGTTGAGATGAAGAAAGAGAAGGAAGGTAAATATGATTTACTAGTCCTGAAAACTTGTTTAGTGGAGAATGACCATAATGCCTGGATACTTGATTTAGGAGCCGCTAATCATGTTTGTTCTTCTTAATAGGGAATTAGTTTCTTTCATCAGCTAGAAGAAGGTGAAATAACGCTCAAGGTTGGAATGGGAGACACCATTTTCAGCTTGTAGGAGCTGTTAAGTTGTCTTTTGGAAATAGATTTTTCGTTTTTAGAAAACTTATACATTGTTCCCAAAATGAAGAGGAACCTTGTTTTTATTTATTGTTTAATTGAACAATCATACTTAATTTCTTTTAATTCAAATGAAGCGTTCATTATGAAAAACGGTGTGATTATTTGTTTAGCTAAACTAGAAGACAACTTTTATGTGTTAAGACCAACATAATCAAAAACATTTTTAAATCATGAAATGTTTAAAACTACTAATACTCAAACTAAAAGGCGAAGAGTTTCTCCAAGTAACAATGATACATACAATTGGCATTTGAGATTAGGCCACATAAATCTCGATAGGATCTGAAGATTGGTAAAGAATGGACTTCTAAGCAAGTTAGAAGATGACTCATTACCTCCATGTGAATCCTGTCTTGAAGGAAAAATGACCAAAAGAACTTTTAGTGGAAAAGGGTATAGAGCCAAAAAGCCTTTAGAGCTCATACATTCGGATCTATGTGGTTCGATGAATGTAAAGGCTAGAGGAGGGTACAAATACTTCATATCTTTTATAGATGATTATTCGAGGTATGGTTACTTATACTTAATGGAACTCTGAAGATTTAGAAAAGTTCAAAGAGTATAAGGCTGAAGTTGAAAACCTATTAGTTAAACAATTAAAACACTTCGATCTGATCGGGGTGGAGAGTACATGGATTTAGAATTCCATAACTATTTGATAGAACATGGAATTTCATCTCAGCTTTCAGCACTTGGTACACCTAAGTAAAACGGTGTATCAAAAAGGAGAAATAGAACCTTATTAGATATGGTTCGTTCTATGATGAGTTATGCTCATAGAACAAACCTAATCAGATATGTTCATAGATACAAACACTTTATTTTCTCACCAGTAGTGTCAGTTATTCGGACACTAATCCTACTACTTTCCAAAAGAGGAGAAAAGACAGTAAATCTGATTTATTGGTCTTGGAGACATGTTTGGTAGATAATGGTGATTCAGCCTGGATCTTAGATTCGGGTGCTACCAATCATGTCAATTCCTCTTACCAAGAGTTCAGTTTCTGGCAAGTGTTGCCACGGGGAGAGATGAAGGTACTGGTGAGGTTATTTCAACTGTTGTTGTAGGCAGGCTAAAGTTATTTGTTGACAATAAACATTATCTGTTACTGGATAATGTTTTCATTGTTCCTCATATTAAGAGGAACTTAATCTCGGTTTCTTGTCTCATTGGACAAGGGTACACCGTCTCCTTTTTTGAGAATAAAGTGTTTATTTTCAAGAATGAAATGGAAATTGGTTATGGTTCAATGGAAAGTAACTTATATGTACTAAGGTTGTTAGTCATAAAAGTCTTGTTTAACACTTAAATGTTCAGTACGACAACAACAGCTAAAAGACCAAAGGTTTCTTCTAAGGAAAATGCCCATCTTTGACATCTAAGGTTAGGTAATATCAACCTTGATAGGATTGAGAAGTTGGTGAAAAGTGGACTTCTAAAGAGCTTAGAAGAAAACTCCTTGTTGGTATGTGAATCATGCCTCGAAGGCAAGATGACTAAACGACCTTTTATTGGAAAAGATTACAGAGCCAAGGAAGCCTTGGAACTTGTATATTCAAACCTCTGTGGTCCGATGAATGTTAGAGTTCGGGGTGGGTATGAATATTTCATCTCTTTCATAGATGATTATTCAAGCTTCGGGTATCTCTACTTAATGCAACATAAGTCTGAAGCCTTTGACAAGTTCAAGGAGTATAAGGCTGAAGTTGAAAACTTGTTAGGTAAGAAGATAAAAACACTACGATCTGATCGTGGTGGAGAGTTTATGGACTTCCAATTGCAGAATTATATGATAGAACATGGGATTGCATCCCAACTCTTGGCCCCTGGTACACCTCAGTAGAATGGTATATCAGAAAAAAGGAACAAAACCCTGTTGGACATGGTTCAGTCTATGATGAGTTATACTCATCTTCCAGACTCGTTTTGGGGTTTTGCAATGGTGATTGCATACTATATCATGAACAACGTTCCCTCGAAAAGTGTTTCTGAAACACCTTTTGAGTTGTGGAGAGGCTGTAAAGGTAGTTTACGCCACTTCAGGATTTGGGGCTTTCTGGGACATGTGCTAGTGACTAACCCAAAGAAGTTGGAACTGCGTTTGAAGGTTTGCCTCTTTGTAGGCCACCCCAAGGAAACGAGAGGTGGATACTTTTATGATCTGAGTGAGAACAAAGTATTTATTTATGTAAATGTTATCTTCTTAAAAGAAGACCACATCCGAGATCATAAGCGACGAAGTAAGCTCGTTTTGCATGAGATTTCTAGTAAGACTGAGACTATTGAGGGTTTAACAAGAGTTGTTGAGGTCGGAACATCGAGTCAACCAGCTTAAGAGTTGAGACTTCCTCGACGTAGTGGAGGGTTATGAACCCACTGGATCGCTACATGTGTTTGATTGAAGCCCAAAATGTCATTTCGAATGATGGGGTCGAGGATCCGTTGTCTTTTAAGAAAGTAATAGAGGATGTTGACAAAGATGAATGGATTAAGGCAATGAACCAAGAAATGGAGTCTATGTACTTCAATAACGTCTGGGAGCTTGTTGATCCACTTGATTGGGTCAGACCTATTGAGTGTAAGTGGATCTATAAGCGAAAGAGAGGTGTAGATGGAAAGGTGTAAACCTTTAAGGCTCGACTCGTGGAAAAGGGTTATACCCAGGTCGAAGGAGTTGACTATGAGGAAACTTTCTCACCTGTTGTCATGCTCAAGTCTATCATAGTTCTCCTATCATAGTCACATTTTATGATTATGAAATATGGCAAATAGACGTCAAGACTACCTTTTCTTAATGGTAATCTTGAGGATACCATCTATATGACTCAACCAGAGGGGTTTAAAGTTCCAGATCAAGAGCAAAAAGTTTGCAAGCTTAATAGGTCCATTTGTGGGCTGAAACAAGCATCTAGATCCTAGAACATCAGTTTTGACACTACGGTCAAGTCATTTGGTTTTGATCAGAACGTTGATGAGCTTTGTGTCTATAATAAGATCATCAACAGCTCAGTAGTTGATCATCATCTAGATCATCAACGTTGTTTACTATTTAAAACTGACTATTTCAAAGTGATGACCTAGGTAACTTGACCTTAATCCTGTGCTAACTATGAACTCCAATTTATTTGGAATTATCCTTAGATTTGCATAGGTAAGGTTTGGCTCAACAACATCGGCTCAATAAACCTCCCATTTAAGGGGTAAGACCGGATAGATAGCTGGGGACATAGGGTGCAAGATGAAATTTACTTCTACCCGCTTTTAGGGATAGTAGAGAGGTTGTTCCCTTAAGTGCTGATTCTAGGTCTTGAACAAGGAGCCCTGCCCTCTCATTGACCCGAGAGGGACTTAGTTTTATTGATTGGATCACAAAACAATTGTTCATTAGGGGATCAGTGGGACTTAAGGACAAGAGGTAATTTCAAGGTAAAACAGAGATTCGACCCAGCCGTTATTACAAACAACCTGTGAAGGGTTGATTTACTAATCATGGTTATATCGAGTGGACATAATATATCTACAGTGAAGGGAGTTCAACTATGGGCTTTAGTGGAGTGACCCATTAGTTAACGAATGAGGGTTAGATCGGTCTAATGAGTTTAGCTGATTAATCTCGGATCATTGGAGCCCATGATCTGTAGGTCCACAAGGTCCTTCTACTAGCTCGGAAATGGTTTAGCTGTAGAGTAGTGTGATAAGTTAATTTGAAATGTTCAAATTAGAATCAAACGGAATTGAAGAATATATATTAAAATATGATTTAAATACATGAAGATGAATTTGTGTAAAAATTAATTTAATATTGGACCCTGACCATTCATGTGGAGACATGCAAGCGGGAGTGTTCTATACAAAGAGTTTGTATAAGATCGAATCACGAGATGACTAGACTCTGTACATAACGCCGTTGATACTAGAGACTTACATCTCACCTAAACGACCATAGGTGACACGACCTCAATCCTGAGTGTTTTGGGAACTCCTACCTTTGAGGGCTGTCCTTTGATTAATATGGGTGAGAGTGGCCAGATTGCCAACTCAACATGCCTACCTTTTTGGGGACTTGTCTAATTTGAGAGCTGGAAACTCAATACACAAGATGGAATTCACTCCTTTCCCGAAGCAAGGGTAAGTAAGAGATTGCTCCCTTAAGGGCTAATTCCAGGGCTTGAACATAGTGGTCACAACTTCTCTTTAGAAGAGAGGACTTAGTCGTAGTGGGATTATGACTTATGTTCATGTGAGGATTCAGTGGTACTTAAGGAGTTAGATGTAACTATAGGGGCATAACAGTTATTGGCTGAGTTGTACTTACGAGCGATCTGTGAAGGGTTGTCGCACTGTTGATTGGTTAAGATAGACACATAATATATATGTGGTAAGGAGAGTTCAGCTGTCGGTCTTTAGTGGAGTGTCTGGCAGTTAACAGATGGTGGATCTCGTGACTAAAAAGTTTAATCAGTTATTCATGTACCGTTGGAGCTTCGAGCTACATGTCCATAAGGTCCCCTTGGTAGCTCAATTGATTCAAGTTGAGGATCAGTTCTTGGTGTTGATTTGAAATGTTTAAATTCACAAGAGATAATTTGATTGTATATGATATGACCGTTAAGGTGTATGAGATACATCAAGTGAAAGATTAATGTAAATGAGATTTACATTAAGTATCATGGAATAGGAAAATAGCTATGGTTTATATGTTTCACGAGATGAAGTATTAAAACTATAGGTTATAAATATAGTATGATAAGTTGGTTATCATTTATATTTATAATAATATTAATTATTGGATAATTATCTCCTTTTCTCTAATAACCAATTGAGTGAGAATAATATTAATTATTGGATAATTATCTCTTTTTCTCTAATAACCGATTGAGTTGGAGGTTATTGGTAGTTTCATGGTAACCGTGAGATAAAAGAATTTTTTTTTCTAATTTTAGTACGAAAAAAGATTTGTAAAAATGTTTTTTTTTTTTTAGATTTCCAATCTCAGAAAAAATCTCATGGAAAGCTGTCAAGTAAATTAGATTTACTAAGCGACAGATTGGAGTTAGCTAAACAATCGTGGAGCGTTAGTAAGATTTACTAAGCGATGAGCTAAACGATCGCATAGCTTTTGCTAGATGGTCGCTTAGCTTTTCTTAAACGATTGGGCATCGACCTATACAATAGGTTCTTCTATCTTTCACTTGTTCAATCGTTTACATGATTGTGTTTCCTCCTACGTTATGCCTTAAACTAAGTCCACACAGAGCCCACCCTCTGGATTCTCAGACCGAGAATGCCAAGGTAACCTTCTTGATGGTGTCATACTCAACTCGACACTGCCAAGATTCTGTAGAGGCGGTTCATGGTGTTCAGGGTGTTTGTGACCTTTGTGATCGCTTAGTTCAAGTGCGCGGTGATCGTGCAGTGTAGCGGTGGTGTTGGACGAGCGTTCATGTGTTGTTGTGTAGCTGTGGTCGAGCGTTCGTGATCAAGGAGCTTTGTGATGAGTCTACAAATGTGTGTTACTTTAGTCCTTGATCATTTGTATAGCAAGCTGTAATTTATGTATTTTGCATAACCGTATGTTTTTGTTTGCAATTGTAATTGTAAAGTTCATATACGATTGTAATTTGGAATGATCCTTCCACTGCTCATGGAAATCCTTAGATTTGATTTCCAACCTTCTGTAGTAACTTGTGAACCCAAGGAAACTACGTAGCTCTGTTACTGAGATGGGTCGTTCCCATCTAACTATGGCTTTTGTCTTCTGGGATCGATACTAACTTCTACTACTGACACTTGGTGCCCCAAAAATACTACCTGGTCAAACAAAAACTCACACTTATTAAATTGGTATATAACTACTTTTCACGTAATGTCTACGATACTGTCTTCAGATGTTCTGCATGTTTTTTTCTGCCATCTGAATAAACCAGGATATCATTTATGAAGACAATTACGAACTAATCTAAGTATGGATGAAATATCCTATTTATCGGATCCATAAACACTGTTGGGGCATTAGTTAAGCCAAATGACATAACTAGATACACATAATGCCCATACCTGGTTCTGAAAGTCGTCTTAGGGACATCTGACCTCCAACCTTCAACTGATGATAACCTGATCTCAAATCAATCTTAAAGAACGTAGATGTTCCTTTCAGCTGATCAAACAGATCATCGGTACGAAGTAACATATACTTTTTTTGTATAGCTACCTTGTTCAACTACCTGTAGTCAATGCACAACTTGAGTGTGCCATCTTTCTTTTTCACAAATAGAACCGGTGCTCCCCAAGGTAATATATTGGGCCTGATATAACCCTTATCAACTAGTTCCTGCAATTGAATTTTCTACTCCTTTAACTCAGTAGGTGCCCATTTTATAAGGTGTCTGAAAGCTTAGCGTTGTCCTTGAAATCAGGTCTATCGCAAACTCCACCTCTCTATTAGGTGGTAATCCTGATAATTCCTCGGGAAACACATCAACTAACTCTTGCACCACAATAACATCCTCTGGTCCTAAGTTCTTTACCTGTGAAACTGTTACATGAGCCAAGTACGTTGTGCATCCCTTACTCAACAGCTTCCTGGCCTTTACCGCTGAAATTATACAAGTAGGAAACATTTCCCTTTCTCTTGCAAATACTACTTCTGTTCTACTTAGTAATCTAAATGTGACTTCTTTTTTATGGAAGTCAACAAATGCATGATATTTAAACAAGAAATCCATCCCTAGGATAATTCTAACAATTTTGAGGGAATTAAATCAATCACCACACTTTATTCCTCAATCATAATCACATAGTTTCTATAATAGTCATTAACTATCAACACATCACCAACATGAGTAAAAATAACTAACTTTTCAGGCATAACTTCTAGCATTTTATCAATATTCAATACAAACATGCTAATAATAAAAGAATGGGTTACTCCTGGATCAAATAATATGTGACCAGACCTATCATGAATAAATATTGTACCAGTCACAACATCTGGTGCATTTTCGACCTCCTATTGTGTTATGGCATAAACCTTGCTCTGTTGACGATGCCGATCTGCTACACTCTTCTATTTGCACCACTAGTGCCCTCATCCCTAACTGCACTTGCCTGGGGCTGGCTCACTGTCTGTGATACTGTCCTCTGCTCAACCTGTGTTCTTGAAACTAACTGGGACACTCTTTTCGGTAATGCCTGGTTGTCCACCCTGGAAGCAGACATTTTGCCCCTCATAACACTGTTCTAAATGATGCTTACCACAATTCGCACATTGTGGTTTCCTAACTGAACTAGCAACAGACTCACCTGTATGCCCTAACCTGGATACCCCAACTGGCTGACTGGGTCCCTGCCTGCTTCGCCTCTGCTGACTACCTGCTATATTGGCCTGAGAAGTCACTTGCCCACCGAACGAGACTTAAAATCTCTCTTTCCTAAAACTCCTGGAGTGAACCTCCATTTGTTCCTTCTAGAAATATCTTGTTATGGCTTCTTCTTTTCCAATCTTTGTTCAACTCTCATCGCTGATTTAACTAGCTGAGAGAAATTCGTCCAATTAGCTATAACAGTCATATGAGTTTGAATCTCCTTCCTCAGTCCACTCTCAGATCGTTTACATCTATCCTTCTCCTCAACTATAATTATAGAAACATATCTAGATAACTCTGTATACTTCTATTCATATTTAGCAACAATCATATTTCCTTAAACAAGTCCCAAGAACTCGTTCCTCTTCGCCTCATTGAAGGAAGTGGGATAATACTTTTCTTTAAAAGTTCTCTTGAACTCATCCCAAGTCATCACCTATGACCTTTTTCTTCTGGAGTCTATCACTATCCACCACTGTTCTGCCCTTTTCTGTAATAGAAATACAACTAGCTTGTCCTTACGATCCTCATAACTTGAAAACATTTCTCCATCTGAATCAACCATGTTTCTGCATCTGTTGGGTCAGTTGTACCCTCAACTGCAGTGACACCTAGTGCCTTCATCCTCTTAATGCCATACTTCTTCTCTGGATCTGTCTATATAGACCTCATACTGGTTGCTAAACTTTGGGCAATCCTGTTAAAAACCCTATCCTCAATATTAGGGTCAACTTTATCTTGAGGGGCACTAGACTCTCCCTCATATGCTGCATCTCTTGCTTCTAGTTCTCTAGTAGGGTCTCAATTCTCGTCATCTGTCTTTCGAGTCAGTCTGTAACTTTCTCGAGGCATGTTTCCTATAATATTAACATTATTAGGTTCATAACATCATTTACATGCCCTTAATCTAATGCATGGATCTATTTCCCAAAATCTTATGCTCTGATACGAACTTGTCACACCACCTCCCAGATTATCCTCTAATTTTGATGAGGGATGTAAAGACAATAGTCGTCAACCCTCTTGTAACAACTACTATCGAATCTGTTCCTTGTGAACTTGACTCTTTGGAATCTGTTAAACCTGATTAGTAATTTATAATCTCAACATCTTACCATAATCTTGTCATCAAACCATTGCGTGTATACATATACACTGCTAATCAGTTACCAAACCAACATACATTAACAGATTCTGGAAACCTAAGTTTCACACAATAACAGTTTGACACAAGTTCTACCCCTTCTCCCATGACACGTATAGACAAAAATCAAGGTTTAAACAAAACAAAGTGGACCACCTAAACTTCAAAATGCTTAAAAGATCCTGAGTAGTGACTGACTGACAGATCTGCTAGGCTTTGGGACGTTGATCACTACCTATGGAGGAAAACATTTGAAAGTATAAGTTTAAAATGCTCAGTGAGTGACTATTTTAAAATAAACATGCTTTCATACATACATAACATAAATTGACTTATCATAAAACATTTATATTCTCATTTTAATGGTTTGAAAACAAAAACTGAAAACATAAATCATAGCATATAAAAACCTTGAATTACAACTCATCATTGTTTCCTGTAAAGCACCTATACTCCTCTGCCTAAACATGAGGGAAAGCTCTTTTGCTCAATCTCTAATAACCTTAGTTGTGGGAGAACCCTTTTGCTTAATCTCATCAACGTTAATAATATGGGTCGTACATGCATGTAGAGCTGAATTTGAACCTGACCACCTTACCATACCTTCGGTGTCAAGGATTTCTAACATAACTGTAATCTGGGTACCTTACCATACCTTCAGTACCAACATTGGAGTAAGGTTGTACAAGGCACAAAACATCTAAAAACATTTCATGAACATAAACAAAGTACCTATCACAACGTGATTAAAATTTCATAATAACATGTCATCGCATAGTGCCTTGTAATCAGTAACATGCTTATAAAATTCCTTTGCTAAAATTATCATGCTTCATCATATAAACATAAACCTACGGGAATCCCGTACTAGTTTTACATTTAAAACCTCATTCTTTGAAATCATGGATCATGCGATCAATACATAACTCAAGCATGCGTTGAAGAAATTATGGTATTAAAACAACATGTTAAACTGACTATGCGCTGAAAATAATTTGTAAAACTATTTGTTATAAGTCATTGTGAAAACTTGTCACTTACTGTCTTAAGCTACTTATTCAAGGGTCTGTAAATTTCTCCTATTTGTATCTACCCTGGAATAAGGAAAGGTCCCTTAGTTAGTATCATTAGCTCCCTTGTGACTTAACAAATAAACTCAACATCATCGCATCATAATTAAACTCATCGCATCGTGTATACTTAGCCAATTTACCTTATAATTGGCTTTAGATAGGTAACCCTCGCTATCGGTCTCAGTAAACTCTTAGACACACTTCCTTCCTTATGCAATGAATGTCCTCTGCTTACATTCACATAAATCCTTACTAATTACTTATGCATTTCATCGCATTCTTTGTCTGGTCAGCTGCTTGTTTGTCCCTTGGATGCAGTTGGCTTCTTATTCATTCACTGCATCATTTCCAGATTTCAATCTCTAGCTTTAATAACTTTGAGTCTAACCATTATTTCTCTAAAGTTATTTCTAAGAATTTGTTCATAAATACTTTAACTTCCTTACCTTAGAACTCGAGCATCAAATTATTCTTAATAGGTTGGAAATCCTCTTAATCCCTTGAGCTTGCCGAGAACTTCTTCAACTTCTTCTGAGTTTTCAGATGCAACCACATTTCCTCTTAGGCATAAGAATTTTTGGCAAAACAGATTTCTTCATTGCAAAGCCTATTTATACTTGAGCTTGCATGTAACTTGTCTTAATTATATGTCATATAGCATGTTAATCCTCTATTAACGTTTATGAGGTTGCAACTTAACTCACTTACTAATTGATTATGCTAAACTCTTCAACTTAACTTCATCGCATATGACTTGTGATCACTTATTTCTTCTCTGTTCATTGCATAATCTAGCCATCGTCACATTGTCTTACCTTAAGCATTCATGGTAAGATTTACCTAAATAGCCTTCCCTCATTAACTTCCTTAACTTACTTCATCGCATCACATGAGTGACACCGACGTCACATTAGTCCACAGCCGCCTCATTTGCCAACTAAGCCTTTTGGCCGATACTTACTTCGTGACCCTCATAACACATTGCCTTTGCTTCCTTTTGGAGTGCTTGCTTAAGCAACTTGGTTGCTCGTACACTGCCTACATTGACCTTCACCAACCTTATGTGAATTTGGTCGTATACTTCTTTACCAACTCTTACTCACATGAGAGTCAACTTAACTTCCTTTATGGCCTTTCGCATACATCACGACTATAGTTAGCAGTAGTTTCTTCTTCTCGGACTTCTAGCCATATGGTATTGGAAAAACTGGCCTTAAAGTACCCAAGAGCCTTGCTTCCTAACACTTAAAATATTTTCCTCATTTTGACCTTTACATACAAACACAATAAACATTCCATACACTTCAACTAATACAAACATTATAAGTACATACTTACAAGAGCTTAAATTCATAGTTAAGAGGACTTGAGCATAGTTAACTAGTAAAACAAAGCTAGGGGTTTACACTATATGATCTTAAACTTAAGTCAAGGTCAATTCTTAAGCATAAGTAAATCAAAATGATCATTACCAAAGTTTTAATGGGTCATTTAAGCTTCATTTAGGTTCCCTCATTAGTTCTCTAAGCTACATCTAGCTCCCTCATGGATCCTTCCAGTCGCCTTTAAACTCTTTCATAGATCCTCTAAGCTACCTCTAGCTCGTTCATGGGTTTTTAAGCTACCTCTGGGTTCTCTCATTGATCATCTCAGCTCGTTTTAGGCATAGGTCTTCTATTCCTCTAGATTCTTAGTTGTACTTTGACACACAATAAACTAAACATTCATACTTTCGTCAAACAATAAGCTTGAAATCAAACTTTAATCATGTAAATGGATTCTAAATAATAGAAATATTCTCATTAACAAAGTTTAAGCTAAAAAAACACGATGAAATTTACCTCGAAAAGTTTGACCTGAAAACAATCCAAGCTACAAAAATGTTCTTTGAACAAAAGGGAAACAAAAAACTTGAAAAAGAGAGAACTCCCTCCACGAAAAACAAAATAAGACAAAAGAAAATCATTAAATCCGAAAGAAGTTTAAAATAAAAATAACTCACGCCCTTTTGAAAATTGGAAGAACCACCTCCCTCCATCTTGAAAATGGAAGAATCTTCTCTCCATGTAAAAATGGAAGAACTTACTCCACTAAACCTTCAAAACTAGCCTCTATATGTTCTTTTGTGAAAAATAAAAACTTAAAATTGATTTCAAAGAAGTTGGGTGATTAGAGGGCAAAAAATAACAATAATAAAATCCTTTTTGTTGCAGCGTGTTTTTTGAGTTTTTAAGTTAACCACTAAAAAATTGCATCATATTTTGCGACAAAAGAAATAATAAAGATAAGAGCACGTGTGTATTATAACTTAGTTTGAAAGCATAATTAAAATTTTGTCCACATGTCCATATTTCTACGTTTTCATGGGTTCAATAGTGAAGGGTGAACCGATATTTGTATTATAGCGTTGAAAAATCCGCAAAACACACAAAAAGAAAATCAAAATACCACTAATAGAAAAATAATATAAACTATAGACATGTTATGTTATTTGAAAATCATAAAATGCCTATTTACTAATTTAAATTTATTTTTTCAATTTTTGTTTTTTTAATTTTTTAGAAAATCCATCAAAATTGACAATTTACCAAAATCTTCATCAAAATTTTCGTAAAATTAAGATCATGATATTTCTGTCGACGTGACATTTTAAGTATGTGTATATTTTATAATATATGTTAAGAAAAAAGGAGGTGAATGGAAGTGCATTTAAATTTGATTGTGTTTGATTTCTAGATAAGGGGGTCAATTGGAGAGATAAGGCTGTTTCTAAAAAAAAAATGGGAAAAACGGGTGGTTTGAAGGGAAAATTAAAATAATAATGTAGTTTTAAAAACAATTTATAATATCATTGTTTTGAAACTATTTACAAAAATATGGTTTTTTTTTTTAATATATCGAGTGTTGAAAATTCGACCAAACTAGGTCGAATTTTCAACATTCGACCATTATCTTTTTTTTTTTTTAATTTTCTATTTTATAAATATGGTTGTGCTTTTTTTTTAATATGTCAAGTGTTGAAAATTCGACCAACCTAGGTCGAATTTTCAACATTCGACCTTTACCTTTTTTTTTTTTTTTTTTTAATTTTCCATTTTATAAATATGGTTGTTGTTTTTTTAATGTGTCAAGTCTTCAAAATTCGACCTTTCCATTTTATAAAAAAAATTCTAAAAACATTTTATCAATTTATTATTTTATTATTTAATTTAATTTAACTCTAAAAAGAACAAATTAAAAAAAATAATATCTTATAAAAATAAAAAAGTGTAAATTAAAATATCTCATTTTTATAAAAATAATTATAAAAATCAATGTGTCCCACAAGGCGGACGTCGTCGATTTCGAGATGGTTGTCGTCGTCGACTTCGAACTTAAGGTTACTCTGGTTCTTCTTAATGTTGCTTTGGTACCTCTACAGGCACTTCATAATATAAATATTCATTATGCTCTCCACAACACTGACCATGTCCATGCACGTATGAAGATGAAGGATCAGCCTCTAAGTCATAATGTCCTTAACCAAATGCTGACATCATCATCATCGGACTAACATAATCAGTTTGACTCTACGTCTGCATCACAGGGGGCAACTCTTCCACGTTATGGGCAACCTCATCAAACTCGCCCTCTTCCCGAATAGGTTCTCTACGTCTAGGAGCCGGTGGAGGAACAATAGGTATATCGTACATATAATGTATCTTCTCCATATAGCTTTGGTTGTCACTACATATAGCAATAACCTGGTTCGGATCATTCGCAACATCACGAAGTTTACTGTTGTTCGATCTCTGTGAATTATAAAATAATTAGATAATATTTCAAATAAATTTAAATTAAAAATAATTATATAATATTCATTCATTTACCAGATGACCCACAGCTGCTCCCGGATGAGTGAAGTAGCGCCTTGTGATATTATTATACCAATGAATGTAGTCTTGAGTGACATCCCTGTCAAATTGTTCAATAGAAACCTCCTGCAATAAACCTTGCACGATAGTGTCATCGCACTATCAAATGTGCAACTTTTTCGGACCAATTTACAGTCTTTATGTAACACCTCACACATTTTTTTTAGTAATAATGTAATTTCAATAACTTTATTATTTGGAATTTCAGTAATTGGTATTAGTTGGAGTGCATTTTTGAAATTTTGGACTTCAAGTGTAAGTGCGGGAATTTAATTGTTGGTGTGAAATTATTCAATTTGAAATTCAAATTGAAAATTAATGGCAGGAATTAATTTTCTTTTGAAACGGAAAGGAATTAAATATAATATATTTACTTCCTTTTTTGTTTTATTATTATTATTGTTGTTGTTTTTTTTTTTTTTTATAAAAAGTCAAACCCCACCCCTTTTCTTCCTCATGTTCGTGAGCCCGTCCGACGCCGCCCAAAGTCGCCGCGTCAGTTTCTTCTTCATAACCTCCGTCCACCACTGCTCAAGCGTCATTCGCTTTTGCTGTCACTTGATCTATCGATTTGGGTAAGATTTATGTCGTTTGTGTTTGTTTTTGGTTGATTCTTGAATACTCATTTACTTTTGGCATCAATTGGTTGATACCCATTGTGTTTCAATTTTGGATTCAAGTTTGTGAAGGTATTGAGGTGTTGTTCAGTGAAGTTGGAGTTTGTTTTAGCGAGTTTTGGTAAGTTTCATGCTTTGATTATCCTCTTGTGGATTAATTTTGGTTGTTGAGAAATTTTGGTAAAATCATTTGGAAGTGATTTTTGACGAAGTTACATATGGATAATTTATTTGAGACATTAGTAGTGAAGTATGTATTTGATTCAAGCTTTAATCATGTAAGCCTAATTTCAAATTATGATTTGGGGGTTGATTCAAGAATTTCATTCAAGATGAAAAAGAGTTTGGTTTGCTAATTATTTGGACTTAAAATTGGAGGTTTGGAAGGTGAATTCGAATTGGACCACGCCTCAGGTAAGGTTATCTGGAAATATTTTGTAATATTTTGGTGTTTGGAATTTGGCCTTAACTATTAATTTTAAAGCTTGGTTTATGTTTAGGCTTGATTAAGGATTCAAGAATTTCACAGAGATTCAATTGCTTTTTGGTTCGACCTAACATCAAGGTAAGTAATCTTACTACTGGAACTGCCCACGGATCAGGCATTAAATGTATGCTAGCATGTTAAATGAAGGTTATGACAAAATGACAACATGAAAGATTGATAGTATAATATGATTAAAGTATGTCATGTTACGAGATCCGAATTATTTATTTATGCACATAGACACTTGAATGCTAGAATGAGATGGTATGTGCATCCATGGTTGTATTTGATCTGATGATGTTGAGGTATACATGCATGTTATAGAACCATGATGTTGAGGTATATGTGTATGTTGTAGAGCCATGATGTTGAGGTTTATACGTATGTCATAGATTCGTACAGTGATGATTATGATGTCGAGACTATGCAAATGTCCTTACTGATTAGTTAGATGCCCATTAGATTTTGTGTTTCCTTCACTACAGTAGGATTGGACTCAGTCTCCTTCTTATTTCATGTGCATGTGTGTCCCATAAGGACTAGAGTAGTTATATATTTCACCAGAGGGAGGTATCTAAAGAACATAGATGACCAGCCTGACCCCAGTAATGGGGTTACTTACTAAGTATTTTATACTCATTCTTTCTCATGTTGTTGTTTCAGGTAAGGGTAGAGATGCACTGACGATGGACAAGCGAAATTCGTGATCGAGCCACTGGGATTAGTTTTTACACTTCCGCATCATGAAATTTAGAGTTCTTTTCATGTTTCTCTTAACTTTTAGTTTTGATGTTTAAAACTTATTTTTAAGAATCATTTTTTCAGACTTATTTATTATCCTTTATGATTTATGGGTACTCTACTATTGTTTTAATATTTGAAATTAATGAAAGTTTTTTGAACTTACCTTATTTAATTAGCATTTATTTCACCATAACCGAGTGTCATTTTGAGTTCCATGCATGCATGTATCTAGTAACGGCCTAACTTAAGTCCAAGGGGGTCGGGTCGTTACACCTTAAGTCGATATCATGCAGTAGGGGTTCAATATTACAAGGCGATGGGACATCCTGTTGAAAACCGAATTATCTCATCACTCTGTCAGAAAGATGCCAGTCACCAATGTAAAAACTTATGAGATGACTCGTCGTTCGCCATATGTTTTGACCATTCGTATAAAAATTGGGAAAAGTATGCATAATATTTTTGTACGGCTCCCAAATAACCTGAAACACAAAATATTATATTAGAGAACATTAAAGACAAATATAATAAAAACGTGTATAAAATAATCAATTTGGTTCAGTGTTAATATACCTGATCAGGTTAAAGCAGATCAAGCATGTATCTATACTGGTTGGCTACATGTGTGATTGTCCTAGACATACAAAATTTGTCTCTTCACCTAAATTTTTAAATTGATAATTTAGATTCTAAATTAACTAAATCAGTGATATAAAAATTAAATTGAATTAAAATAATATATCGAGAATCGTAGGCTCGTCCAGTTAACTGAGCATCATTGACATGTTGTAGCTGTGGAGCCATTGTTGGAAATCACTCCCAAGCCCATAGTTGCAAAAGTATGAGAAGTCCGACTATCTCACGAACCTCAGGTCTTGTTGCTTTGCATAGTTGTCTATACAACCAGGCCAAACATGCTCCACCGGACGAATATCGTCCCACATTATAGAGGTTAGTTAATAGTGGCAGGAACATCAAGTAAACAAAATGACTTTATTTGTCGGAAAACAGACTTCCACCCATCATTTGTAGTATATATACTCGCACTTATCTTATGACGGTTTCCTTGTCTGCATCATCTGCGAGCTTACGGAATTGTGTTCCTAACCATATCAAACTTAACCTCGATCCTTTAATTTTGTCGGCAGGTAGGGTCACACGGAGATACAATTGATAAACTGTGACCAGTCATCGTACATCACTCCGATGACCAACTCACTGTTAACAGGTAACCCCAACAACACTTCTATGTCTTGTAGAGTGATAGTACACTCTTCAATAGAAATATGAAATGTATGCGTCTTAGGCCTCCATCTCTCAACCAAGGCAGTGATCAGATGTCAGTCCAACTGAATAAACCCCAATCTGGCAATCCTATAGAATTCAGACGTGCAGAGTAACGGAGTATTCGAGGGTGGAGTGGGATAATGCACTGGAGAACTGCCTCTCGACGCCTGCAAGATATTTCTCCAGTAGTACGATCTCGCCATAAAACAGATGATCGATGAATGGACTAATCGTACAAAACATCGGGATCAACAGGTCCAAGGTTTAAAGCCATGATCTGAAAGAAAAAAAAATTTATTTCTCAAGTTAAAAAAAAATTATTTCTCAATTAGAAGAATAATGTATAACTTAATTAACTAATTTAAATATACATGATAGAAAAAATTATTTATTTCTCAATTAAATCATATACAACTTTATAAATTATAATAAAAAAATTTAATATACAATAAAATTATCTTCACTTAATTAAATATACATGATAAAAGAAATATTTATTTCTCAATTAAAAGAATAATGTACAACTTTATAGATTACAATAAAAAAATTGAATATACAATAAATTATAATAAAAAAATTGAATATACAATAAATTGAATATATAATAAAAAAATTATTTATTTCTCAATCCCTAACTATATGGAGCCCGTCTTAGTAACGAATGACACATCCTTTGATTATGGCCTAACTGATTACAAAATCCACATAGTTGTCGATTGATTGGTTCTGTCTAATCCATTTCGTTGTGATAACGTGAACTTTTTTGTCTACCAGAATTTCTTATCAACGTTGGATCAGGATGTAAGACGGGCATATTAGGCTGCATGATCCATTTCAGTTCTAAAATCTCTATACAGGTTATTAGCAGCCATATCTTCATTATCACATGGCGATGCAACTGACTCCGAATTAGGATCAATTGACTCCAAATCAGGATCAATACATTCAGTTGGATCTTCAAACTGACTAAATGGTGCATTCAAGTTTATATCCACCCCTATCCTATTTACATTTACATACAAATGCACTAAATTCGACAGTGACATCGCGATTGAGAACATTAAGTATATTATCATTTGTAAACAACATAAATCCCAAGCATTTGTCCGCCATTTTTTTTTTTAAAAAAAAAAACAAACAATACATTACTAATTGTTCTACTAATTATCAAACTGAAAAAAAAAAAAAGGAAAAAAAAACCGCAATAAAAATCACAAAAAAAAAAATATAAGAAATATATTTAAAAAATCACAATAAGGTAGTCTTTTTTAAACACAACAATAAACTAAATTTTTTATAACTATTTTTAAACATAACAACAAAGTAATCTTTTCAAATATCATAAGAAATTTATACAAAAAATCCCAATAATTTTGTATTAAACTAGAAATATTAAAGTTTTTAAACTATAAATATCAACTTTTTAAACATTACAACGAGGTAAATTTTTTTAAACTATTTTTCTAATTTAATACAAAAAAATAAAACAAAATATTATAAGAAGTATATTAAAAAATCACAATAATTTGTATTGAACTTTTTAATTTATAAACATCAAGGTTCATGAACACCAACTTTTTAAACATAACAATAAATTAAACTTTTTATAACCATTTTTAAACATAACAACAAATTAAACTTTTTCAAATTGTTTTAAACTATATTTTCAAAGTTAATACTAAAAAAATCAAATATCATAAGAATTATATTTCAAAAAATCATAATAATTTTTTATTAAACTAAAAATATTAAAGTATAAACATCAACTTTTTAAACATAACAATAAACTATACTTAAATACAAAAAAAACAAACAAACAAAATATAAATAAGATTAACACTAATAACAACAACTAAGATTAACACTAATAGAGAAAGAACTACTAATATCAATATGTAAATATTCCTGAATTCAACAACTACTAAAAAATTAACATGATAGATCTATTAAATATAATAAAACTAGTAATAAATAAATAGTAAACTCACAAATTTAATAGTGGTTTTACTTTTTTCCCCCAAAGTGACAATGATTTCTCTTTTCTCCGTTATCCGGCAACAAAAACTATGAAAAAGAACAAAATATTATGAGAATATGGATCTATAACAAAAACTATGAAAAAAAAACAAAATATTATGAGAATATATGAATTTTTTTTTTGTTAACATTACCTTTTTTGTTCTTTGTTTCCCAAACAACAACAAAAACTATATAAAAAAATATATAATAGTATGAGAATAGGAACAAAATTTATAGTTCTTTAAAAAAAAATGAAATTTTATATAGTAAAGTTACAAACCTCACAATTTAATGGACGAATATGGGAGAAGAAGAAGATTTGCCAATGAAGAAATGAAGAAGGCAGAAGCAAATTTGTAAGAGTTTTAATTAAGTTTGAAGAAGGTAGAATGAGAGAACGAAGGCTGAAGGCAGTGAGAATGAAAGAATGAAGGTAGTGAGAAAATGTGAGAAAATGAGAGACTGAAGGCAGTGAGAATGAGAGAATGAAGGCAGTGAGAGTGAGAGAATGTGAGAAAATGAGAGGAGATGAAGGGGGTTATAGGTTAAAGGTCGAGTTTTGAAAACCTGACACACGGGCATTCGGTGTTGGAAAAATTAAATGGATAGGACGAGACGAAACGCTGACATGCTGCAGAGATTCAGATTCGTTTTAAAGGAGGTCGAGGGTTCAAATCACTTTGACACGTGCGTGACCGTTTTAAAGGAGGTTGGCATACGGAGCTAATACTAAGCGATCGCAGCGTGCCGCTCATCGTCTACTTCCACTAGACGATCGTGTAGTAAAGCTCAGCAATCGTGTAGCACTTGGTAGACGATCGTATAGTAAAAGGTAGGTGATCGTATAGGTTCTGAAGAGGCGATCGTCTAATAGTAATAGCTAAGCGATCGTGTAGGAATTTGTGGGCGATCGTGTGTGAGGAAAGAGAGCTCTCGAGAGTGGGAGTTCGGAAGACCCGACTGTCGTGGAAGCCATCGCAGCGTGCCGCTTGCATCGTATACTTTCACTAGGCGATGTGGTAAATTTGATAGATGATCGTATAATAAAAGGTATGCGATTTATAGGTTATGAGAAGGTGATCGTCTAATAGTAATAGCTAGCAATCGTGTAGAGTTTGTGGGCGATCGTGTAGTGAGGAAAGAGAGCTCTCGAGAGTGGGAGTTCGACATATGCTGTTGTTGGAGAAGCCATCGCAGCGTGCTGCTCATCGTCTACTTCCACTAAGAGATTGTGTAGTAAAAGCTCAAGCGTCATGTAGCATTTGGTAGACGACCGTATAGTAAAAGGTATGCGATCATATAGGTTATGAGAAAGTGATCGTGTATAGTAATAGTTAAGTGATCGTGTAGGAGTTTATGGGTGATCGTAGCGGATTTAGTAAGCGGTCGTTTAGTCATATGAGCGATCGTGGAGAGACTGTAAACGATCATTTTAGTGTCTCGTAAGTGACCGATTAATCTGGTTTGATTCTCCATCGTCTAATAAATAAATTGTTCATCGTTCACTTGTTTCTTTCCGGAAGTTTGCACTTATTGTTACGCTAATAAAGAATTACTAAACGATCGCATAGTAATTTACTAAACGATTGTGTGCGATCGTGTATAATTACTAAACGATTCTTTAATTTCCTTTAGGTTGAGGGTTTCTTTTTAATATTTCGATAGGTCGATGGTTCCTTTCTTCAAATTTTTGTCCTTTTTTCTTTAATTTTCTTTAGGTCGAGGGTCAAATCCTCGACCTACTTTTAATTTTCGACAAGTCGAGGGTTAAACTCTCGACGTCTTCTTCAATTTTCTTAAGATCGAGGGTCCTCGACTCTTCTTTAATTTCGACAGGGGCGAGCTGAACCCTCGACAAAATATTTTACAAAAATCCTCCTCGAAAACTCCACAAACAACTATAGATTTGTAAATAGTTTTAGAACCATTATATTTTCCTAAATTGTTTTCCTAATCACAATATTAAATTTATAATTTTTTTATATTAAAAAAAAAAAAAAAAAAAAAAAAAACCCTCCCGTTGTTTGAAAGTTATTCAGATAATTAGGGGTTTTTTTTTTTTTTTTGTCCTTCAGTGCATTTCACCATTTTAGTTATTTTTATTATATTTTTTCAATTTTCTGCCGTTAAGTTCTGTTACAATTTTTTTTTTTTTTTTTTTAATTTTTCTTATTAGCCCTTTTGTTTATCTCTTTTTCCTTTTCCTTTTAAATTGTTTTTTCGTTATACTTAGATTGTCTAAGGCTATTTTTTAAGAAGAAAAACATACTTTTATCTCCATATTTTAGGTCTACTTACTATGTCTATATTTCAAAATATTACATTTTTTATTATTTAATTTTGAGTAATTGTTTTTAATTTAGTTTTGACATTTTTTATTGTTAAAAATTTACCTTTTCAAATTTGAATTTTATTTGAATTTGGTCTCTTGATTTCAATTTAGTTATTAAGTTTCAAAATATTACAATTTCATCATTGATATATATTTTTTTACAATATGAGTGAGAAAAAATTATAATTAATATATCGACCAAAATTTAAAATATTGAGGTCGATAAGTTCTTAATTTTTTGGAAATATTGATAAAGATATTGATGTCATTAGATACTCTTGAAAAATTCTAAATTATTTCTCAATATATTGCTAAAGTGTCAATATATAAAAAGTAATAATCAATACATCAAGAAAATTTATAATTTTATTTGCAGTAAAAAAAATATTTTAAATGACAAAACTGCTGAAAATATTTACAAATGGTAGCAAAATTTCATCATTTATCTATGATAGACTACTATCTGTATTTGTCAATAGATTGCAATAGACTACTATCTGTATCTAACATAGATAGTAGTATATCGCAGATAAACAGAAAAAATTTGTTATATTTATAAATATTTTAGTTCATTTTCCTATATTTAAAAACAATACTAAAAAATGTTTTCATCACAAAAATGTATAATTAGGGGATCAAGTTTATATAATTTTAGTTTAACAATAATCATTTTACTTTTGATATTTATTAAAAGTGTTCGGGTATTTTTATTTATAAAACAAGATATATTAATTGCACTTGAATGATATATTAATTTTTTTTATGTTACACTTTAAAATTATTGATATTTTAATATTTAAATTGTAATTTAGTTATTAATTATATTTTTTTTTTATAGTTCGACTACTTTTAGAGTTGAGAATTCAAAATTTGGCTTTCTAATCTATAGCAAATACTTTAAATAAAGAAAATATTTTTAAGAATAAAAGAATTAAATAGTTTTGAATCTAGGTGGGGCAAAGAAAAGTATACTCCACTACCACCACTCCAAGCGGTTATACATTGTCCAATTTTGAACAATATTTTATATAAATAAAAAAACAATCATCCAATTCAATTCCGTTTATTTACCGTTAGTTCTACGTAGTGCTGACACATATTTCAAAGTAAATGTGTATCATCAAAAGATGCATTCTAATAAAAACAAGAAAATAACCATTTTTTTTAATAGTTTAAAAAATACCTTTTTTTAAATTTATTTTTAAAACTACAGTATTTATCCAATTAATCCAACTAGAAGGTGTTAAAGGTACGGTACGAGGACACGTATTTTGGTATAACCGAGGACAACGGCCTTGTGTAGGACCACTGTTTAAGGACACTCTGTCTTTGAGTGGATGTTACGAGTCCCACTAAAGATAGCTTGCAGGACAGTGTCCTTACAATTCTATCTATTCAACCATTTAAAATCTTTCAATTTGGGTGATTTGAATTCGGGGATGAAATTTGAAATATGTCCAAATCTCGTTTGAAGATAAATTTTTTTTTTTTTTTTTTTTAAAAAAAAAAGAATAATAAGAAAGGGATTTTTTTCTCCGTAAAAAATGACACAATTTAGTATCAACCTTTCAAAAAAAAAAATCAAATAATTACTTTGTTTTTTCACGAGCAAGATTTCTCTGTGTTTTAGCGAGGCATGGACTGGGACCAAGTTCAACGGCTACTACATTTATTAGGTTTTTGTAGATCTTTCATATTTGTCGCGTTAATTAAGCCTTTGTTTTGATTGCTACAACTTTAAAAATATTGAATTTTTTTTCAATATATATAAACACACATGAGGTAAAAAAGATAATAGCTCTCATATTCTCAAAACGTGTCATTTACTTGATTTTAAAATTCAATATGATTGAAAAAAAGTAACTTGATCTCAAACAAAGACGATTAAAGTGTATTATGTTTGATAAGTAATTTTGAAAATAAATTGTTTTAACGAGAGTTGTAGTATTTGACCGTCATTTAAAATAGTTTAAAACATGAGTTTGAGGTAAAGTCATTTTGAGTGGGTGATATACTTCAATAAACTTTTAGGGAATAAAAAATAATTTTAACTATTCAATTAGGAATCATTTCAAATTTTGACAACATATGAAAGTGGCCAAAATACACTCATACTATGCCTCCCAAATCCATCTACCTTCACTTTCACCGTGGAGGTTGCGAGCATCACCTATCATCAATGACTACCACCACCTTTGTTGACTGCCACACATTTCGTCACCACTTCTGCCTATCAACATCCACCTCCAACAATCAACAATCCGGGATTAGTGATTTGGATCAAGGATTGGTGGTCGGTGACCGCCACTAGAGACGTCCAATTTCTCCACGGGGATGGGACCCGGTGGGGTCCAGCCCCAGACAGGCCAGGGATTCCCCGATTAGGCAGGGAAGAGGAAGGGAGTGGGGGAAAAAAATTCTGTGAGCTAAACGGGGACGGGGATGGGGAATGATTCTCCGATCCACCCCCGACCCCGCCCCCGCCCCGATTAGCTTTTACATATTTATTTAGTATAGTTATCTAATGTTATGTTATTGTTATTATTATAATATATACATTTAAATTTCAAATTTGATTATTTATTGGGAAAGATAATGAATATGTTTAAATTTAGATTATATATGTGAATAATTTGATTTATATTTATTTCTTTCTACTAAAAAATTAATTAGCTTTTTTAGGCTAAAATTTGAGTAATTTATCCTTAAATTCAAATTGTCATATAAAACTAACTATAATAAACAAATTTAGTGATAAAATTAAATTATTTAATTAAAATTTTCTTACATTAGTGATTTGAATTAATTGACATTTTACAAAAAAAAAAAAAAAAGGTAACGGGGAAAATCCGCCAGGAACCCGATCCCCGTGGGGAATTTCATAGGGATGGGGAATGAAATGGGGAGCGGGGACGGGGATGGGGAATGACATCCCTGATCCGGCCTCGCCCCGTAGACATCTTTAACCGCCACCCATAACTTAAGATAGCCAAATGCCCGTTAACTATGCCGGCGACCACCATTGCTAACTACTAATGCACATTGAACAGTACCATCAACCATCACCCACCCATTGCAAGATTCGTGATTGGCGATCAGAGACCCATGATCAATACCTAGCAATCAGGAATCAGGGACCAACAACCACTCTGTCGATGTTTCCATCTAATTTTGATCACTGACCACCATTTGTCAAACTCGATCATTGACACTTGTCATCGACAACTGATATTAGGGATCAAGTCTGATGACTAAAGGACTGGCGATCGGTGGTCGACAGTTAGAATTAAAGATGAGTGATGAATAGTTGTTTCATTGACTGACAGTTGATGGTCACCAATCTTGACCCCGATCACTGATTGATGGATAGCGACAATGGACTGGGGAATAAAGACCAACAACTGCTCTAGCAATATTTAGTGGTCCCAAGTCCTTTCTAATCAATTATCCTCAAGACATATTCGAGAGTGATTCTAGAAGTATTAAAATCATGATTGTCATTTTTCAGAACCACTATAAAACATATTTTCAAACCTTTCAAAACTAATTTTGATTATATGAAAATTGTAGGACATATAAAAGTATAGAATTTTATATCAAATTAAGTTTGAGTGATTAAAAATGTGTTTTAGATTGATTTTAAAGTTGACGAAAATAATTTTAACGATTTTAAAATCACTTTTAAACATGCACTCAGTCTCTAATCCCAATTGAAGGGATTGGAATTCCCACAGCGGAAGCATATGAATGCCGATATCTCATAAATTCATTTTACATAAACTCAATTAAACAGAGAAAGACGAAAATAGGAAAAACATACACCCTTAAGCATTCATCTACTGTAATTTTAGAGAGGAAAAGAGAGATCGAATACTAACCCTTGAAGAATCCTTCTTCTCGCTTTCTCTCCGATGAGATCACGATCAGTGAATATACTCCTCTTGAACCCGAACACCACAAACACATCAACCCAACAAACATGGCAAGGACATCAACACAAGAAAACTTTCTTGTTATTCTCAATGTGAGAATCACATGAGAGTTGAGTGGGCTTCCTATGTGTTAATTTTGGTGAAAGGGAAAGTTCTTTTTTTAAAGAGAAAATATGCTGAGGAATTGATGAAGAAGATGGAGAGTTCTCCTGTAAAAAAATTTCATGTGAAAAACCAACACTTGGATTCTCACGATCCTAACTCCTCTGCATCAATCATTTAATTGAGATAAGAGAGTTAAATAACTCCTCCCACAATACCTCCCAGGGAGTTATTAATTTTGAATTCAAAATTTCAAAAATAAATTATATTAAACCAATTTAATATAATTAAATCTAAAATATATGTTATATCACATATGACATATAACATATAGTTCATTATATTGTATATGATATAAACTATACTTTATATTTTCTCATAACCTATAATATTAATATAAATCATATTCATGTTAAATTTAACCTATAGTTTCTATATGAATCATATTTATATAATTAATATTTGAATCATATTAAAATATTTATTTCTCTCACTAAATTTTATATTAAAATGTATCAACATACATTATATTAATTGTATCGTCTACAATTAATCTCCTTTAATTAATTTGAACAGTTCAAAATAATCTTAAAATTAATTTGATTCTCATTAACCTTATTGAGCTAACAAAGGGACCTTGGACCTATAGATTAAAGCTCTAATGATATGAAATTAATTGATTAGATTTTTTAATCAAATTAATCAACATTCATTGATTGTCGGTCACTCCATTAAAGAGTGACGACTGCACTATTCGCACTGTAAAAATATTTATGTGTCAATTAGATATAAACAATCAATAGTGCGTTGACTCTTCACAAATTGCCTGTAAATACAACTTGGTCAAAATTACCGTTTTACCCCTGTAGTTACATATAATTCCTGAAATACCACCGATCCCTCTAATGAACGATTAATCATAGTCCAACTATAACTAAATTCCTCTTTGGCCAGTGAGAGGGTGAGGGCTTCATTGTTCAATATTCAAAATCAGCCTTTAAGGGAGCAATCTATCTACTTACCCTAACAAAGGGAATAAATGAATTTCATCTTGTGTAGTTGAGTTCCCTGCTCCCTACTCAGATGAATCCCTAAAATGGTAGGCATATTGAGCTGAAGAATCTGGCCACTCTTATCCATGAAAATTAAATGACTGTCCTCATAGGCAAAAGTTCACAACTCATTTAGGATTAAGGTCAAGTCATCTATGGTCATACTAGTAAAATATAAGTCTCTTCAAGTAATGGCGTTATAAAAAGAGATTAATCATTTCGTAGTTCGGTCTTATACAAACTCTTACCCCCATTCACACATGTCTCTACATGAATGATGATGACCAGATTATTTGTAAATCTTTATAACAACTGTAACAATTATAACGTGGGTTGTATCTGTAGTGTCACTAAAATAAGGCACCAAATCTTATCCATATACCACATACCATTTAGGTTATTACTCAAATATGATCCACCTGTATGTCACCACATATATGTTTAAGGTACATAAAATCATTTGGGATCTTAGTTTATTGAATTGAGTTAATGCACATATAAAATAACGATTATTTTATCAATAACAATTTGTTTGTACAAGTTTACAAACTACGAGATTCTAAGAGATCAGGACACCAATCCCAACATCAATCGCTGATTTATAGTCTTAATTGCCAGTTGTTGATCCACGATTCTAGTCATCGATCACAGTGTTTATTAACCATCCTTAATAGTAATTTTACATTCGTAGAAATATTTGTTGTGTAGAGCAAACCAAATAATTTTGCGTATAAAAATAATATGGAGAAAAAGTATCCAAACACATGAGTGGTTTAGAAGTATTTGTTTATAATGTTTTATTTTTGTTTCATATTTTTTTTAGTTTTGTGGAAATAAGTAGATATGACGTATACACAAGTATTTGGAGTTATATATACACGAGGGATGTGTCAGGTTTTAAAGTGAGTCCAGATGTTTCATAATTAAGAAAACAAAAAGTGAGTTTTAGATGGCAAGTTAATGATACATTTTAAATCTGGCTAAATTGTCTCAAACCTTCCATGGCCATGGCTCATGTATGTATGTAGGTCTAGATAGATATATATAGTTATAATATAAATAATTAGATATTTAGATTAGATAAGATTGACACATGCAATTTATCGAAATAACGTATGAAATTTCTTTTTATACATCATGCTACTCAACTTTATATAACGAATTTTAACGATCTCTTATCGTTTACTACCTACATATCATGTCACACCAGATATGTCAATATCTCTTTCAATAAATGTCATGTCATTAATTAGTTAATGACATTGATTAACATAAACCATTAAAGTCAAAATTTCAAATTAGACATAGTATTTAATATCTTTTTAGTTGTTGAAATTTAGTGTGGTTTTTTGAACATTTTTAAAATGTAAGTAATAAAACAAACAACTATAGATATTTGTCATTCAACTTTTAAGATCGAAAAACCAAAATAATTATTAGGCTTGGAGTATTTATTGAAATAATAATAATAATAATAGTTGAGTATTCTTCAAAACTTCACATAATCAAATATACAACATTCATCAAACTCAAAATAAAATTAAAAAAAAGTTCAAATACAATTTGTTACATCCAATTTCGATTTATTTTAATTACTGTCTCTCTAAGAAAATCAAATTGGTTTCACTCTCTACTGACCAAAATAAATTTTATGAAAAGTAGAACCATAATATATTTTATAACACGACATGAGGTCCTACAATAAAGGTTAGAGATTTGGGTTGGGTTCTTCGAGACCACCTTGGTTTGTATTCATTTGGTTGGTTTCAAGAAAATCCATGAATGTTACAATATCAAGGTTCTTAAAGTAATGGTTATTCATGACGGTTTGAGTAACATTTTTCTACCAATGTCGTGAAGATCATGGTCGAATCGGATTGTTTTGAGGTTGTTTATCACCTCGACGACAAATATGCCAACCTCTTTGGGGTTTCCTTTTTCATCAAGTAGATTAAATCCCTTGCACTTTGTTTTAAGGTTCGTTTCCTACTCCATGTTAAATGTTGTCACAACTTCTTGACTCATTCCCTCGTGAAAGGAGTAGTGGAAAAGAACGTTGTCTTTTCTCCTCTCTCCCTACTCGTAGTGTTTGTTTCATTATTATTCCTTGATGTAACTTTGTAGGTTGTGCGGCCTTTTGTTTCTTCAAAGAGGTCAAAAAAAAAAAAAAAAACTCCATTATAAATATCAAAACCAAAATAGTATTATTTTTTTTTTAAAAAAAAATACAATTTTAGTACCTATATTTTGAGACATGTCCAACTTCAACTCACATACTTTAAATTCCTAATTTTAGTCATTAAACAGTCATTACAAATTGTTTAGGTTGATTTTTATATGAACGTTTTACTATTTATGAGTCTTTCTATTATAAATTTCAAAATGTTATTCACCTTTTATATTTTCTTAAATGAAAATTATCATCAATATCTAACTAATTTCAATAAAAAAAAATCGAAGAACTAAATTTAAGATTTAGTGAAAATTCTTTTGATCTCTAGGTTTTAGATCTAGTTTCTATTTGATTTGTAGGGTTTAAAACGTTATACATTTAATCATAAAATTGTGAATTTGGTTTCATTTTAGTCTTCAGATTTCAAAATGTTACAATTTTACCATTGATATTTGAGTTTTATTTCAATTTGGTCTCTATGTTAAAAAATTCACATTTTTTATTAGAATTTTTCATTAAATACTCACTTTTCATCTTTAATATTAATATTTAATAAAACGTGAAAGTAACAAAATGTAAATCTTGTAATCTAAGAAGAAAAAATATTATCTTTAAATTTTATATAAGGATGGAACTTCTAATTTTAAAATTGATAGTATACGAACAAAAATTCAATCAAATCGAGACGAAAATTGTATTTTAATGAAAAAAATAGATAAAATGAAATAACTCAGAGCGGCCATAAAGTGACGCCACGTATTTAGTCTATCACTTGTCCTCCACTTCCTTCCGACATCACTCAACCATCTGTCTCTTTCTCTAAACCCAAAACCAAAACTCCCTTTTCCGCTCCTCCTCCGCCGCCGCCGCTGCCACCGCCGCTTCATTTTAATTCCACCCATGTCCACTCCCCTCGACCAGCTCCAGCCCCCGCCGTCCCTCCACTCCGCCCACGCCTCCGTCGGCCCACTCATCGCCGTCCTCGCCGTCATTTCCATCCTCGGCGTCATTGCCGGTATGATTGGCCGCCTTTGCTCTGGCCGCCCTGTCTTCGGCTACGGCGCCCACTACGATGTCGAGGATTGGATCGAGAAGAAATGTGCTTCCTGCCTCGACGGCTCCCTCGACCCTCCTCCTCCTCCTCCGCCGCATCTCCGCCGCCCGCCGCTTCTCGATTCTGTTCCTGTGGCTGAACCGCTTGGTGGGCCACCACCGGAGATCAAGCAAGGTGCCGATGCCGATGCCGTCGTGGATACCGATGTTAAACGCGAGAATTTGCAGTCGGCGCCCCCTGGAACCGGCGGTGAGTCGTGAGATTTAATTAAAAGAGTAAAGTTCTTTTTTTTGTTCTTCTTTTTTGTGGTTCAATTTTTATTCTTTTATAAATCCTATCTGGTGGATGAATGAATCTTTACTTTTTTCCTCCCACCTCTCTTTATATGCAATTTAAATCGTCCGATTTCTTTAATTTCTTGCTTCGATTTTTTCCCTTGTTTTATTTTGGTTTAAACACTAGATTTTGATTAATTTTGGTCTATTTATTTGAAGATGTTAATTTTTAATTCAGGTTTGATTAATTTTAGTCATACATTCTGGTCTATTAAAAATGAAAATAAAGGGTCTAAAATGGTCATTTTAAAAAAAATACATAAATATAAAATTTAAAATCAAATGTATCAAAGTAAAAAAAAATATAGAATGGAAATAGCATTTTAAACCTTCTATTGGAATGGCATTGGCTAGAGAAAAATAAACTAAACTCTCAGATTTCAACCAGCTTTAATTTTGAGATATTTATCGGTGTCATTTTTATATTCAAATGGCTAAATATTAGGTTGTTCATTAATGAAAATTTTGGCTAAGGCAAGAGACTCTTTTGTTATGTTTACATCCCCTTTTCAATTACATATCTAGTAAAGAATTTTTAAATCCTTACCTTTATTTTTATTTATTTATTATTATTATTTTGAGTTTTGCCATATGGGAATTCAAATTTGAACCTTTTTTTCTAATTTTTTTTTAAAGTATAATAAAAGTTATAGGATTGTAACGATCAATTATGTTAGTTGAGCTATGCTCTATTAGACTAAATTTTAGCTCAAAATATACAAGTATTTTAATTGAATTTAAAATATGTGTTTGGTTGACAGTTGATATTCTATTTTTGAAAACAGTTTTTGGATTTTGTGATCTAAACGGGTTAAATTCTAGAAACAATTTTTTTATATTTTCAGTATATCTAGATTTTGAATTCAAACTTTTAAAATGCCGAATTATATTGAAAATGATAAAAACATTAACAAATATAATATTTCAGGTTATAAACGAAATTATTTTTTGTTAAATTAAAATATTTAATATATTATATGATATTATAAAATAATAATTATACAAAAATTTCAACATAAAAAAAAGTTTATAAATCCACGAGTAATAATTTATATTCAATCTAGAATTGAGTGAGTATCTAAATATATTTTTAAATATATTTTAAAAAATTATTTAAATTGGAGTTTAAATTTTAAATTTGCTACTAAACACGTATATGAAAATATGTAATACAACTTTATCTCGTGTTTTCAAAATTTTATTTACAAAATGTCTATCAAATAGGATTTTAAATACTCGAATTCAATTAAAAATTGATTTTACAATACTATTTGAATTTTAATAACAAGAGAGCGAAACACCTTTTCTATACATAGAAAAGTTTAATTATTTAAATAAATAAATTGACAGGTTTGATTTTTAAACATTCAAATTTATGTGAACTTTTAATTTTGCAAAAAAGTCCTAATGTATGAGATATTCAAATATCTTGTTAATATGATAGATCAATTTATATTATACTTTAAGATTTAAGGTTTGATCTTCTATCCATGTATTATAGGTAAAAAAAACCATCCATTAAGTATATTATAAAAAACTATTTACAAACGGATTGTCATTTGCACCGCATATAATGCAGGGTAAGATGACTAATATATAATTAAAATACAAGGGCAAAAAGGTAACTTCCTTATTATACCATTTTTTCCCCTTTTCTTGAAAAACTTTTTATTCCTCTAGAAAGCCTGGAAATGTACTTTTATCGAGTCTTTCAGAACTTTATACCAATTTTTTAAAAAGACAGATTTTTGATTTATAGTGCAATGAAATTAATTAAATATTGATTTATAGTGCAATGAAATTAATTAAATATACAATTTTCATTTCCATTACTTTTTTTTAAACTTTCTAATCTTATTAAGTACATTTGTTACAAAATCCAAAGGAGAAAAAAAGAAAAAAGAAAAAGAACTATAACATCATGCAAATAACTAACATAATATCAAAATTATTAGCTAGTATAGTGGTAAATTCATTTTTTAATCGTTCGACCTAATTTCAAATCTCATTCATTAATAAATTTATTATAAATTTAAAATTGTAACTGAAAAAAAAGGTAACACTTATCTAAATTTAAAGTATAATATGAAATTGAAAGCCAAAGATTGAAATAAAGAACTCTTTTCTCTAGACTTTTTTTTTTACAAATTTTTTAACGGCTAAAAGTTGGTCTTTATGTTATTTTTTTTCCCCTTCCCATTATTATGTATTTAAATTTATATTATATTTAGATAAGTTTGCTTTTTTGGAAAGGGTCAAAAAGTTGAACCATTTTATTTGAATGTGGTGGGCCCAAACGGTAAGAAATATTTTGCTACACTCCAATTTTACACGTCTCTGTATTATTATTTGGGCCAAAATAAAAATCTTGGTTCAAAATTTGAGCTTCGTTATTAATATATGGGGCAAAATAAAATTTTGGTTCAAAATTTGAGCTTCGTTATTATTATATGGGGCAAAATAAAATCTTGGTTCAAAATTTGATCTTCGTTTCTATTTAGTCTGTGAACCTTTAAAATTGACGTTTTAATTCTTAAAATTTGATTAATAATTTTATTAAGTTTGGCTAACGAAAAATGATGTGAAAGTTAATTAATTCCTAACTTTATAATTAATATGTGGGCAAATATATTAACTTTATAATAATTTTGTTCATGAAATGGTTTATTCTATTCCTTTCCTTAATGCATCTTCATTTTCAATTTCATCCAAATGGCTTTTTTTCCTCCAAGAAGACACATTCCCAATGAAAGTTTTTAATTTCCGTTTGATAAGTATTTAGTTTTTAATTTTAAAAATTTAAATGTATAAATACTCATTCTACTTTTAAATTTATTGCTTTGCTATCTACTTTTTATTAATATTTTAAAAGATCAAGTCATATTTTATTTTATTTTTTAATTTAAAAAAGTAGTTTTTTAAAATTTGTTTTTGTTTTTTGAATTTGACTAAGAATTTGACTCTTTTACTTAAGAAATAGGCCAATCATGGTAAGAAATCGAGAGAAAATAAAGTTAGTTTTCAAAAGTTAAAAAATAAAAAATAAAATGATTCCTAGATTGGTGTATTTTCTTCATGTGAAAATAGAAACATCTTTCCAAGTCCACTGCCATGGATATACCACAAGATCTTGAACATGGTGTACAAAATTCACATAACTAGCAATTGCCCTAAAATTTTCTTTTGGATTGCACTAATTAGGTTTTCGGTGACGTGATCGACTCATAAATTGAGACGTAGCAACTCGTAATTGAGTACTTGATTATGTAAAAAAAAAAAAAAGGTGTAGTTTAGGATGCATCCAAGTATTTTTCATTTGTTATATTTTCCTATATAGTTTTAGGATGTTGGAATGTCTCAAAATCTCATCATCTATATTTTATTATTTATAAACTAATTATTTAATTATTTTTACTTTGAAATATCCATTATCAAGTGTAACTTAAAGAGTATAACATATGAATATATGGTTTAGCGTCCTATTTCGTAATATAGTTAAAACATCAATTCTTGTAAATATTACTAATGATTTTATCCTAATTATATGTGTGGAGACATGTGAGTGGAAATATTAAATACACTAAGCATGTATAAGACTTGATTGCATAATGTTTAATACTTATTTGTAAATTTGTTAAAAGGAACTATTAATATTATAGAATGATCGTATGCAACATGGTCCTAAGCTTTAGTTAGTTATGCACTAATGCGTGTCTTTCTATAGACATGTATGTCTTCGAATTGCAACCTTTGCATTATTAGCTTGATGTTCTAAACAATAAAGCTAATTGGTATTTTAGGGTTTTACTAAACTCGATAATAATACAACGGAAATTTATTCACGGAAGTGGTATTTATGAACATGATTTCAGAAAAAAAAAAAAAAGAGAGAGAGAGAGAGATTACTAAAGGAGGGTTTATTGGAATTAACGTCTCATGCTCGTAATTTGTTTTATTAATTAAAACTTCATGCTACTTTTAGAATTTAAACCTACTAGTTGTATTGTTGATTAAAACTTCATTCGACAAATATTTCATTTTTAAAATTTGTGTTAACATTGGCAGGTCTCAAACCTATGACCTTCGCGTTATTAGCACGACGCTCTGACCAATTAAGCTAATAGGCTACTTGCTTTCTATAGAATTGTGAGTTTTTTTAATATATATTTTTTAATTTTAAACTAAGTATTTATGAATTTAATTTTCAAAAATAAAAAAACCCCAAATCTTATTGTTTGCACGAGGTTTTCAGATACACTTAGTTTGTGGAGTTAAACTTGTGTTGATGTAGATTTGATGGGGATGTGTTTCGATCTCTAGTACTTCATCTTCCGATTCTCTCTCGGTTGAATGGGTATGCTTGATATATGGAAGCGGAGCGTGTTGATGTTCTTGAAGTTGGTATCTTGGAAAACGTTTGTATCTCCAAACAACTTCAGTTTCAAGTGCGGTCAACTTCAGGAGTCAAGGTGTATTCTGATTGTAGAGAATTTCTTATAAACTTTCTAGAGTGAGAATTACCAACCCCACAAATGAGGGAGCTATTCTATTTATAGAATTCTTTGGTGGGCTTCGTGAACTTGGGCTTGGTTGGTTCATGGGCTTGACTCTTAGGCCCAATTAGTTAGATTTGGACTTACTTTGGCATTTGGGTTAAATTAAGCCAATTTTTGGGTTCAATTGGACTTTAGCCCAAATTATAATATCAAATTGAGCTAAATTAATTCCACTCAATTCAACATTTGTGATGAAAATACGTGACATCATCGGACTTTGCTAATTCATGTTTTCAACTTCAATTTGGGTACACATGTCAACTTCTAATTGGTCCCAAGTTCAATTATTTGGAGTTTCATCATTAATTTAGTGAATGACGTGACAATTTGTGATTGGTCTAAAATTTCTCCTTAAAAAAATGTCCATTTTCGAGACTTATGCACATATGTTGGTGGATGAAACTCGAAAAAGATGAAGTTGGAGTCAAAATACATGTTATTTGCTCTTGATTTAAGCTCCATTTGATGTGCTAACCAAACTATGAATTTAGTATTAGAATTTGGGATAAAATTTAAAATATGGCCAAATTTTAATTTCAGATTTTGCCTTCAATTTGATTTGGAATGAGGGCAAAAGCTAAACTTGATTTAAATTTGAGATAAAATTCGGAATATAGCAAAATTTTAATTTGAAAGAAATTTTAGATTTTACCTGTAATTTGATTTGGAAATAAGGATAAGAACCTAAATTTGGATGAATTTGAGATAAAATTTGGAAGATGCCCAAATTTGAATTTTATATCAATTTGAGACTTTATCCTTAATTTAATTTGACTTGAGGATACTAACGTGTGTAATTTAAATTTTGGATAAAATTTCGAATATAGCCAAATTTTAATTTGAGATAGATTTGAGATTTCATTCTTAATTTAATTTGGCTTTGGGAATAGGAGGCTAAATTTGGATGATTTGAATTTGGGAATGAAATTTGAGTGTCCAAATCTCGCTTAAAGATAAATTTGAGTATAAAATCTTAAAAAAAAAAAAAAAAAAACTTTGACAGTGGTAGAATCCTTAATTTGATTTTTTTAATAATTTAATTCGAAATTAGGATAAAATCAAATTAGAAAATCTAATAAAATCTAATAAGTCAAACCAAATCTTTATCCGTCTTGATTTCCTAATTTGTCATGAAATCTGGAGAATCCTCTATAAATAAGACCCCGAACCCTACATTCCCAACTCAAGCAGTTGTGCACAAAGGTAAATGTTTTTCCCCTTTCTTTCATTTTTTCCTTTTCATTTCTTCATTTTTTTTAATTTCCATTTTCCATCATTTTAAATTTTATTTTTTTTCTAACTTGCCCCATTCTTTTTCCAGGAATTAACTTGTGTTTGAGGGAGTAATTTTTTTTTTTTTAATCTTGCCAACTTCTTATTATTTTCTTTGCAAGGGGTAAGTTTTTTTTTCCAACGATGCCCTTTTACTTGACCGCCGTCTTGACCCACATAGGGATGACCCCAGAAAGATCTAAACAACCATATTATATCGCAACATATTGATCAATATAGGAATGACCCCGGAAAGGTCTAACAGTCCTGTTTGATCAACATAGTGATGACCCTGGAAAGTACAACCCTATTACATCACTTCTTGATCATCGTAGAGATGACCCTGGAAAGGTCTAACAACCATATTTGATCAGCATAGAAATGACCTAAAAAAGATCTAACAATCCTATTACATCATCACTTATTGATCAACAAAGGGATGACTTCGAAAAGGTCTAGCAACCCTATTACATCGCCACATTTTGATCAACATAGGGATGACCCCAGAAAGGTCTAACAACCCTATTTGATCAACATAGGGATGACCTCGGAAAGGTCTAACAACCCCCTAGGGTTTAGAATATAATAAAGCTTTATGGGGCTTACTCTTATTATTATTATTTTCTTATATCTAACTACCTTTGGATTATGCCATTCAAGACTCATTTCTTTATGGTGGTTTTTTATAGAACAATGGTTCACTTTACCGAACACATCTCATCTGGTGAGAGATACCTCATGATTCTTGGAGACAGAGGTCAACCAATAAAAGATGGACTTAACTTTCTTGTGGCAAAGTCATTAGCTGGCCTCTTTACTGATCGCTAGCTAAGTTTAGACAACAACATGATTATTCCTAAATTATCAACGGAAGTGCCTTTGACTCAGGGAGAATGCATGTGGGTTTTAAAATTTTCCATTCACGATGAGACCCCTAACCTCGTCCAAGTGTTAACTCTCGAACGTCATATAATTGAGGGTAAGGTTTGTTGGAATGCCATAATGAAGGTTCCTGGAGATTTTGGCTTTACTGATTGTTACTGGAAGTGGCTTGAATTTGTAGTCAGCCGAAATGAGCGATTCCTTTATGATGTCAATTTATTTAACGCAATGATGGCTTCTTTGTACACGTATGATCGTAACAGTGATATAGTTTGAGTATTTTGTGAAGCCTGGTGTCCTTCAACCAATACTCTTCACGCTATGGCAGACGAATTATCAATTTCTTTATGGAACCTATGGTCATTTTGGGGTCTTCCAATCAGGGAAGGAGGTGATTCTTTCCCTTAAAGAATTAACTGGCTACCAAGACAAGGAGAAACATCTACCAAAGACTTATTGACATCTTTTCTAGTCATATTATTCAATAGTGTGTTTGCAGAGAGAAAATCGCATGACACCTTCTAAGAATGATTCCCTAGTGTCCATAAGCTCTTGGATTTCTTTTTGGTTCATAGGGGCTCAGAAATATGACAAGTCTACTACACGGAAGCAAAAAAAAAAAAAAAAAAGCCTCTAGCTCCTGGTCTACACATAATCTTGACAATACGAGATCGAGTTTCAAGAATGGTCGAGTAAGAAAAACATGCTATTCACAGAACTCAAGATAAAAAGACAACTCGAAGGATAAAACATATTTGGCTGCTTTTTTATTTTGTTGGTTATGCCTTTTTATGTTCCCGTAAAAGGGAGACTATCTTCCATGGAGTCTTTAGAATTGCTAGTTTGGTGGCTAACGAGGATATCTATAGTCATGCCGTTCCAATTTTAACCAGTATATATCATGACCTAGGGTGATAGCAGAAGCTTCAAACCCAATTAAATGCATGGACTTTCACTTTCCCATGCAATATGTCTATGGTTGGCTGACCCACTATTTTAATATGCACTACCCCACTCCTGTAGCCGTTCGGAGCCCAAAGATGGCTAACTTTTTTGGCGAAGGTGGCTTAATCTACTTTGACGAGTACGAGGCGCAAGAATTGATCCATAGCGTGTGTGTATTTAATGACACGTGAATATTCAGAATAGAAGTAGGCCTGAGCGCATGATCGATGACATAGATTTTTCATTCCTAAAGTCTAGTTATTTCTCAAGTATGCAATCATGCTACCCATCTTCCTAATGTGAGAATGTTTGGACTATAGAATCATATAGTCCCTCTCGATTTGGCTAACAATTCAACTTTTACCAGGACAATGCTAATGATATAAGGGGAATACCACCTACCATCATGAGAAGAATGTGTTATATCACTAGAGAATATACACGAGATGTAAGACATTATCTCCAGTATTCTTGCCGACTCGTACGTTAGATCCGGACACCCATTTTACTCCACAGTTCAGGGATTGATGACTGAAAAAGCACAGAAATTACTTTGAAAAGAACAAACATCATTTAGTGACCAATGTCATTACTTTTTCAACACAACCAAACTACCCAAAGGTAAAGGGGCCACCCAAGGAGGCAAACAGATTCATTTGATTGAAGAGACAATAATTATCTTGCAGAAAGATGCTTCAAACCCAATTGGAGAGGAGAGTCATAGTAGAACCAATGACCGTCATTGAAAAAGACCCTCCAAGAAGCCAAAGGCATTGGATAATGACGTTTTTGAAAGGGATCAAAATGATTCAGCGGTCCTTAACGCTCTCAACTTACTGGTATATTGACCCTTATCTTTTAATCTTCTTAGTTTATGTTTTTTTTTTTTTTTTCTTCTTTGTAGTCACCTCTGAATAACTCTCTTAAAAAACTTGCGGCACAACGAAGTGAAGGATCTTTAGTGGGGCCTTTTGTTGTCGACTCAACCATTGAGAGAATCGGTACTTCTAAAGTGTTGCCAGTGAATACCATTAAACAGTTTTATCAAGTTTATCCTACCTCTGAAGGCATCTATCACACCAAGAAGAAAGTGGATGTTGGGAACATTGAAGTTTCAAATCCCTTAATCAAAGAAATTGGTTATTACAACGTGCCTTTAATAGAGAAAGTCTTACAATCCAAGGAAACTTTAAAAGCCTTGGCGAGTCCAAATGGTTGTGAACTTGCATTTGTTCGACTGGCCGTTTTGGGGCCATTGTTGGCACAATTTTGACTTTGGTTCGTCCTTTTGTGACCAAAGAGCTCCCAAGACATGTGAATAAAACAACATCCTTGGCTGCTTCCGAGGTATCCGAATTTTGTGCTGCCAACGTAGTTTCTGATGTTTGACATCATGCTGTCTTAGCCATGTGGGAAACTATACATATGAAAATCATGCGTACTCCTTTCGAGAAGGTCATTTGTTAGAAAAATAAACTCACGAGATATTTGAAGCAATTTCTGACATTTGTGGTGCCAACCTTCCCCCTCTTAAACAACTCATAGATGAATATTTTTGAAATGTAGAGAAGTATAATCAGTTCCAATCATCATTTTCTTCTCAATTGACTCAAACAATTAAAAGCCAACGTTTGGAGAAGGCCAAGTTTAACTTGGAGAAGATACTGTATGATGAAAGTAGTACCCTTGCTAAGAGAAAAGCACTATTAGAGCGTGATTCTCGAGCTTTGCAAGAAGAGAAAGAATTGTTAGCGATGCTGGGAGTTATCAAAACTAAACGAGCCGAAGTATCCAAGTTGATCTTCGAGGATGAAAATCTTTTGAATCAACATAAGCTTGACACCTAAAAAATGCGAGGGACCATAAACAATATCGATACTACTTCAGTTCTTTCTGATAAAGATGTCAAGGCTCTAGATGTACTACGTCAGATGCTAGAAGCCATACAGTAGGAGTTGGAGAACTACAACTGGGTACCATGATTCAACGTTATCCACCTTACTTAGCTACACATGCACTGGTCATTAGTGGCTTCAAGAATTTTGTAACTCTGTGCTATTTTAGTTGCTGGATTTGTTTATTGTAGTGTAAAAAAACTCTCTCTTAAAGGAACAATTAAAGATCCTTGGGTGAAAAAGGGGATCGGACTCAAACCCAAAATTTACAGAAAAACATACATAATTATTATGCATTTAATTGATAAAAACATGCTAAAGAAATATAAATAAATAAAATGGGTTAAAAAACCCTTACCTTTGAAGATCGATCTTTAAATTAAATCCCTTGAACTGAAAAGAACACTATCACGAAGTTTCCACTGTATTCTCAGGATGAGAATTTAGGAGGTGTGGGCTCTGTCTATTTTGGAAGAGGGATTTTTTTTAGAGAGAAGAAAGAAGAGGAAGATTATTGTTCAGAGATCTTAGAACAGTTCTGTATTTTTCTCTGTATTGTCTTTCTGTGGAAAAACAAATGGAGAGGATGATGATAACCAACAATCTCACTATCACGTTGTAGAGAGAAAAAGAGGAGGGAGTTACAACTCCCTCCCTAAAATTATTTGGTTTTTTTAAAAAATAAAATTAATTTTAATAAAACCTTTAATATATATTTATATGATAACAACTTTATCATATAATATATATTAAACTATATGTTACATCAAATACAATATATAACCTATAGTTTAATATTGTATCCAATACAATATAACTTATAATTTAATTCTCTCAACAACGATATTTAATATAAATCTCATTTATAATAAATTTAATTTTAATTATGTGCATCTAATTAAATTAATTAATATTTGAATCATATTCAAATATTTAATTTCTCTCAAATAAATTTTATATAATAATGTATCAAATACATTATAGTAATTATTTCATATATAAAATTAAAATAATTATATCACATATAATTAATTCCCTCAATTAATTTGAACAATTCAAATTAATCCAAAAATTCATTCTCATTAATTCTCGTTGAGCTACAGAGGGGACCTATAGCTCGAAGCTCCAACGATATGTGAATAATTAATTATATTCACCATTCGTTAACTGTCGGGCATTCCACTAACAACCGACAGCTGCACTATTTGCACTAAGATATATTTTTATGTCCATTGGATATAACCAGTCAACAGTATATTGAAGGAAATAAAACTCGAGGATTTCTATGAGCAGTGGAAGAGATCGTTCCAAATCCCATTCAAATTGAACACAAAACAATTACAGTCTAAACATAAACTAACAGGTCATACAAATATAGAAATTACAGCATGCTAAACGATGATACAATGGATAGAGGATGCATAGCTTTTAAGAACCATTCTTCAAGAATCGCTCGAACAATCTACATTGCGTCCATAGACAGCAACACTCGAATACAACAAACACCACATGAACAACACGAACAACCAACAGCTCCTCGAACCCAATCGAGTCCAACTCGATTCACGAACTGAGTAAGGAAACCACTACAATGGTTACCTTGGTATTCTCGGTGTGAGAATCTAGGAGTTGTGGGCTATGTATGATCTTCACTTGAGGAAGATACTAGAAGTCTACAATCGAGCAAGTGGGAGATAAGAAGCTGGTCTATCGTATAGACGATGTACTCGATCGTTTAGTAAACTGAAGCCTATCGCATAGACTTTGCTATTTGATCATGTAGCTACGATTAGCAGAGTGACTATTGTATAGTCAACTCTACATAATCGTTTAGTCTCTAAATGCTATCGCTTAGTGAAACTTTTTCACTTGATAACTTGTCACCGTGAGTAATTTCCGAATGGATCAACCACTAATTTAGGAAAACAATTTTGCTTTTATCTTACGGTTACCATAAAATTCCCAATAACCTCTCACTCAATCAGTTATTAGAGAAAAAGAAATTAATTATCATATAATTAATATATTATAAATAATTATGATAATCAACTTATCATATTATATTTATAATCTATAGTTTTAATATTTCATCTCATGAAACTTATAAACTATAGTTTTTTTTTTCTATTTTATGGTACTTAATATAAATCATATTTACATTAATTCCTCCACTTGATGTATCTCATACATCACACCAATTATATCACATATAATTGAATTTCCTCTTGTTAATTTGAACACTTCAAAATAACCCCAAAATATGATTCTCAACTTGAATCCATTGAGCTACCAAGGGGATCTTATGAACCTATAGCTTGAAGCTCCAACGGTACGTGAATAACTGACTAAACTCTTTAGTCACGAGATCCACCATCCGTTAACTACCAGACACTCCACTAAAAACTGACAACTGTGCTTTTCTCACTATAGATATATTTCTGTATCCATAATAACCAATCAACAGTGCGATAACTCTTCACAGATCGCTCGTAAGTATAGTTGGGCCAATTTACCATTTTGTCTCTGTAGTTGCATCTAACTTCTTAAGTATCACTGGTTCCTCTAATGAACAATAAGTCATAGTACTACTATAACTGAGTTCTGTCTTCTAAGGAGAGGATGTGACCACTATGTTCAAGACCTGTAATCAGCCTTTAAGGGAGCAATCTATCTACTTACCCCTGCTTCGGGGAAGGAGTGAATTCCGTTTTGTGTAACTGAGTTCCCAACTCCCTAATCAGACAAATCCCCAAAAAGGTAGGCTTGTTGAGTTGGTAATCTGGCCACTCTCACCTATACTAATCAAAGGACCGCCCTCATAGGCAAGAGTTCCCAAAACACACAGGATTAAGATCATGTCACCCATGGTCGTTTTAGTGAGGTGTAAGTCTCAATTATCAACGACGTTATATAAAGAGATTAATCATCTCGTGGTCCAGTCTTATACAAACTCTTTGTATAGGACACCCCCGCTTGCATATCTCCACATGAATGGTCAGGATCAGACCATCTGTAGTACTTATAAATCTCTACAAAGCGGATCATATCCATAGTGTCACCAGGATAAGGCATCCCTCCTTTATCCTTATACTACAGATCTTTTAGGTTATTACCTAAGGCATGATCCACTTGTATATCTCATATACATGCTTAAGTTTACATAAAATAACCACGGATCTTTGTTTATTGGATATGAGTAAATGCAAATAAAATAACTCTGATTTTATTAATAAATAATGTGTACAAATTATTTACAAACTATGAGACTCCGAGAGAATTAGGACACCAATCCTAATAATCTTCCACTTATCCTAATGCCTCGGGAGACTAATGTACAATACATGAAAAATAGTACAATATACAATAAACTAGGGCATACTCTATACCCCACTATCATCTCCCACTTGCCCTAGACAAGATGCCGCATGTCCCATAGACCCAGACTCTCTAGATGACCCTCAAACAGTTTAGCCGTGAGAGCGTTTGTAAACATATCAAGAACGTTGTGCTCCAACGCGATTATCGTGACTATCACATCACCGCGATGCACAATTTCCCTGATCAAATGATACTTTCGTTCAATATGCTTGCCTCTACGATGACTCCGAGGTTCCTTTGAATTTTCCACAACCTCGCTGTTATCACAATAGAGAGTGATCAACAAAGACATATTTGGAATAACTTCCAAATCCGTAAGGAACTTCCTAAGCCAAACAACCTCTTTAGTAGCTTCACAAGAGACTATGTATTTGGCTTCCATAGTGGAGTCCGCGATGCGTCCTTGCTTGATGCTTTGCCAAACTACAGCCCCTTCATTCAGAGTGAACACTGACCCTGATGTTGATTTCCAAGAATCTCTATCAGCCTAAAAGTCAGAGTTTGTGTATCCTGTAAGGATCAAATCTTTATTTCCATATATGAGCATATAGTCTTTCGTTCTCCGAAGATACTTGAGAATCTTTTTGACTGCCGTCTAGTGATCTAATCCTGGGTTGGACTGATATCAACTGACAATCCCTACTGCATAGCAAATGTCAGGTCTAGTACATAACATTGCATACATAAGGCTTCCAACAGCTGAAGCATATGGAATCCGTCTCATCTTCTCAACCTCTTGAGGTGTCCTAGAACATTGATCCTTAAACAAAACAATTCCATGTTTGAAGGGTAATAAACCCCTCTTGGAATTATGCATCTTGTACCTGATCAACATTTGATCAATGTACGATGCTTGAGATAAGGCCAACCTCTTGTTCTTACGATCCCGAATGATCTGGATCCCTAGAACATACTGTGCCTTTCCTAAATCTTTCATTTGGAATTGGGCAGCTAGCCACTTTTTAATGTCAGTCAGAAAACCTACATCATTCCCAATGAGTAGGATATCGTCGACATACAGTACTAGGAAAGCTACTGAGTTGTTGATGATTTTCTTGTAAACATAAGGCTCATCAAAATTTTGATCAAAACCAAACAATTTGATCGCACTGTCAAATCTAATGTTCCACGATCTAGAAGCTTGTTTTAGCCCATAAATGGACCTATTAAGATTGCAAACTCTTTGCTCTTGATCTGGAACAATGAACCCCTCTGGTTAAGCCATGTAGATGGTCTCCTCAGGATTTCCATTCAGAAAGGCAGTCTTGACGTCTATTTGCCATATCTCATAATCATAAAATATAGCCATGGACAGGAGAATCCTGATAGACTTCAACATGACAGTAGGTGAGAAAGTTTCCTCACAGTCCACTTCCTCGACCTAGGTATAACCCTTTGCCACGAGTCTAGCCTTAAAGGTCTGCACCTTTCCATCTATACCTCGTTTTCACTTGTAGATCCACTTACGTTCTATAGGTTTTACCACATCAGAAAGATCCACAAGTTCCTAGACAGAATTGAAGTACATAGACTCCATTTCCTGGTTCATGGCTTTAATCCACTCATCTTTGCCAACATCCTCCATTGCTTGCTTATAAGATAATAGATCCTCGACCCCATCATCAGACATGATGTTTTGGGCTTCAGTCAAACCCATGTCGCGTTCTGGTAGGTTCGCAACCCTCCTACTATGTCTAGGCAGTCTCAACTCTTGAGATGGTTGACTAGATGAACAGACATCAACAACTCTTGTTGATCTATCAGCCTATTCAACAACTCTTGTTGAACTCTCAATAGTCTCGCCAGAAATCTCATGTAAAATAAGCTTACTTCGTGGTTTATGATCCTTGTGGTCTTCTTCCAAGAAGACAGCGTTTGTCTGCACAAACACTTTATTCTCACTCAAATCATAGAAGTATCCACCCCTTCGTTTCCCTGGGGTAGCCTACAAAGAGGCAAACTTTTGAATGCGGTTCCAACTTCTTTGGGATAGCCACAAGCACATAGGCCGGACATCCTCAAATCTTGAAGTGGCATAAACTACCTTTACGGCCTCTCCACAGTAAAACACTTTTCGAGGGAACGTTATTCAAAATGTAACATGTAGTCTCCATTGAAAATCCCCAAAACGAGTCTGGAAGATGATCATAACTCATCATAGACCGAACCATGTCCAACAGGGTTCTCTTTCTCCTTTTTGATACACCATTCTACTTAGGTGTATCTAGGGCCGAGGGTTGGGACGTGATTCCATGTTCTATCATATAGTTTTGGAATTCGAGGTCCATATACTCTCCACCACGATCGGATCGTAGTATTTTTATCTTCTTACCTAACAAGTTTTCAACTTCAGCCTTATACTCCTTGAACTTGTCAAGGGCTTCAGACTTACATTGCATTAGGTATAGATACCCATATCTTGAATAATCATCTATGAAAGAGATGAAATATTCATACCCTTTCTGAGCTCTAACATTCATCGGACCACATAGGTCTGAGTGTATAAGCTCCAAAATTTCCTTAGCTTATAACTTTTTCCAGTAAAAGGTCGTTTGGTCATCTTGCCTTCAAGGCATGATTCACACACCAACAAGAAGTTTTCTTTTAAAATCTTTAGAAGTCCACATTTCACCAACTTCTCAATCCTATTGAGGTTGATGTGACCTAACCTTAGATACCAAAGAAGGGCGTTTTCTTAGGAGAAACCTTTGATCTTTTTGCAATTGTCGCCGTACTGAACATTTCAATATTAAGTAGGGCTTTTATGACTAACGGCCTTAGTACATACAAGTTATTTTCTATTGAACCAAAACTAATCTCCATACCATTCTTGAAAATAAACACTTTACTCTCAGAAAATGAGACAAGAAACCGAGATTAAGTTCCTCTTGATATGAGGAACTACAAAAACATTATCCAGTAACAGATAATGTTTCTTATCCAAAAATAACTTCAGCCTACCTACAACAACAGCTAAAACAACCTCACCAGTATCGACTCGAAGAGTCAACTCTCCTTCTTGCAACGTTTGCCAGGAATTAAATCCTTGGTAGGAAGAACTAACGTGGTTAGTGGCAGCTGAATCAAGTATCCAGGCAGAATCATCATTCTCTATCAAACACATCTCCAAGACAAATAAATCACATTTACTGTTTTTAGACTTCTTCCTCTTCTGGAGAGTATTTGGATCAGTATCAGAACTTAAATAAGCTCCAAGTTCCATTTCAGAGAAATCTTCTCGTCGATTAACTTCTCTAGAGTTAGCAACACTTGCTTTCTCTTGTACTCCCTTGATATTCAAGAAAGACTGGAGATTATTTTAGCCTTCATCCACATCTCATATGCATTACGAATAATTCATGGTGCATGAATGGTTGGGACTTTAGGACACGCCTTAACCATGACAAACTCGAGGTCGTTTACCACGAAATATGTTTTAACAGACTTTTTCCAATGTATGGAATCGATCAAATTAAAAGAGGCAACTAATGGAAAATCATTCATGTTGCTGAAAAACAAACACATTGACCTACATTAGGTTTTAGCAAATACTCGTTGAAAAAACAACATCCAATATGGTTTAGCAAACGAAATGAACCCTGTGTGATATCTAGTTTCGCAATGACGCTTCAAAGGTAAGACAAAAGCCACCGAAGGGTAGTCAATTTATCCCTCCTTTGAATTGAGACATTCTCAACCAGTCATTAATACCAGAACAATTCTTGCTCCTATAACGACTAGCCATCATTCATTTGGTCAAGAAATCATTAACTTGCTTAATAATTTTCCGTAAGTGTGACCCTTCATTTTAGGCCCTAGAGTTCCACCTTGAGCAGCCAATCCGAAGGGAAAAAATCTGATTGGGGCAAAAACTAAAGCGACCCTATCCATTTCTGGAGTTCACCTTGATATTGACCAACCACACAAAACCATCCGAAGGGGGACGCTCCCAGGGCGCCACGAGGCAGTGCAAGAAGATCTCATGGTGCAAAACAATGAAGGAGACCGCAAGACATGTTGATACACATCTTTCACCCATTTACTATAAATACTCTCTCCGTCCACCTTGATATTGACTTATGCAAACAACATTCGAAAGGGGATGCTCCCAGGGTACCACGAGGCCAAGCATGAATCTCACGGAGTGAACATTCACGGAGAAATGTGAGTGGAATCATTGACATATCATATATATCTCTTGCTCCCACTGAGTATTTTATAACCTAGGATTTTGTTTACTTAGAAAAAACACGGCTATGAATTTTAACTAAGTAAATTTTTAGGTTTTCCCAAAAGTAACTCCTACTTTGGAAAGTTGAACAACCTTTGATCATCATCCATTAAACTCTTTAACGAAGTCTTTGATCAACTGTCGCATGCTTGTAGAAAATCTATCTAATTCACGTTTCCAGGTAGGTGTGTTGCATTTCTGTCAGCTTAAATACCCCAGCCTAGACAGAACTTTCCTTAGACAAAAGATCTCTTATAGATAGATTTAATACAAATTTAATCTTTTATGGAAATCAATCTAATCCTATTAAATGGATTCAAAAGATTAAACTTAGGTTTCTAATCTCATTAGAACCATTAACTTAGGTCTATCTCAATCTAATTTTAAAACCCTTTTAAAACATGAGTTCACCTAAGTTCGCATGCAACTCTTTCTTATCGATTTTAGTTCTAATTTTCATTATAACGCTTATAACATGAAACAACTAAAACCAACACAATGCGAACCTACACATACAAGGCATTCATAACATTTATAAACAAGCCTAAGTATCATGCTCCATGTATTGTTCATTCATTGCTACTTTTATATAATCCTTATATAACAAAGCAAGCATACATGCTTCCATACACCCTTATACTATAACTATTATAATATAAAGATGATGCATGAATATGCTTAATGCATGCATAAATATATCTCTTATATTTCATGATGCATGCACATGCTTTCTAGTAATTTCATCATGCCAAAAACTATATTATAACACTAATAATATATGGTGCATGTATAAAATACATAACCTAAGGTGGGTTTTAAATCTGTATGTCATACACTATGGCATATAAACAACATACATCTCATGTACATTAAATAAAGTTGATGAACTGGGATAATTAGCCACAAATCCTAAAAAAACAAAGCTAACTATTACAAAGCACAATGAGTCTCCGGTTCAAATAGGCGAACCGGGTCTTGAATCTTCCGGGCGAAGAAACGCGTCTCCTTGATCGTGTACCAAATCCTTGTGATCACCAACACGATAGAGTAAACTCTTTACTCAATGGTTTAGCAATGCTGTATGAGCATAAACGATCGTTTAGCAACGATCGTGTAACTTTGACTATGCAATGAAGCATGAAGGCATGCAATCGTGCAACACAAGCCATAAGCAATCAAGTAAACGACAACGATGTGGTAAAGCATAATCGTCTAAATGATTTCTGAGTAAGTGTCATGGTATCGTATACTAGGTGATCGCGTAGTCAGTGACTATGTGATGAGGCATGTTGAACTACACAATCGTTTAGTGCGTGGGCCTTTTATCAAATGATGAGTGTCAATGAGATCGTTTACCTTCAGCGTCCACGCGATTGAGTAACCAACGCTACACTATAGAGTAAATGCTTTACCCCATTGTTTAGCACGATCGTTTAGTAAATAGTACACGATCGGAAAAAACATTTTTACACAACCGTTTAGCAAAATCTCAACAATCATTTACCTTAGGCTACATGATATGACCAACCTTTGGTCTTCTTCCTCGATGAAAACTGCATTTCCATGCCTCGAAACTTCATCATGAATGACTCAATAAACTTCAAACACTTTGAATACAGACTCGATTGCTTGTTAATTATGCCCAAAAGTGCATGGGTCCTTACAAATTAACACTTTGTAAACTTTAAGAAAGCTTTAAACAAAGGCAACCATCCCTTAAACATTCATCAACACATCCACAAATGCCTTTAAGTTTTAAATGTAATGCAGAAAACTTAAAACCTACCACGACTGTAAAAGAAGTTCAATACAGAAATGGTATTTGGAATATCAAAACAACCGGGCTATGATAGCAATTGAAGGAAATCAAACCCGAGGATTTCCATGAGCAGTAGAAGGGATCGTTCCAAATCACATTCGAATTGAACACAAAACAATTACAGTCTAAACGGAAACTAACAGGTCAGACAAATATAGAAATTACAACATGCTAAACGATGATACAAGGGATAGAGGATGCATACCTTTGAAGAACCATTCTTTAAGAATCCATCGAACAATCTATAATGCATCCACAGACAGCAACACTCGAATGGAACGATCACCACATGAACAACATGAACAACCAACAGCTTTTTGAACCCAATCGAGTCCAACTCGATTCACGAACTGAGTACGGACACCACCATAATGGTTACCTTGGTATTCTCGGTGTGAGAATCCAGGAGTTGTGGACTCTGTATGATCTTCGCTTGAGGAAGAGACTGGAAGTCTATGATCGAGTAGACGATCGAGCAAGTGGGAGATAAGAAGTTGATCTATCGTATAGACGATATGCTTGATCGTTAGTAAACTGAAGCCTATTTCATAGACTTTGCTACTTGATCGTGTAACTACGATCAGCTGAGTGACTATCGTATAGTCAACTCTACACGATAGTTTCGTCTCTGAACGCTATCGCTTAGTGAAATTATTTCACTTGATAGCTTGTCACCGTGATTAATTTTCGAATGGATCAACCACTAATTTAGGAGAACAATTTTCCTTTTATCTCACGGTTACCATAAAACTTCCAATAACCTCCCACTCAATCGGTTATTAGAGAAAAAGAAATTAGTTATCATATAATTAATATATTATAAATAAATATGATAACCAACTTATCATATTATATTTATAACCTATAGTTTTAATATTTCATCTCATGAAATATATAAACCGTAGTTCTTTTTCTATTTTATGGTACTTAATGTAAATCATATTTACATTAGTTCCTCCACTTGATGTATCTCATATATCACACCAATTATATCACATATAATTGAATTTCCTCTTGTTAATTTGAACACTTCAAACTAACCCCAAAATCTGGCTGAACCCCATTGAGTTACCAAGGGGACCTTATGGCCTGTAGCTTGAAGCTCCAACGGTACGTGAATAACTGACTAAACTCTTTAGTCACGAGATCCACGATCCGTTAACTTCCAGGAACTCCATTAAAGACCGACAACTGCATTCTTCTCACTGTAGATATATTTCTGTATCCGTATTAACCAATCAACGGTGTGATAACCCTTCACAGATCGTTCGTAAGTACAACTGGGCATATTTATCATTTTGCCCCTATAGTTACATCTGTTGTGGTTGATGCCTTAAAGTCTCATGTCCTGTAGTTTGTAAATAGTTTGTACGAACGCTTGTAATGTATAATATATGATATTTTACTTCACTTCTTGATTTTGCTCAGTTGAATGTTTTATTTGCTTTACCACAAACCAATAAACCTAAAATCTCTGGTTGTCTGTATGTAACTTAAGCATGTATGTGGTGACATACAAGTGGATCATGTCTTAAGTGATAACCAAAATGGTCTGTAGTATATGGATATAGGAGGAAACTTTATCCTGGTAATGCTATGGATGCGGCCCGCTTTGTGGAATAGTTATAAGTGTTGTAACTTGTAACAGATGGTCTGATCCTGATCATTCATGTAGGGGACATGCGAGTGAGGGCGTCATATACAAAGAGTTTGTATAAGACCTGACTACGAAGTGTTAACGTCTCGTTATATAACACCGTTCATGACAGAGACTTCACTTCACTAGGATGATCATAGGTAACATGACCTCAATCCTAAGTGAGTTGGGAACTCCTGCCATTGAGGGCGGTCCTTTGATTTGCATGGGTGCGAGTGGCCAGGTCGCTGACTCAAACTTACCACTTTGAGGATTCGTTTGATTTGGGAGCTGGAAACTCAACTACACAAGATGAAATTCACTCCTTCCTCGAAGTAGGGGTAAGTAGATAGATAACTCCCTTAAGGGCTGATTCCAGAGCTTGAATGTTGTGGCGCCACACACATTCTCTTGGCCCGAGAGGTGTTCACACATAGTTGGACTATATTGTATTGTTCACTAGAGAGATCAGTGGTACTTAAGGAGTGAGATGTAACTAAAGAGGCAAAATGATAGATTGGCCCAACTGTACTTACGAGCATCTGTGAAGGGTCATTGTACTCATGATTGGTTATATCGATGGACACAGAAATATATCTGTGGTAAGAAGAGTTCAGCTATTAATCTTTAGTGGAATGCCTAGCAGTTAACGGATGGTGGATCTCGTGGCTAAAGAGTTTCGTCAGCTATTCACGTACCGTTGGAGCTTCGAGCCATAGGTCTATATGGTCCCCTTGGTAGCTTGGATAAAGTTGAGAATCAGTTTTTGGGCCAGTTTGAAATGTTCAAATTGACAAGAGGAAGTTTGATTATATATGATATAATTGAACTGGTTAATTATTTATGATATAATTGACTAAATGTATGAGATACATTATTTTGGAGGAAATTGGATATGAATATGATTTATATCAAGTAGAGGAGAAAACACTATAGTAGATATATGATATCAAACTATAGATTAAGAATATAATATGATTATATTCATTATTTAATTAATTTGGCGGTTATGAGATAATTGGCTGAGTATTTCTCCGGAATCGTGCGAAAATGGGAAGTTCGAATTCAGTTTTTGTAACTGAAGAATAAAATGAAAATTGTTTTCATTTTTGAGAGACACACGAGACGCAAGAAAAATTGCTCACTATGTGAATCTATACGATTGCTTAGCATTAAGAGCCTATACGATAGTGCCCGTCTTCCTAAACGATCGCACACCCGTGCACTAAACGATCGTCCGTGATTTCTAAATGATTGATTACATTTTCTATACGATCGTTAGTGCGCCGAGCAGACCTAAAGAATCGCTTACCATTTGATAGATGATCGCTTAACTAAACCTACATGATCGTGTACCTCGACCTAAACGAAAAGCACCCGACTATACGATAGTCATCCCTTTCTCTCACTTGCTTGTTCGTTTTACATGATTACTTTTTCCTCCTCCTCTCTACCAATTCCATCAAAGTCCACCCTTTGGATTCTCATTCCAAGGGCTTCGAGTGGTGGTGTCATTCTCGGCTGCTGGATGTCTGTGCGCTGCTGATCGTGTAAACGACCGTGGTGCTGTTAGGTGACTACTTGCTAGACGATAAGGAGCGTGAGGAGTTCGCTTCCATTGGATCGAGTTCGATTGAAGAAAGTCTTCAACTGGTACATTTTCTCGGTCTTTTGTATTTTATTTGTTAAAGCATGTCAGTAATTAGTGTTACAATGCATATTTGTATGTTAGAATGTATGTATGGTAATTTTGTCACAATGAAATCGGAAAGATCCACTTCCGCTCATAGGTACTCTTGTTTAAGAGTTCCTTCAATTGGTATCAGAGCCAGGTTTATGATATTCCAATTTCATTGATGCAAAGAATTGCATATACATTCACGATGGGTGCAACATTTCTACTCTCTGTTTAATTGTGAAATTGTTTGTGGATGTGTGGATTAATGGAGTTTTCTGGGATGAAACCTCAGTTTGATTAATTCTTTTACATTTTCGGTTAATTGTAAAGACCTCTGCGCTTTTAGACATAATTAATTATTATCGAGTCTGTAATTCAAAGTTAGTTTGAGTTTTGAGTCGTTTGTGAAGAAGTTCGGAGTAAGGGTTGGGTTCTTTGAGGAAAAAGACGATCAAGAGTTGATCGAGTCGTATAGATGATGGGGTAGGCGATCACTAAATATTGGATACTCGGGTGTCGTTTGATGCGTGCGGGCACTAGATGATCGTTTAGCTTAGCAAGCTTCATCATTTTGTACCTAACTAAACGATCGTAGAGTAACACACGGTAAATCGTTTACCTCTTTGCGTGTTAAGCGATTGTCTAGATGATCAGGCTTCACGACCTCGTTATCATCTAAGCGATCGTTTAGCATTTCGCATTATCGTCTAGTGTGCTCTAAACGATCGTTTACCTACGACATTCACTAAACAATGGAGCTTCACCTGGCGGTTCAAGACTCAGTTCGCCTGTGAACCAGTTTGCTGATGAAAAATGTAATAGATAGAATTATTTCATTCTGGTTTTGTAAAGGTTCATCCTGGTCCATTAATCTTTGGTTTATTACGTGAGACGTATGGTTATTTATATGTCATATGGTATATACATATAGAAAATCCCACATTAGGTTTTGTATTGGTCATGCATCATCTCTTTATTATAAATGTTATAATTTAGAGTAGCATGATTTAATTACGTAAGAGCATGCTCATGCATCATATAATATAAAAGTTATATTTATGCATGCATAAAATACATTGACATGCATCATCTTTATATTATAATTGTTATAGTATAAGGGTGTATGGAAAGCATGTTTGCTTGGTTATTACATGTATCTAAAAGTTATGTATAGTAATGACAGACATTGCATGAAGCGTGATGTTGACACTTATAACACTACGGTATGATTGAATTTCATTAAATGCTAGTAATGATGCGATACTACTACTATTTATGCATTAATTAAGGATTGCTCAGGTAGTATGCCCTGCGTTGTCACAAGTTTCCTTATGATGGAACCAAGTGTAATTGCACCGCAAGTTTCTCGGTATGATCCGAGGTCGAACACGGGGAGTGGTGCCGATTATTGCGGTATGTTCATGGTAAATGCGACTAGGTTTTTAATTCTTTATAAAAGGTGTGTGTAGTATGTAAATTGCAGTAAAATAAAGGAAATCGGTAAAAATGCGATAAAACATAAAAATACAATAAACCTAAGCTAGATGTTACAAGATACAAGCTTTATGTGCAATATACTAGGATTAAGGCTGGCTGTGAAGATTGTGCAAAGACGTGGGATGCGACGATAAGTCTTGTGAACAGATTAGAAAGAGAAAGATAAGTATTACAAATAACGCAAGTTCTTAATTGAATTGAAGGTACAAATACTGTTCCGCTTTTCTCTTGGCGTACACCTCTTAGTGATCGGTCGCGTTTCCCACATGTATGTGGTGAAACAGAGTCTAACGTAATGAACGCAAGGTTGCTTCCATGTGTGGAAGTACTACTCGTTTTAGTTAATGCACTATTCTAACCTTCTCTCGATAAATTAGAATGACATCTTCACTTCTTCTCTCACAGGTGAAGATGCCGTCTAGTATGCTTTAGTTAAACGTATTTTATAACTTTAATACATATTAAGTTCTTGGTGTTTCATATTGCTCATCAAGGGATTAAGAAAACATCATGAAGAAAGTGACTAATGGGTGAACGGAGATAGACAAAAAATGGTAAACGAAATCTATAGAAACATTTAATATTTCTACTAAGTGTTTGATACATGATGTGTGAATGAAGAGATAAAGAAAATATGGAATACAATGAAAGAGAGATAGAACAGATACAATCCCGTGCCAATGTCTTGGCACAGATTCGATGGAGATCTGCTTGCCGGATAGGATGGTTTCGATGGCAGGTAGAGCTTCCCTCTAAGGCTTGCTCCACCGGTAGTAGGGGTCTCTGCACAGAGCTTCAATCGAGTATATGATAGGTGGGATCTGAGATTTACCTCTCGGCCTTATCTCGTTCTCTTCCTGGATTTCTTCTCTTCAGCACTCATCTCATTCTTTTCTCTCTAAAATCTTACAACACTTAGCCCAGTATCAATTAGCATATTTTTCTTTGAAATCGTTGTGATATTTATAGGAGCAGTTCTTTGACTCTGGCCTTGTGGTCCCCACTTGATTTTTATGGTAATTCCGGAGATGGAGGGATTTTATTCCTTCTGTTATGCAATCAGACCATCAATTCTGCACAATCGTTAGTTGTACACGTGTCTCAATCTCCCACTCTTGCGTTGCTCAGTTGCATCTTTTGATCATATGTTCCATGCGGTGTTTGTTTTTATTACCGCATGCGGTTGAAGCATAGCTTTGGATCGACTGTCGCATTGCGCCGTTACTTCGGTAATCGTCTCTTCATGGTGGATCTACGGGCACAATGTTACAGAGATGCATTGATTAGTTTTTCATGAGCCTTGAGCGCAAGCGGTGACTTGGTCTCCTGGAAAACAGAGTAAAGTTTGGCTTGTCCTCCATCTTGTTGGCGTTAGTGGGTGTAATTGCAAACATTTATAATTATTTTCATACTAGGTTAATTTTCATACAATTGGTGCATAATTACTAACTTTTGGCCGCAATATCTAGATAAGGTGGCATAAATAACTTGTATTTCTACAAGTTATCACATGACACATAGGTTTCTTTATAAGCATTATAAACACCTAGTTATACACAATGTGTTTTAGTTGTTTCATTTTAAAGGTTAAAGAGAAATTAGAACTAAAAGCAATAAGAAAGACATGTATGCTCACTTAGGTTTAATTCATGGTTTTAAAATGTTTGAAACTTGGATGACATAGACCTAAGATCATGGTTCTTATATGATTAGCAACCCTTAGGCTTTAATCTTTGAAACATGGATGACATAGACTGCATATCCCATAGACCCAGACTCTCTAGATGACCTTCGAATACTTTAGCAGTGAGAGCCTTTGAAAATGGATTAGCAACATTGTGCTTCGACACGATCTTCGGACTATCACATCACCGCAATGCACAATCTCCCTGATTAAATGATACTTCCGTTCAATATGCTTGCCTCTATGATGACTCTGAGGTTCATTTGAATTTTCCACAGCCTCTTGTTATCACAATAGAGAGTGATCGACAAAGACATATTTGGAACAACTTCTAAATTTGTAAGGAACTTCCTAAGCCAAACAACCTCTTTAGTAGTTTCACAAGCGACTACGTATTCGGCTTCCATAGTGGAGTCCACGATGCATCCTTACTTGATGCTTCGCCAAACTACAGCTTCTCTATTCAGAGTGAACATTGACCCTAATGCCAATTTTCGAGAATCTCTATCAGTCTAAAAGTCAGAGTCTATGTATCCTGTAAGGATCAAATCCTTATTTTCATACACGAGTATATAGTCTCTCGTTCTTTGAAGATATTTAAGAATCGTTTTGACCGCCGTCCAGTGATCTAATCCTGGATTAGACAGATATTGACTGACAATCCCTACTGGATAACAAATGTCAGGTTTAGTGCATAACATTGCAACAATAAGGCTTCCAACAGCCGAAGCATAGGGAATCCATATCATCTCCTCAACCTCTTAAGGTGTCTTAGGACATTGAGCCTTAGACAAAACAATTCCATGTTTGAAAGGTAATAAACCCCTCTTAGAATTCTGCGTCCTGTACCTGATCAACATTTGATCAATGTATTGTCTGATTGAGTAGCCCCGAAGTCCGTCCAGCCTAGTTTCCTAAGATGCCTGAGACAAAGCCAACCTCTTTTTCTTACGATCCTGAATGATCTGGATCCCTAGAACATATTGTACCTCTCCCAAATCTTTCATTTGGAACTAGGCGGCTAGCCACTTTTTAATGTCAGTCAGAAAACCTACATTATTCCCAATGAATAGGATATCATCCACATACAGTACCAGGGCATAACACGCCCAGTACAAATCTTCCACTTTCCTAGTCTAAATGTGGCCTATCCCATAGGCCTATACTCTGCAGGTGACCGTCAAACTCCTTAGCCATGAGGGCCTTTGTAAACAGATCAACAACGTTGTGTTTCGAAGCTATCTGTGTGACGATCACGCCCCCATTGATACATAATCTCTTGGATGATATGATACTTTCGCTCTATGTGCTTCCTGCGCTTATGACTCATAGGCTCTCGGGAATTAGCCATAGCAAAACTATTATCATAATAAAGTATGATGGACTTTGACATGTCTAGAACGACTTTTAGATTTGTCAAGAATTTCCTGAGCCAAACAGCTTCCTTAGAAGCTTTACAAGCCGCTATGTACTCAGCCTCCATGAGACAACAATGCACCCCTGCTTGATGCTCCTCCAGAATACTGCTCCCTTGTTAAGAGCGAACACTGATCCTGATGTGGATTTCCAAAAATCCTTATCAGTCTGAAAATCAGAGTCCGTGTATCTTGTAAGGATAAAATCCTTAGAACCATACACGAGCATGTAGTCCCTCGTTCTCTGTAGATACTTGAGGATATTCTTAATGGCTGTCTAGTGATCATATCCTAGATTAGACATATATCTATTGACTATCCTCACCACAGAGCAAATGTCAGGTCTTAACATTACATACATTAGGTTGCCAAGAATCGATGCATAGAGGATTCGTCTCATTTCCTTAACCTCTAGAGGTGTCTTAGGACACTGTTCCTTAAATAATATAACTCCATGACTGAAAGGTAGTAAACCTCTCTCGGAGTTCTGCATTGAATACTTGACAAGCATTTTGTCAGTTTACGATGCTTAAAACAGAGTAGCATTTTGTTCTTTTGATCTCTAAAGATCTTAATTCCCAGAATTGAGCATCTCCCAAATCTTTCATTTGAAATTGGGTCGCTAGTTAGTTCTTAACTTCAATTAGTAGACCTACATCATTCACAATGAGTAGGATATCATCTACATACAACATTAGAAAAGCTACTAAACTGTTGATGATTTTCTTGTATACATAAGGCTCATCAACATTCTGATCAAAGCCAGAAGATTTGATTGCAGTATCAAATATTATGTTCCAAGATCGAGAAGCTTGCTTCAATCCATAGATGGACTGATTAAGCCTGCAAACCTTTTACTCTTGACCTTGGGTTATGAATCCCTTAGGTTGCTCCATATAAATGGTCTCCTCAAGATTGCCATTCAGAAAAGCAGTCTTTACATCCATTTGCCAAATCTCATAGTCATAATACGAGGCAATGGATATGAGGATCTGAATAGACTTTAACATGGCAACAGGTGAGGAAGTCTCCTCATAGTCGACTCCTTCAACTTGGGTATAACCCTTTGCCACTAGTCTAGCATAGATGGTTTTCACCTTCCGATCAACACCCCGTTTTCTCTTGTAGATCCATTTGCAACCTATAGGTTTAACCCCATCAGGTTGATCTACAAGATCCCAAACTGAATTGAAGTATATAGACTCCATTTCAAGATCCATAGCTATGATCCATTCATCTTTGTCAACATCCTCTATTGCCTTATTGTAAGACAATAGATCCTTAACATCTCCATCAGCTACTATAGCTAGGATTTCTGTTAAACCCATATAACGGATAGGCGAGTTCGCAACCCTCCTACTACATTGAGGTTTCCTCATTACTTGAGGTGAATTTGAGCTACTAGATGATCCAACTTCAACAACTCTTGTTGAGGTGTTGAGTTCTTCAACAACTCTTGTTAAGGTCCATGGTTTTTCAACAACTCTTATTAAAGATTTAGTAGATTCCTTGGAAAGTTCATTCAACACTAATTTACTTTAGGACTTGTGCTCCCTTATATGGTCTTATTCTAGAAAAGTAGTGTTTATTGAAACAAACACTTTATTTTCCTTAGGGTCGAAGAAGTAACCACCTCTCGTTCTTTTGAGGTAGCCTACAAATAGGCACAGTTTTGACCGAGGTTCTAGTTTCTTATGATTTGCCTCAAGCACATGTGTTGGGCAACCTCTGATTTTGAAATGACGTAAACTAGCTTTACGACCATTCCATAACTCCAAAAGTGTTCTTGTAACACTCTTGGATGGAACACAATTCAAAATATACATTGCAGTCTGTACTACAAAACCTTAAAATGAATCAGGTAAGGAAGCGTAATTCATCATAGATCGAATCATGTCCAACAAGGTTCAATTTCTCCTTTCTGATACACCATTTTGCTGAGGTGTACCAGGTGCTGAGTGTTGTGATACAATTCCATGCTCTATCAAATAGTTCTGGAATGTAAGATCCAAAAAGTCTCCACCTCCATCAGATCAAAATGTCTTAATTGTTTTATTCAATACATTTTCAACTTCAGCCTTAAACTCTTTGAACTTTTCAAAGGATTCAGACTTATGTTGCATTAAATAAACATACCCATACCTTGAACAATCATCAGTAAAGCTGATGGAATATTCAACCCCTTATCTTGCTTTACATTCATCGGACCATAGAGGTCTGAATGTACTAGCTCTAAGGGTTCTTTGGCCCTGTGGTCTTTTCCAGTAAAAGATCTTTTAGTTATTTTTCTGTCAAGGCATGTCTCACACACAGGTAATTTTCTAATTCACTTAGAAGTCAATTCTTTACCAATCTCTCAATCCTATTGAGATTGATGTGTCCTAATCTCAGGTGCCAAAATTGGGCATTTTCTTTAGGAGAAATTCTAAGTCTTTTATTTTGAGTTACTGCAGTTTTAAACATTCCAGTGTTAAGAAGAGATTTAGTTGCTAACAATCTTAGGACATAAAGATTATCTTCGAGATTTGTAGAACTAATATATACTCCATTTTTTTTTTTTTGTAAATAAACACTTTATTTACATTAAAAGAGATACTATAATTTTTTTTAACGGATATTTTACAGAAATAAGGTTCCTTTTTAAACTGGGAACCAGAAATACATTATCTAGTATAATATATGATTTCTGTAAACAAAGTCGAAGTCCTCCCACTGTTGTAGTTGAGCAATGTGCCCATTTCCAACCCGCATCGTCATCTCCCCAGCTTCCAGTTGCCACCAGGAACTAATTCTCTGAAATGAATAACAAACATGGTTAATGGTGTCCGAATCTATTATCCAGGCCGAATCATCATTCTCTACTAAACAAGTTTCCAAAACAAGTAAATCATATTTTCCTTGCTTGACCTTCTTCTTTTCCGCCAAGTATTTGGGACAGTTCATCTTCGAATATCCCTCCTGGTAGCGATGGAAATAGATTCCCTTTACAACCTTGGCCTTTTTGTCCTTTTGGGTAGCAGCTGGGGGGGTTAGCTTTCCTCTTTCCATCTTTCTTCTTCTTCCACTTTTTGGTGTCAGAAGAAGAAGACACAAACTTTGTCCCAGAGATCGAACCTCTGAAGAACTTCTTAGAGGATGAAAAAACATATGCCTCATTCTTCTGTTCCTTGGTTTTCATCAAGGATTGAAAGTTTTATAGCTCGTTGAGCAAGGTGGTCAAGTTGTAGTCAATTCTGTTCATAATAACATTACTACAGAACTGTGAAACTTTCAAGTAAAGTTTCCAAGATGAAGCTAACCTAACTGGATTCATCGATGACGAACCCATTCATCTCCACCATATTGAAGTGAACCATCATGTTGAGAACATGTTCTCTAATAGATGCCTCTTTTTGCATACGGGCATGGAAGATGTATTTGAAAGTGTCGTGCCTGAGCTGTGCAGATGGTTATCCAAACATTCCCCTCAGGGACTCATGATTTCACGAGCCGTGAGCATAGGCTCATGCTTTTTGGCCAAGACTTCAGAAAGGCTTGCCAAGATGTATGCTCGGGCCTTCTTGTTTTCCCGTGTCCATTGCTTGTAGGCTTCTCGAACATTTCGAGCAATATTTGGAGCTAGAATGGGTGGATAATCCTCCATTAGGAAAAATCAAAGGTCATCGATGATCAGAATAGTGTTGATTGTGTTTTTCTAAGTTGTGTAATTATCGGCTGTTAGTTTGTTGGCGGTGAGTAAATTAAGAGTCGTGGAAGTCATAATGAAAAAATTTGCTAAAACCATAGAAATTATTTATATTAGTTTATTTGCATTAAACCACATGGAAAAACCAATCAATTCTAGCAAAATAATCTAATCTACCCTAAGTGACATCTAACTTGCAATGATGCTTTAGTGAAACAGGACAAAAGCCATCGTAGGGTGATCAGGTGCCCCTTCACTAAAATGAGACAATCTCAACCAATAGACAGAACAACACTTTGTTACTGTAACTATCAGTCACCATTTTTCGGTCTAGAAATTGATAAACTCGCTCAACGTTTCTTGTAAGTGTAACCTTTCATTTTAGATTCTAGAGTTCTGCTCCAATGAGCCAACCGTAGGGAAAAACCGATTGGGGAAAAAAATAAAAGTAACCCTTATCCATTTCTGGAGTTTGAATAAAGTGTCATGTAAAATTGCCATCTGTAGGGGGACACTCAATGTGCCACGAGGATGTGCATGAGACTTTATTTCAAACTAATGAGAGAGATCGAATTATAAACATTCTCTCCATCAATCTTGATATTGATCTATATAAACACCACCCGTAGGGGGACATTCAAGGTGCCTCGAGGCTGAGTATAGATCTCACGGTGTGAACTCTTAGGGAGAAAACGTGAAGAGGATAAAATGAAGTATTATATACCCATTTTCCTCCCACTGAGAGTTTTGCCTAGGGTTAATTAACTTAGAAAAATCCAGTTACTGAATTTAACTAAGTGATTGTTTAATTTGCTCAAAAACATCATTTTCTTTGGATAGTTAAACAATTTTGATTAAAGTTCATTAAACACTTTAACAAACATTAACTAATAATTGCATGCTTGTAACAATCTATCTAATTCACCTTTCCAAGTAAGTTTCCAGGTAGGGGTGTTGTGTTTCCGTCAACTTAAATATCCTAGCGTATATAGAACTAGCTTTAGACAAAAGGTCCCTTATAGATACATTTGTTACAATGTTAATCTTTTAATTAAAACCAATTTAATCTCATTAAACCGATTAAAAGATTAAACTAAATTTCTAATCTCATTAAAAATGTGATCTTAGGTCTATATGATTCAAATTTTAAAACTATTTATCGATTTTAGTTTTTAATTTAATTTTTTTTATAACAATTATAAGCAAATGAAATAAATTAAAACCATACATTGCAAATTAAGCATACTTAGGTAATATTATAACAATTATAAATTACCCTAAAGTGGTGACATGCTACATGCAATTCCATTTCATTACTTATATTAATTTAATTAATAAAAAAACTAACTATTACATAAATAAATAATAAACCGGTTTGCCTTGAAAAGACCGAGGCTTCACGTGCTTATTAAAGGCTTTAGACATTCGTGCTTAGTAACACTCCAATGCTTGTTGAGCTTCTAGACGTCTTTCATCAAGTGCTTCTAACTCTTGAAGATGTAAATAGCCCTTGTCTTCTGTAGTCAATCCCTCTTACACCGTCATCCTTAGTGACAAAATCGAAGGACCGTGAGGTCTGATGCAGAAGCGGGATCGTTCCCAAATTTTTCAAATTTCACAGAATTTAAAATTACGAAGAAACGATTATGCAAAATAACAGAATTTACAACATGCTTAATAGGAGAAATTTGGAAGAAAATTCACTAACCTTTGAAGAACCAAGATCTTCACGAATTTCCTCTTAGATCCGATCACGAACATTTCGATCTCTAAAAACCCGCAGCAACCCATATGATCACCACCAAAAGAGAATGTCCGATATTCTCCTTAGGGGATAAGAATAAGTAGGAATGTGTAGGCTCTGCTATCTTTTGGGAGAGGGAGGAAATTTTGAGAGGAAGAGAATTTTTCTTTTCTTTCTATGTGTTCTAGGAGAATGCCAGAGATCAGTACGTGAAAAAAAAAACAAGGGGATGAAGATGAAGATCTTCAGCCAACCCCCACAACACCACAATTAAACATGAGAGAGAAAATATGGGGAGGGAGTTATAACTCCCTCAAAAATTAATTTCAAAAAATTAATTTAATTTAATTCATAATAAAATAATAATAATATATATATAATAATAATAATAATAATAATATAATAATAATAATAATAATAATAATAATATAATAATAATAATAATAATAATAATAATATAAATATAATAATATAATATAATAATATATAATAATAATAATAATAATAATAATAATAATAATAATATAATAATAATAATAATAATAATAATAATAATAATATAATAATAATAATAATAATAATAATAATAATAATAATAATAATAATAATAATAATATAATAATAATATATATAATATAATAATAATAATAATAATAATAATAATAATAATAATAATATAATATAATAATAATAATAATAATAATAATAATAATAATAATAATAATAATAATAATATAATAATATAATAATAATAATAATAATATAATAATAATAATAATATAATAATAAATATAATAATAAATAATAATATATAATAATAATAATAATAATAATAATAATAATAATAATAATAATAATAATAATAATAATAAATAATAATAATAATAATAATAATAATATAAATAATAATTAATAATAATAATAATATAATAATATAATAATAATATTAATAATAATAATAATAATATAATATAATAATAATAATATAATATAATAATAATATAATAATATTATAATATAATAATTAATAATAATAATAATAATAATAATAATAATAATAATAATAAATAATAATATAATAATAATAATATAATAATATAATAAATAATAATAATAATAATAATAATATATAATAATAATAATAATAATAATATAATTAATAATAATAATAATAATAATAATAATAATAATAATAATACTAATAATAAAATTAATAATAATAATAATTAATATATAATATAATAATATAATAATAATAATAATTAATAATTAATTAATAATAATAATAATAATAATAATAATAATAATAATAATAATAATAATAATAATAATAAATAATAATATAATAATAATAATAATAATAATTAATAAATAATAATAATAATAATAATATAATAATAATAATAATAATTAAAATAATAATAATATAATATAATAATAATATATAATAATAATAATAATAATAATAATAATAATAATAATTAATATAATAATAATAATAATACATAATAATAATAATAATAATAATATAATAATTAATAATAATAATAATAATAATAATAATAATAATAATAATAATAATAATAATAATAATAATAATAATAATAATAATAATAATAATAATAATAACCACTTTATCATATAATATATATTAAACTATATGCTATATCAAATATAACACAAAGTCTATAGTTTTAATATTGTATCAAATACAATATGACCTATAGTTTGAATTTCTCTCAATAATGCGTGATATTTAATATAAATCCAATTCATATTAAATTTGATTATATTAATCTAATCCATACAATTAGTATTTGAATCATATTTAAATATTTAATTCCTCTTAAAATAAACTTTATATTATAATGTATCAAATACATCATATTAATTATATCAAATATAATTAGTTTAAATTAATTATATCATGTATAATTAATTCCCTGAATTAATTTGAACAATTCAAATTAATCCAAAATTAATTCTCAATAATCCTGTTTGAGCTACAGGGGGACCTATAGATTGAAGCTCCAATGGTACTTGAATAATTAATTAAACTTCTTTAATTAAATTACTCAACATTCATTAACTGGTGGTCACTCCACTAAAGACCGACAACTGCACTCTTTGCACTACAGATATATTTATGTGTCCATTGAATATAACCAGTCAAAAGTGCGATGACCCTTCACAAATTGCTCGTAAGTACAGTTGGGCTAAAATTACTGTTTTGCCCTTGTAGTTACATCTAACTCCTTAAGTACCACTGATCTCTCTAATGAACAATAAGTCATAGTCCAACTATGATCAAACCCTTCTTGAGCTAAGAGAGGGTGCGGTGCCACATTATTCAAGCCCTAGAATCAACCGTTAATGGAGCAACTTATCTATTTACCCCGATATTAGGAAAGAAGTGAATTTCGTCTTGTGTAGTTGTGTTCCCAGCTTCCCAATCAGACAAATCCCCAAAATGGTAGGCTATTGAGTCGACGATCTGACCACTCTCACCCATACAAATCGAAGGACTGCCTTCATAGGCAGGAGTTTATAATTCACTCCGGATTTAGGTCATGTCACCTATGGCCATCCTGGTGAAATGTAAGTCTCTACTATTACCAACATCATATAATGAGACTAATCATTGTGTGGTCCGATCTTATGCAAACCTTTTTGTATAGAACACCCCTACTCACATGTCTTTACATGAATGATTAGGATCAGATAATTTGTAGCACTTTACAACAATTGTAACAACTATAAAAGAGGTCGTACTCGTAGTGTCACCACGATAAGGTACCCAACCTTATCCACCTACTACAGACCATTTTGGTTATCACTTAAACATGATCCACCTGTATGTCTCTACATACATATTTAAGCTACAAAAGATAACCTCGAATGTTAGTTTATTGGTTTTGTTGGTTAATGCTACTAAATGTCGAATGAAATACCTCAGATTTTATTAAATAAATAAATCATTCGTACATTACAATTACAAACTACAGAACCCACGAGATTTAGGGCATCAACCCCATCAGAAATTTCTCTATCCAGAGGGAGGACAACTTCTACATTATAAACAAGAGAGTATAGTGTGACTCCTGTAGGGGTACGATGAGTGGTTCGATAAGCCCACAATGCCTCACTGATATTCTCTTACCAATCTCTCTTTGACTTAGAGACAATTTTCTTCAACAGGTTGCACAACGTTTTATTGAATGTATCGACCAATCAATTTACAACAACGTTGTACATGGATGACTTGAACTAATTGAACCTGAACTTCTCATACAACCTGTCCATCAAGCCATTAGAGAACTGCCTCCCATTATCTGTCACAATTCGATGGGGGATACCGTATCGATAGATGGTACGAATGCGGATAAAGTCCACCACGTTTTCTTTCTTAGCTTCTCTCAAGGCGATGGCCTCAGCTCACCTTGAAAAGTAATCAATGGCTAGGAGGATGTAAGAATGTCCTTTTGATGACTTAAATGTTATAGGGCTAACAAGAACAAGTCCCCACACTTCAAAAGGCCACGATGCTTCTTCTTCAAATCTCAGTTTCATTGGTGGGGGAGGGGGGTTTCGTTTGGAAGCCTTCCATGCTCAAGGTAATTTATAATGGGTTGTCGCCAATATTCCTCATCAATTAAGCAAACTGTTATCACATTTGATATACATAGGGATACATTGTCTAGAATTGTTAGGGCAGTAGCCAAGTTTTTTTAATTTGATAATTAAACTTTTTAACTATATCACATATAATTAATAATTCCCTTAATCCGAATTTGAACGTTTCAAATTCTCTCATAACACTATTCTAAGGTTTAGTCCATTTATGAGCTAGTAGGGAGATCTAATGGATCTACAGATCATGAGCTTCAACGATCCGAGATTAATTGACTCTCTTTTACCCAAATTAACCAATATTTGTTAACTACTGGGTCACTCTACTAAAGCCCAATAACTGCACTCTCCTCACTATAGATATATTTTCGTTCACTTGATTTAACCATTAGTAAGTCGATCCTTCACATGATGTTCGTATTTACAACTAGGTCAAAATTACCGTTTTATCCCTATAATACATCTTGCTCCTTAAGTCTCCACTGATCCACTAATGAACAATTGGTTTATGATTCTACCAATAAACCGAGTCCCTCCCAGTCGTAGAGAGGGCGGGGACCCTTGTTTAAGACTATGAGTTAGTACTTAAGGGAATAACCTATTTGCTAACCCTGAAATTAAGGAGAAGTGAATTCCATCTTGTAGGACTATATTCCCAGCTATCTACCTAGTCTTACCCCTAAAATGGAAGGCTTATTGAGTTGGCGCTGTTGAGCCACTCTCACCCATACTGATTAAAAGATAATCCCGAATAAACAAGAGTTCATAGTCAGCTCAAGATTAAGATTGAGTTACCTTAGATTATTGAATTGAAATAGTCAGCTTTAACAGTAAACGGTGTTATAAAGAAAAGTGATTATTACGTGGTCCAGTCTTATGCAAACATATTTTGCATAGGATGCCCCCACTCACATGTCTCTATATGAACGACTTTGGGATCACAACATTTGTATCATATACAAAGTGGCCTGCATCCATAGTGTCTACAGGATAAGGTACCCAACCCTATCCTTATACTTATAGACCATTTTGGCTATATACTCAAACTTGATCAACTTTTATGTCTCTACATAAAGTTCAAGTATTCATGTTATAGGCAGGGGTTCATTAGTTTATTGGATTTAGACTTTAACAAGTTCAATTTACACATTCAATAACAACTTTATTGAATAAACCCCAATAATAACTTTATTGTCAATAGTGAATGATCTCTATAAGGATAGAACCTTGAGCGGAAGGAAGATTGTCCCAAATCCATTTCTCATTGAATGTGAGTTTGACAGTAAAACAAGAACAAGATATGCATTTACATAAATTATAGCATACAATAATAAAGGAGAACTTAAGGTTTCAGAAACTCTTACCTTTGAAGACTATTCTTCAAGAATCCCTTAAACAAGTCACAAACGGATCTCCTTCTTCAAAAGGGACACCATCAAATGGAGCCTTCTGTATTCTCCTTAGGGATTGAGAATGGCAAGAGGCGTGGGCTCTACCTTAGGGTTTTGGAAGAGGGAAGGAGACGGAAAGGAGGAGAGGAAGGAGAAAACTTTTCTTCTCTTTTCATTTTTTTTCTAGAGAGAACTATTCTCTTAGTGTTTCATGGAGAAAGATGAATAAACATCGCCCTTTCTTTAACCCCTCTCATCACGTATTTGGCTGAGAGAAATTAAGGTGAAGGACTTGTAACTCTCTCCCTTTAATTAATTAATATTAATTTAATAAAATTAAATTAATAATAATTATACATACAATAACAACCTTATTATATGTATATAAACTATATGTTATATCCCATATAACAAATAATCTATTGTTACATATTGTATCAAATACAGTATAACCTATGCTGGGATTGGTGTCCTAATTATCCTGGAGTCTCGTAGTTTGTAATTTGTACATATTTTTATGAATAAAATAAGAGTTATTTTATCTGGCATTTACTCATATCCAATAACCGAAGCTCCATAGTTATTATATGTAAACTTAAGCATGTATATGAGATATACAAGCGAATCATGCCTTAATTGATAACCTAAATAGGTCTGTAGTATAAAGACTAAGGAGGAATACCTGATCCTGGTGACACTACGGATACTGCCCGCTTTATAGAGGTTTACAAGTGTTGTGAACTACTACAGATGGTAGATCCTGACCATTCATGAGGAGACATGCGAGCGGGGGTGTCCTATATAAAGAGTTTGTATAAGACCGGACCACGAAATGACTAGTCTCTGTATATAACGCCATTGATACTTAAGACTAACATCTCACCTAAACGACTATAGGTGACATGACCTCAATCCTGAGTGTTTTGAGAACTTCATCCTCTGAGGGTGGTCCTTTGATTAGTATGGATGAAAGTGGCCAGATTGCAAACTCAACATACCTACCTTTCTAGGGACTTGTCTGATTTGAGAGCTGGGAACTCAGTTACACAAGATGGAATTCACTTCTTCCTCAAAGCAGGGGTAAGTAGATAGATTGCTCCCTTAAGGGCTGATTCCAGGTGTTAAACATAGTAGCCACAACTTCTCTTTGGAAGAGAGGACTCGGTCATAGTAGAACTATGACTTATGTTTATTAGAGGGATCAGTGGTACTTAAGGAGTTAGATGTAACTACAGAGGCATAACGGTTATTGGCCCAGCTGCACTTACGAGCGATCTGTGAAAGGTTATCGCACTGTTGATTGGTTGATATGGACACATAATATATCTGTAGTAAGAAGAGTGCAGCTGTCGGTCTTTAGTGGAGCGCCTGACAGTTAACAGATGGTGGATCCCGTGACTAAAAAGTTTAGTCAGTTTCACGTACCTGGAGCTTCAAGACAGGTCCATAAGGTCCCCTTGGTAGCTCAATGGATTCAAGTTTAGAATCAGTTCTTGGTGTTGATTTGAAATGTTCAGATTGACAAGAGGAAATTCGATTATATATGATATAATCGGTGTGATGTATGAGATACATCAAGTGGAGGATTAATGTAAATGATATTTACATTAAGTACCATGAAATAGAAAAAGAACTATGGTTTATATGTTTCAAGAGATGAAATATTAAAATTATAGGTTATAAATATACTATGGTAAGTTGGTTATCATATTTATTTATAATAATATTAATTATTTGGATAATTATATCTTTTTCTCTAATAACCAATTGAGTGGGAGGTTTTGGTGATTTCATGGTAACCGTGAGATAAAAGGAAAAATGTTTTCCTAAATTTAGTAGGTGTTGTGAGAGTTTTTATTCTAGGCAAGTTCTCACGGAATCGCTGTCAAGTGAATGGGATTCACTAAACGATAGCTGAAGAGCGACTAAATGATCATGGAGTGATACTATATGATAGTTCACTCAATTGGACGATAGCTAAACAATCGGGGCATTTGCTATACGATCGTGGAGCTTTTGTTAAACGATTGAGCATTCGTCTATACGATAGACTATTGTCATCTCCTACTTGCTCAATCATTTACATGATTGTTATTCCTCCGGTCTCTTCCTCAAACCAAGTCCACACAGAGCTCACACTTCTAAATTCTCACACCGAGAATACCAAGGTAGCCATTGTGGTGGTGTCGTACTCAACTCGACCAAAGTCTAGGTTTTTGAAGACCGTTCGTTGTGTTTGCAGTGTTCATGTGGTGGTTGCTAAGTGATCATGCTGTGTAGCGGTCGCTGTGTTCGAGCGTTTGTGTGTTGTTGTCTGGAAGGCTGAACGACCGTTGGTGATTGAGGGAGTTTGAAGATGAGTCTTCAAAGGTATGATATATTTTCCCCTTGATTATCTGGTAAAACATGCTGTAATTTCGTATTGTACATGACTCGTAAGTTTCAGTTTCTTGATTGTAATTGTGTATGTTCAAATACGAATGGAATTTGGAACGATCATTCCACTGCTCATGAAAATCCTCATATCCGATTTCCTTCAATTGGTATCAGAGCCAGGTTATTCTAATATTCCAAATTTCACTTCTGTTTTGAACTTCTATTATAGTCGTGGTGGGTTTTCTGCATTTTGTTTAATTGTTAAATGCGTTTGTGGATGAAGTTGATGAATGTTTATAGGTATAATTTCCTCTATTTAAAGCTTTCTTTCAATTACAAAGTATTAATTTGTAAGGACCCCTGTGTTTTTGGGCATAACTAACATGTAATCGAGTATGTAATTTAAAGAGTTTGAGTTTTTCGAGTTGTTCGTGATGAAGTTTTGAAGCATGGAGATGCGGTTCTCAGCGAAGAAGAAGACCAAGAGTTGGTCGTATCGTGTAGCGTTGGTTGCCCGAGTGGGAGCATGTGATGCTCGTTGTTTAATAAAAGACGTGTGCACTAAACAATCGTGTAATTAGCATGCTCATCACATAGTAACTGACTACACGATCACGCAGTATACGATACTTAGGTGCTCGCTCAGCAATCGTTTAGACGATTGTGCTTCACCGCATCGTTGTCGTTCAGACGATCGTATAAGGCTTGCATTGTAGAGTGCACTGCACGATCGCGTACCTCATGCTTCATCGCATAATAAAAGGTACACGATCGTTTAGCTCTAGGAGCATTAGTAAACAATTGAGTAAAGCGTTTACTCTTTCATGTAGACGATCGCTTGGGTTTTGGTACATGATCAGCGGAGATGTGGCTTCGACTGGACAGTTCAAGACCCAATTCGCCTTTTTGAATCGGTGACTCTTTGCTTTTGTAATAGTTAGCTTTTATTTTAAGGTTTTGAGGCTAATTATCCCGGTTCATCAACTTTTGTTTAATATACATCAGATATATGTGGTTTATATGGCATTGTGGTTTATATAGCATAATGTATGACATATAGATTTGAAACCCACCTTAGGTTGTGCAATTATTCATGCATCATGTATTATAAGTGTTATAATATGGCATGATGAAATTATAAGCATGCGCATGCATCATGAAATATAAGAGTTATATTTACGCATGCAATAAGCATATTCATGCATCATCTTTATATTATAAGCGTTATAGTATAAGGGTAAATGGAAGCATGTTTTGCTTGTTCGTTGCTGTTTTGTATAAGTGTTATATAAAAAGTAGCAATGAGTAAATGATGCATGGAGCATGACACTTAGGCTATTTGTAAAAGTTATGAATGCCTTTCATGTGTTTTCTGTGCATTGTGAATGGTTTTGGTTGTTTCTGTTATAAGCATTATAATAGAAATTAGAACTAAAATCGATAAGAAAGAGTTGCATGTGGACTTAGGGTGAACTCATGTTTTAAAAGGGTTTTAAAATTGAATTGAGATAGACCTAAGTTCAAGGTCTAATGGGATTAGCAACCTAGTTTGATCTTTTTAAATCAGATTAATAGGATTAAATTGATTGGAATAAAAGATTAAAATTGTATTAAATATATCTGTAAGGACCTTTTGTCTAAGGCAGATTTGTCTAGGCTGGGGTACTTAAGCTAACGGAAATGGAACACCCCTACCTGGGAACCTACTTGGAAAGGTGAATTAGATAGATTTTCTGCAAGCATGTGATAGTTGGTCAAAGACTCCCTTAAAGAATTTAATGGAGGAGGATCAAAAGTTGTTTAACTAACCAAGGTAAAAGTTACTCTTGGGCAAACCTAAAAAGCAAATTAGTTAAAATTCTTAACTGTATTTTTTCTAAGTAAACTAAACCTTAGGTTATAAAATACTTAGTGGGAGGAAGAGATGTATTTGATATGTCGATGATTCCACTCACGTTTCTCCCTGAATGTTCACGCCGTGAAATTCATGCTTGACCTCGTGGTGCCCTGGGAGCATCCCCCTTCGAATGGTGTTTGCATGAGTCAATATCAAGGTGGATGGAGAGAGTGTTTATAGTAAATGGGTGAAGGGTGTGTGTCAACACATCCTACAGTCTCTATCATTGGTTTGCACCGTGAGATCAGTCTGTGCTCCCTCGTGGCGCCCTGGGAGTGTCCCCCTTTCGATGGGTTTTGTGCAGTTGGTCAATATCAAGGTGAACTCCAGAATTGGATCGGGTCACTTTAGCTTTTTCCCCAATCGGATTTTCCCCCTTCGAATTGTCTACTTGGGGCGGAACTCTAGGGCCTAAAATGGCGGGTCACACTTACGGGAAATTGTTAAGCAAGTTAATGATTTCTTGACCAAATCAAGGATGGGTAGTCGTTATAGGAGCAAGAGTTATTCTGGTATTAATGGCTGGTTGAGAATGTCTCAATTTAGAGGAGGGATAAATTGACCACCCTTCGGCAGCTTTTGTCTCAAACCTTTGGAGTGTCATTGTGAAACTAGATGTCACACGGGGTTCATGTTAGTTTTGCTAAACTATATTGGATGTTGTATGTTTTTTCAACGGGCATTTGCTTAAAACCTAATGTAGGTCAATGTGTTTTTGTTTTCAGCAACATGTTTGATTTTCCGTTTAATGCCTCTAGTTTAACCGATTACATACAGTGAAAAGAGTCTTGTAAAACGTATTTCATGGTAAACGACCTCGAGTTTGTCATGGTTGAGGAATGTCCTCAAGTCTCAACCCTTGATGCACCGCGAAGTGTTCGTAATGCATATGAGTTGTGGATTAAGGCTAATTCATTGGCCCGACTTCACATATTGGTTAGCATACCTGATGCCTTGGCCGAAAGGGTGGAGAACATGGTATTTGCACGTGAGATCGTGAACTTGTTGCAAGATTTGTTTGAACGTCAGTTCGTACTTTTTGAGCACAAAGGGATGGATGAAAAAACCAGTAGTGTCAGTTCCCAAGTTAAACTCTAGGAAGAGAAAGCAATTGTTGCTAACTCTGTTAAAGTTCATAGAAGAGAAGTGTTCTCTAACATTGAACTTGGAGCTTATTTAGGTTCTGATACTGATCCTACTACTCTCCAAAAGAGGAGGAAGTCTAAAGATAGTAAATATGATTGATTAGTCTTGGAGACGTGTTTGGTAAAGAAAGATGATTCTGCCTGGATCTTTGATTCAGGTGCTATTAATCACGTCAGTTTTTCTTACCAAGGATTTAGTTCCTGGCAAACATTGCCATAGGGAGAATTGACTCTACGAGTCAGTATTGGTGAGGTTGTTTCAACTGTTGTTGTAGGTAGGCTGAAGTTATTTTTGGACAAGAAACGTTATCTGTTACTGGATAATGTTTTTGTAGTTCTTCATACTAAGAGGAACTTAATATCAGTTTATTGTCTCATTGAACAAGATTATACCGTCTCCTTTTCTGAGAGAATAAAGTGTTTATTTTCAAGAATGGAATAGAATGGATATTGGTTTTGGTTTAATGGAAAGTAACTTATATGTACTAAGGCCGTTAGTCATAAAAGCCTTGTTTAATACTGAAATGTTTAGTATGGTGAGAACAGCTAAAGGACCAAAGGTTTCTCCTAAGGAAAACGACCATCTTTGGCATCTAAGGTTAGGTCACATCAACCTCAATAGGATTGAGCAATTGATGAAAAGTGGACTTCTAAAGAGTTTAGAAGAAAACTCCTTGCCGGTATGTGAATCATGCCTCAAAGGCAAGATGACCAAACGACCTTTTACTAGAAAAGGTTACAGAGCCAAGGAAGCCTTAGAGCTTGTACATTTTGACTTCTATGGTCCGATGAGTGTTAGAAATTAAGGTGGGCATGAATATTTCATCTCTTTCATAGATGATTATTCAAGGTACGGGTATCTCTACCTAATGCAATGTAAGTCTGAAGCCCTTGGTAAGTTCAAGGAGTATAAGGCTGAAGTTGAAAACTTGTTAGGTAAGAAGATAAAAGCACTACGATTTGATCGTGGTGGAGATTATATGAACCTCCAATTCCAGAACTATATGATAGAACATGGAATTGAAGGTAATCGAACATGAGGATTTCCATGAGCAGTGAAAGGATCTTTTAAATTACAATCGTATATGAACTTTACAATTACAATCACAAACGGAAACATACGGTTTTGTGACATACATAAATTAGAGCATGCTTTACAATAGATCAAGGACAAGAAATACCAAACCTTTGCAGACTCATCTTCAAGTTCCTTGATCACGAATGCTCGATCACAGAAACACAGCAACACACAAACATTCGTCCAACACGACCGTTACACTGCACGATCACCACTCCTTCAAACTAAGCGATTGCCAAGGTCACGAACACCCCGAACACCGTGAACGACCTCCATAGAACCTCGACAGTGTCGAGTTGGGTATGACACCACCAAGAAGGTTACCTTGGTATTCTCAATGTGAGAATCCAGAAGGTGGGCTCTGTGTGGACTTGGTTTGAGGTAGAAAATGGAGGAATCACAATTGTGTATACGATTGAGCAAGTGAGAGATGGAATAACCTATCGTATAAGTCAATGTCCAATCGTTTAGGAAAAGCTATGCGATCGTCTAGCAAAAGCTATACGATTGTTTAGCTCATCGCTTAGCTGAGTGTCTATCGCCTAAGAACACTCCACGATCGTTTAGCTAACTCTAAGCTATTGCTTAGTAAATCTAATTTACTTGACAAATATCCGTGAGTATTTTCCAAGATTGGAAATCTCAAAACAACATTTTTGCAAATCTTTTTTCTTTCTAAAATTAGGAAAACATTTTTCCTTTAATCTCACGGTTACCATGAAACCACCAATAACCTCTCACTCAATTGGTTATTAGAGAAAAAGAGATAATTATCAAATAATTAATATTATTATAAACATAAATGATAACTAACTTACCATAATATATTTATAACCTATAGTTTTTAATATTTCATCTCATGAAACATATAAACCATAACACTTTTCTATTCCATAGTATTTAATGTAAATCTCATTTACATTAATCCTCCTCTAGATGTATCTTATACATTATACCGATCATATCATATATAATCGAATTTCCTCTTGTTAATCGGAACATTTCAAATCAACACCAAGAACTGATTCTCAACTTGAATCCATTGAGCTACCAAGGGGACCTTCTGGACCTATAGCTCGAAGCTCTAACGGTACGTGAATAACTAACTAAACTCTTTAGTCACGGGATCCACCATCCATTAACTGCCAGGCACTCCACTAAAGACTGACAACTGAACTCTCCTTACCACAGATATATTATGTGTCCATCTCAACCAATCAACAGTGCGACAACGCTTCACAGATCGCTCGTAAGTACAACTATGATTGAGTCCTTTCTTCCAAAGAGAAGCTGTGACCACTATGTTCAAACCCTAGAATCAGCTCTTAAGGGAGAAATCTATCTACTTATCCCTGCTTCGGGGAAGGAATGAATTTCATCTTGTGTAATTGAGTTCCCAGCTCCCAAATCAGACAAATTCTAAAAAAGGTAGGCATGTTGAGTTTGCAATCTGGCTACTCTCACCCATACTAATCAAAGGACCGCCTTCAAAGGCAGGAGTTCCCGAAACACTCAGGATTCAGGTCATGTCACCTATGGTCGTTTGGATGAGATGTAAGTCTTCAGTATCAACCGTAGTGTCACCAGGATCAGGTATCCCACCTTAATCTTTATGCTACAGACCTATTTAGGTTATCACTTAAGGCATGATTCACTTGTATATCTCATATACATGCTTAAGTTTACATAAGATAACCATGGAGCTTTATTGGATATGAGTAAATGCCATAATGAAATAACAGTTATTTTATTCATAAAACAATGTATATAATTACAAACAACGAGACTCCAATTGGAATTACGTCCTAACTCTCGGCGCCAAGTACACCTTAGTAGAATGGTGTATTAGAAAGGAGAAACATAACCTTGTTAGACATGGTTCAGTCTATGATGAGTTATGCTCATCTTCCAGAGTCGTTTTGGGGTTTTGCAGTGGAGACTGCATGTTATATTATAAACAATGTTCCCTAAAAAAATGTTTCTGAAATACCTTTTGAGTTTTGGAGAGGCTGTAAAGGTAGTTTACACCACTTCAGAATTTGGGGGTGTCCGGTCCACGTGCTTGTGATTAACCCAAAGAAGGTCGAACCGCGTTTGAAAGTTAACCTCTTTGTAGGCTACCTGATGCGTTGTTTAATGTGATGAAATAATGGTGTAGAATATGATGGTGGAATATGCGTTGTGCATGCAAGTTTTCTCAGTAAGACCCAAGTATAAATCCTACTGAGTTTCCTGGTAAGCCCAGGGTCGAACACAAGGACTAAGAACATAGTATGCGATGGTAAAATTCGATTACATTGTGGTAACAAATAAATCAAAGTGTTGGTTGGTTTGTTGTTTAAGGTATAAAGTTTATGCGGTGGATTTGAGAAAAGAGTTAATTATGCGAAAGATACAATGAGTATGCAGAGGAACGAGTTGAGAAGGTCTTTAGCTAGCGTTTCCTGAGAATCCGTTCAAGCTATGTGATCATGCTACACTCATGCGACAACAAATCATTTTCCAATTCAAACGCGATAGCTCCTAGTTTTAGGACACATGCGATGAATGCGATAGTGTCTATAAAGCTTATTCCTAAGTCTCTACTTCTTGCCTATGCGATGATGAAAGATGCACACAGGTACAAGGTGACCGCATACAATCATGTCCTATCTCTAGGGTGCATGCGATGCATTAATAGCAAACAGAACTTATTCCTAAGCTTCTATCTCTTGATTATGCGGTTCTAATCTAACTTTCCCGAGCCTAGATTCTAATCTGATTTTTCCAAGCCTAGATTCTATCCTTAGACTACCCTCCCGAGTATCTCTAATGGACGAATGATGCATACATAATATAAGATGATCACATAGAATGAAGATCTCAGGTTATGCTAGCTAAGTGATTTTCAACCCATTCGACAGATTTAGCTACTCATGCGTAATGTAAAGAGAGTGGACAGATATAAAGATGCAATTTCCATTTTATAAATAGGTTCAGAGTACAAAATGACAATGGAAAGTAAGGGTAGAGAGCCTGGTAGCAATATCTTGCTTCATAAGGTTTTTACATTGTGTTATCTCTATTCTGCCCAAAAGATGTTCTTACTTCCCTAAGAGTTGGCCCTCTCTCTTGTTTCGACGCTTCCCGGCACTCTTCCGAGTTCACTGGGACTATCTCTTGGTTTAATCTCCCTTCACACGCTCCCGCCTTCTAAGTAAAAGAAAACTATGAACAAGGCTAACTTCTATCTAGATGGTGTGCTCTTTGGATTGAGCGAACTCTTTCAATGAGGGTGGCCTTCGGTATTTATAGAGCTTCAAGGTGAAGAACTTTTTCTCTCGAATGATTGCACTGATGGGATGTCATTAATTCTCTGTCTGATGCACCAAATATTTTTCACCGAAAAGTTGAGTGTACTTGCTACAGTATGTCGTTAACGGCTTGTCAACTTAATTTGGAATCGACCGTCATCAGCTTTCTATCCTATCGTGATTTATTACGCTTTCACTTTGATGCGTCGGCTTTATGCGGCCACCTTCTCGAGCAGATTTTTGTGAGGGCATATGATCACATAGCCTTGTGGTTGCAATCTTTTATGCACTCAAACACTAATTTCCTTGGATCGCAATTTCGCCTTGTGCCAATGCATTTTCTTGCATAAAATACATAAGTTAGCTATTTTAATGTGATGGATGCATGCGATTGCAATGTTGCAAACTGAATACTTTTGGACGCAATATTATATATTTTTACCTTCGCAATCTTGCATTATTTTATAACTTTGCGCTGTAATAACATGCATTTCTACCTGTTATCACTACCCCAGGGAAACGAAGGGTGGATACTTCTATGATCCGAGTGAGAACAAAGTATTTGTCTCTACAAATGCTATCTTCTTGGAAAAAGACCACATCCGAGATCATAAGCCACCAAGTAAGCTTGTTTTACGTGAGATTTTTAGTGAGACCGAGGCTATTGAGGGTTCAACAAGAGTTGTTGAACAGACTGACAAATCAACAAGAGTTGTTGAGGTCGGTACATCTAGTAAACCAGCTCAAGAGTTGAGACTGCCTCGACGTAGTGGGAGGGTTATGAACCCACCGGATCATTACATGGGTTTGATTGAAGCCTATGCCATCATTTCTATTAATGGGGTCGAGGATCCATTGTCTTTTAAATAAGCAATAGAGGATGTTGACAAGGATGAGTGTATTAAAGCCATGAACCAAGAGATGGAGTCTATGTACTTTAATCAAGTCTGGGAGCTTGTGGATCAGCCTGATGGGGTAAGACCTATAGGGTGTAAGTGGATCAATAAGCGAAAGCGAGGTGTAGATAGAAAGGTGCAAACCTTTAAGGCTAGACTCGTGGCAAAGGGTTATACCTAGGTTAAGAGAGTGGACTATGAGGAAACTTTCTCACCTGTTGTCATGCTCAAGTCTATCAGGACACTCCTGTCCATAGCCACATTTTATAATTATGAGACATGGAAAATGGACATCAAGACTGCCTTTCTTAATGGTAATCGTAGTTCTAGATCAAGAGCAAAGAGTTTGCAAGCTTAATAGGTCCATTTATGGGCTGAAACAAGCGTCTAGATCATGGAACATTAGATTTGACTGTGCGGTCAAATCTTCTGGCTTTGATCAGAACGTTGACGAGCCTTGTGTTTACAAAAAGATCATCAACAACTCAATAGCTTTCCTGGTACTGTATGTGGATGATATCCTACTCATTGAGAATGATGTAGGGTTTCTGACTAACATTAAGAAGTGGCTAGCTGCCCATTCGAGATCGTAAGAACAAGAGGTTAGCCTTGTCTCAGGCATCGTACATCGATCAAATGTTGATAAGGTATAAGATGTAAGATTCCAAGAGGGGGTTTGTTACCCTTCAGACATGGAATCATTTTGTCTAAGGATCAATGTCCTAAGACACCTCAGAAGGTTGAGGAGATGAGATGGATTCTCTATGCTTCAGCTGTTGGAAGCTTAATGTCTACAATGTTGTGTACTAAACTCGACATTTGCTATGTAGTAAGGATTGTCAGTCGTTATCAGTCCAATCTAGGATTTGATCACTGGACGACAGTCAAGACGATCCTCAAGTATCGGAGAATAAGGGACTACATGCTCATGTATGAAGATAAAGATCTGATCCTTATAGAATACACAGACTTTGATTTTCAGACCGATAGAGATTCTCGTAAATCGAAATTGGGGTCAATGTTCACTCTGAACGAAGGAGTTGTAGTGTGGCGAAACATCAAGCAAGGATACATCGCAAACTCCACTATGGAAGTCGAATATGTAAACGCTTGTAAGCTGCTAAGGAGACTATTTGGCTGAGGAAATTGCTTATATATGTGGAAGTTGTTCCAAATATGGATTTTCCGATCACTCTTTATTATGATAACAGTGGGGCTATGGAAAATTCGAAGGAGCCTTGAAGTTATCGTTGAGGCAAGCATATAGACGAAAATATCACTTGATTAGGGAGATTGTGCATCACGGTGATGTGATCGTCACGAAAATCACGTCGGACCACAACGTTGCTGATTCATTTACAAAGGCTCTCACGGCTAAAGTGTTCGAGGGTCACCTGGAGTGTCTGGGTCTACGAGACATGTGGCATCTTGTCTAAGGCAAGTAGGAGATGATACTGGGGTATAATGTATGCTCTAGTTTATTGTATATTATACTTGTATTTTATCATGTATTGTACATTAGTCTCTCGAGGCATTAGAACAAGTGGGAGATTGTTGGGATTGGTGTTCTAATTCTCCCAGAGGCTCGTAGTTTGTAATCTGTTTACATTGTTATGAATAAAATAAGAGTTATTTTATCTGGCATTTACTCATATCCAATAAACAAATCTCCATGGTTATTATATGTAAACTTAAGCATGTATATGAGATATACAAGTGGATCATGCCTTAAGTGATAACCTAAATAGGTCTGTAGTATAAGGATTTAGAAGGTATACATGATCCTGGTGACACTACGGTTATGACCCACTTTGTAGAGGTTTGCAAGTGTTGTGAACTACTACAAATGGTAGATCCTGACCATTCATGTGGAGACATGCAAGCGGGGGGTGTTCTATACAAAGAGTTTGTATAAGACCGGACCACGAGATGACTAGTCTTTGTATATAACGTCGTTGATATTTGAAACTTACATCTCACCTAAACAACATACCTCAATCCTTAGTATTTTGGAAACTCCTGCTTTTGAGGGCGCCCTTTTGATTAGTATATGTGAGAGTGGCCAGATTGCCAACTCAACATGCCTACCTTTTTGGGGACTTGTCTGATTTGGGAGGTGGGAACTCAGTTACACAAGATGGAATTCACTCCTTCCCTGAAGCAGGGGTAAGTAGATAGATTACTCCCTTAAGGGCTGATTCCAGGTCTTAAACATAGTGGCCACAACTTCTCTTTAGAAGAGAGGACTTGGTCATAGTAGGACTATGACTTATGTTCATTATAGGGATCAATGGTACTTAAGGGGTTATATGTAACTACAGAGGCATAATAGTGATTGGCCCAGCTGCACTTACGGGCGATCTATGAAGGGTTATTGCACTGTTGATTGGTTGATATGGACACATAATATATCTGTAGTAAAGAGAGTGCAGCTGTCGGTCTTTAGTGGAGTGCTTGGCAGTTAACAGATGGTGGATCCCGTGACTAAAGAATTTAGTCAGTTATTCACATACTATTGAAGCTTCAAGCTACAAGTCCATAAGGTCCCCTTAGTAGCTTAATGGATTCAAGTTGAGAATCAATTCTTAGCATTGATTTGAAATGTTCAGATTGACAAGAGGAAATTCGATTATATATGATATGATCAGTGTGATGTATGAGATACATCAAGTGGAGGATTAATATAAATGAGATTTACATTAAGTACCATGAAATAGAAAAAGAACTATGGTTTATATGTTTCATGAGATGAAATATTAAAACTATAGGCTATAAATATAATATGGTAAGTTGGTCATCATATTTATTTATAATAATATTAATTATTTGGATAATTATATATTTTTCTCTAATAACCAATTGAGTGGGAGGTTACTGGTGGTTTCATGGTAACCATGAGATAAAAGGAAAAATGTTTTTCTAAATTTATTAGGTATTGTGAGAGTTTCTATTCTTGGCAAGTTCTCACGAAATCGCTGTCAAGTGAATGGGATTCACTAAACGATAGTTGAAGAGAGACTAAATGATCGTGGAGTGACACTATACGATAGTTCACTCAGCTGGACAATAGCTAAATGATCGCGGAGCATTTGCTATACGATCATGGAGCTTTTGTTAAACGATCGGGCATTCTTCTATACGATAGACTGTTGTCATCTCCCACTTGCTCAATCATTTACACGATTGTTATTCCTCTGGTCTCTTCCTTAAACGTAGTCCACACAGAGCCCACACTTCTGGATTCTCACACTGAGAATACCAAGGTAGCCATTATGGTGGTGTCATACTTAACTCAACTGAGGTCAAGGTTTTTGGAGGTCGTTCGTTGTGTTTGTAGTGTTCGTGTGGTGGTTGCTGAGTGATCGTGCTGTGTAGCAGTCGTTGTGTTCGAGCGTTTGTATGTTGTCGTCTGGAAGGCTGAACGAGCGTTCATGATCGAGGGAGTTTGAAGATGAGTCTTCAAAGGTATGATATATTTTTCCCTTGATTATCTGGTAAAGCATGTTGTAATTTTGTATTGTGCATGACTCGTAAGTTTCCGTTTCTTGATTGTAATTGTGTATGTTCAAATATGAATGGAATTTGGAATGTTCATTCCGCTACTCATAGAAATCCTCATATTCGATTTCCTTTTACCTATAGATGTATTTTCTCTCAACCATACATGGGATTTAACATAAATCACATTTATAGTAAATTCACTTATATGAATCTCATTCATATAATTGATATTTGGATCATATCCAAATACTTAATCCCTCTCAACTTATTTATGGTCTTTAATATAAATCATATCTATATTAAATTTAATTACATGAATCTCATTCATAATTAGTATTTGAATTATACTCAAATTCCTCTCATATTACCTTATATTATAATATGTTAAATACATTATATTAATTATATCATATATAATTAATTCCCTCAATTAATTTAAACACTTCAAGTTAATCCAAAAAATAATTCTCAATTAAATCCCTGTTGAGCTACAAAGGGGACCTTATGGACCTTTAGATTGAAGCTCCAACGGTACTTGGATAATTAATTAAACTCTTTAATTAAATTACCCAATGTTCGTTAACTGCAGGTCATTTCATTGGATATAACCATTCAACAGTGTGATTTCATAAATTGTTCGTAAGTACAGTTGGGCCAAAATTATCGTTTTGTTACATCTAACTCTTTCAGTACTACCGATCCCTCTAATGAACAATAAGATATAGTTCAACTATGACCGAGTCTCTCTCAGGCCAAGAGAGGGTGTGGCCACTATGTTTAAGCCCCAAAATTAGCACTTAAAGGAGCAGTTTATCTACTTGCCCTACATCGGGGAAGGAGTGAATTCCGTCTCGTGTAGCTGTGTTCCTAACTCCCCAATCAGATGAATCCCTAAAATGGTAGGCTTATTAAATCTAGACATTTTCACCCATGCAAATCAAAGGACCGCCTTCATGAGCAGTGGTTCACAACTCACTCAGGATTTCCCCGCTCACATGTCTATAAAGTGACTAATCATTTCGTGGTTCAATCTTATACAAACTCTTTGTATAGGATATCCTCGCTCACATGTCTATACATGAATGATCAGGATCATATCATTTGTAGCACTTTCCAACACTTGTAACTCCTACAAAGTGGGCCATATCCGTAGTGTCACCAAGATAAGATACCTAACCTTATCCATCTACTAAAGACCGTTTAAGTTATTATTTAAACAAGATCCACTTGTATGTCTCTACATACTTGTTTAAATTACATAAAATAACCTAGAATCTTAGTTTATTGGATTGAGTATATGCTTATAAAATTACACTTATTTTATTAACAATAATATGTTTATACAAAGTTTACAAACTACGAGATTACAAGGAGATTTAGGACACCAATCCCAAAAATCTCCCACTTGTTCTAAAGCTTAGGGAGCCTAATGTACAATACAAATAAAGTATAAAATCACAATAAACAAGGGCATACACTATACCCCAGTAACATCTCCCACTTGCCCTAGACAATATGCCATATATCCCGTAGACCTAGATTTTCTAGATGACCCTCGAACACTTTAGCCATGAGAGCCTTTATAAACGAATCAACAATTTTGTGCTCTGAAGTAATCTTCATGACAATCAGATCACCTCGATGCACAATCTCCCAAATCAAATGATATTTTCGCTCTATGTGCTTGCCTCTTCGGTGACTCCTAGGTTTCTTAGAATTTGCCACAACACCACTGTTATCACAATAAAGTGCGATGGGCAAAAACATATTTGGAATAACTTCCAAATCAGTAAAGAACTTTTTAAGCCAAATAGCCTCTTTAGTAGCTTCACAAGCAGTTACATATTTGGCTTCCATAGTGGAGTCTACGATGCATCCTTGCTTGATGCTTCGCCATACTATAGCTCCTCTATTTAGAGTAAACACTGACCCTAATGTGGATTTCTGAGAATCCCGATCAGTCTAAAAGTCAGAGTTTGTGTATCCTGTAAGGATCAAATTCTTATCTCCATGCACGAGCATATAGTCCCTTGTTCTCTGAAGATACTTGAGGATCGTTTTGACCGCTATCCAATGATCTAATCTTGGATTGGACTGATATTGACTGACAATCCCTATTGCATAGAAAATGTTAGGTCTAGTACATAACATTGCATACATAAGGTTGTCAACAGCTGATGCATAGGGAATTCGTCTTATTTCCTCAATCTCATGAGGAGTCTTAAGATACTGTTCCTTAGACAATACAATTCCATGCCTGAAAGGTAATAAACCTTTCTTGGAATTGTGCATCGAATATCTGACAAGCATTTTGTCAATATACGATGCCTAAGACAAAGCCAACCTTTTGTTCTTAGGATCCCTTATAATCTGGAATCCTAGAATAAACTGCGCCTCTCCCAAATCTTTCATTTGGAATTGGGCGGCTAGCCATTTTATTACATCAGTCAGAAAACCTACATCATTCCTAATGAGTAGGATATCATCCACATAAAGTACGAGGAAAGCTACTGAGTTGATGATTTTTTTGTAAACACAAGACTCATCAACATTTTGATCAAAGCCATAAGATTTGATCGCAACATCAAATCTTATATTCCAAGATCGAAATGCTTGTTTTAGTCCATAAATGATTGATTAAGCTTGCAAATATTTTGCTCTTGATCTTGTTCAATGAATCCTTCTAGTTGATTCATGTAGATGGCCTCTTCAAGATTACTATTCAAAAAGGCAGTCTTGACGTCCATTTGCCATATTTCATAGTCATAATATGTGGATATGGACAAGAGAATCCTGATAGACTTTAACTTGATAACTGGTGAGAAAGTTTCTTCATAGTTCATTTCCTCAACTTGGGTATAACCCTTTGCCATAAGTCTAGCTTTAAAGGTCTGTACCTTTCCATCTACACCTCTTTTCCTCTTGTAGATCCATTTACAACCTATAGGTTTTACCCCATCAGGTTGATCTACAATCTCCCAGACAAAATTGAAGTACATGGACTCAATTTCTTGATTCATGACTTTAATCTATTCATCCTTGTCAACATATTCCATTGCTTGTTGATAAGATAATGGATCCTTAACTCCATCATCATTTATGATGTTTTGGGCTTCTATAAAACCCATGTAGTGTACAAGTGGGTTCATAACCCTCTCACTATGTCGAGGCAATCTCAACTCTTGAGATGGATGACTAGATGAACTGACATCAACAATTCTTGTTGATGTGTCGACCCTTTTAACAACTCTTACTAAAGTCTTAGAAATTTCACTTAAAAAATTTTTGCTTCGTGGCTTATGATCCCTCATTTGGTCTTCTTCCAAGAAGGTAGCGTTTGTCGATACAAACACTTTATTCTCACTTGGATCATAGAAGTATCCACCATTTGTTTCCTTGTGGTAGTCTACAAATCGGCACACTTTTGAACGAGGTTCCAACTTTTTGGGGTTTGTCAATAGCACATGGGCTGGACATCCCCAAATTCTGAAGTGGCGTAAACTACCTTTACGACCTCTCCATAACTCAAAAGGTGTTTCAGAAACACTCTTTAAGGGAATGTTGTTCAAAATATAAACTGCAGTCTCTACTGCATATCCGCAGAACAAGTCAGGAAGATGAGCATAGCTCATTATATACCAAACTATGTTCAACAGGGTTCTATTTCTCCTTTTTGATACACCATTCTGTTGAGGTGTCCTTGGGGCTGAGAGTTGGGATGTGATTTCATGTTCTATCATATAGTTTTGGAATCTTAAGTCCATATTGTTGGGTTTTATGTCCTAAAACTCGTGATTTGTAAACAATGGAACTTATTCTGAAAATTCAACAAGGTGTTATTGAATAGATGTATTGCTTATAAGAAATCCAATAAACCTAAGAGTCCCTTGGCTATTGAATGATTACTTGAACTTTATGTGGAGACATAAAGATGGATCAGGTTCGAGTAAATAGTCAAAATGATCTATAGTATATGAATAAGGTTGGGTACCTTATTCTGGTAACACTATTGGATGCAACCTGCTCTGTAGTTATTACAAGGAGTTGTAAAGTGCTACAAACAAAGTGATCCTAATTCGTTCATGTTGGGACATGAGAAGTGAGGGTGTCCTTGTGCAAAAGGGTTTATACAAAATCAGACCACGAAATTAGTCACTCTTACTTTATAACACTGTTTACTATTTAAGACTGATTATTTCAAAGTGATGACCTAGGTAACTTGACCTTAATCCTGAGTTAACTATGAACTCCTGTTCATTTGGAATTATCATTAGATTTGCATAGGTGAGGGTTGGCTCAACAGTGCCGGCTCAATAAACCCCCCATTTCAAGGGTAAGACCGGATAGATAGCTGGAGACATAGGTTGCAAGATGAAATTCACTCCTACCCGCTTTAGGGATAGTAGAGAGGTTGTTCCCTTAAGTGCCGATTCTGAGTCTTGAACAAAGGGCTCCATCTTCTCATTGGCCTGAGAGGGACTCGATTTTGTTGATTGGATCACAAAAGAATGTTTTTTCATTAGGGGATCAGTGGGGACTTAAGGAACAAGAGGTAATTTCGGGGGTAAAACAGAGATTCGACCCAGCCGTTATTACGAACAACCTGTGAAGGGTTGACTTACTAATTATGGTTATATCAGGTGGACATAATATATCTACAGTGAGGGGAGTTCAACTATGGGTTTTAATGGAGTGACCCATTAGTTAACGAATGGGGGTTAGATCAGTCTAATGAGTTTAGTCGATTAATCTCGGATTGTTGGAGCCCATGATCTTTAGGTCCACGAGGTCCCTCTACTAGCTCGGAAATGGATTAGCTCTAGAGTAGTGTGATAAGTTAATTTGAAACGTTCAAATTAGAATCATAGAATTGGAGAATATATATTTAAATATAAGAAGATTGATTTGTGTAAAATTAATTTAATATTAGATATTAAATTAATTAGAATTATTTAAATTGTTTAAAGAATTATTTACTAATTTTATTAGAAAATTAATTTGTAAAATGAATAAATTTGATTTTAAAATCAAAAGTGATTTTTAAATCAAAATATAGATTTTGGAAAAAGAAAATTACACAAAAAAAGGAAAAATTGGATTTTTCCATCATCATCTTCAAAGTTGCTCACAAAGAATCCATTATCTTCAACCTTCAATTACTCCAAGCATGAGTTGCATCCTATGCAGCAAATCTCTTTGCATGATAGTCTACAATATATTGAAGAGACTGGAGTGAAGTTGAGGGTGGCATCTGATTGAATTTTTTTGAAAATTCGGGTAGAAGAAAGTGTTCTTCATTTTGGGTTGCTACAGTGGGCATTCTCTAAGCTCCCTTTGATTCCAACTTATTTTGAGTCTCACAACTCAATCTAGAGCACCAAGAAAATAGTAGGGAAGATCTTGTGGTGGTCTACACGAAGATATGGAGGATTTAGCAGCTGGAAATCAAGATTTCAATGGTTCTTCAAAGGTATGTTTTGAAACCATGTTTTCGTTTTTGCCAAAATAAATGAATTAGAGTACTTATCGATCTTTGTCGCTTCTGCTGCATACTGCTACCTGTCCAACACATATACTCTCCACCACGATCAGATCGTAGTATTTTTATCTTTTTACCTAACAAGTTTTCAACTTCAGTCTTATACTCTTTGAACTTTTCAAGAGCTTCAGACTTATGTTGCATCAGGTATAGATACCCAAATCTAGAATAATCATCTATGAAAGAGATGAAATATTCATACTCTCCTCGTGCTCTTACATTCATTGGACCACAGAGGTCTGAATGTATAAGCCTCAAGGTTTCTTTGGCTCTATAATCTTTTCCACTAAAAGGTCGTTTGCTCATTTTTCCTTCAATGCATGACTCACATACTGGTAAAGAGTTTTCTTCTAAACCATTTAGAAGTCCACTTTTCACCAACCTCTCAATCCTATTGAGATTGATGTGACCTAACCTTAGATGCCAAAGATGGGCTTTTTCTTTAGGAGAAATTCTCGGTCTTTTTACAATTGTTGTTATTTTGAACATTTCAATATTGAGCACGACTTTTATGACTAATAACCTTAGTACATATAAGTTATTTAACATTGAACCAAAACCTAATTCTATATCATTTTTAAAAATAAATACTTTATTCTCAGAGAAGGACATAGAATATTTTTGTTCAGTTAGATAGGAAACAGAAATTAGGTTCCTCTTGAAATGAGGAACTACATATACGTCATATAATAACATATATCATTTCTTGTCCAAAAATAACTTAAGCCTGCCTATAGCAACAGCTGAAACAACCTCACCAGTACTAATTCTAAGAGTTATCTTTCCAGCTTCCAACTATTTCCAGGAATTAAATCCTTAATGGGAAGAACACACATGGTTAGTAGCTCCTGAGTCAACTATCCAGGCAGGATCATCATTCTCTACTAAGCACGTCTCCTAGACAAATAAATCAAATTTATTTTCTTTGGAGTTCTTCATTTTCTGGAGCATAGTGGGATTAGCTCCACAACCCAAGTCATAAACTCTAAGATTCATCTTAGAGGACAATCCTCGTTGATGAACTTCATCAGAGTTGGCAAGGATTGCTTTCTCTGTTAGTCCCTTAACATTCAATATGGACTGAAGATTATCTTGGGAACTGACACTACTGGTTTCATTGTCATCAATCCCATTTTGCTTGAATTGTGAGAACGTTCGTTCAAACAATTCTCGCATTGATTACATGATCTCATGTGCAATGACCATGCTCTCAAACTTTTTAGCCAACGCATCAGGTATGCTTGCCAAAATGTGAACTTGGGTATTGGAATTAGCCTTCGTCCATACCTTATATGCATCACGAACATTTTGTGATGCATTAGAGGTTGGGACTTGAGGGCAATCCTCGATCATGACAATTTTGAGATCGTTTACCACGAAAAACGTTTTAATGGATTCTTTCCACATCGTGTAATTGAAATCGGTCAAACTAGAAAAGGAAACTAATGGAAAAACGCTATTTGAAATATTTGCTAAAAAATAAGCACATTGATCTACATTAGATTTTTAGTATAACTCTTAAAAAATCCAATTGGTTTTAGCAAAATCTAAATAAACCCCCATTTAAATCTAATTTTGCAATGACGCTTTAGTGATTTAGGACAAAAAGCCACCGAAGGGTAGTCAGTTGTCCCTTCACTGAATTGGGACACTCTCAACCAATCATTACATTAGAATAACTCATATTTCTATAATAATTAGTCATCATTTATTTGGTCAAGAAATCATTAACTTGCTTAATAATTTCTCGTAAGTTCAACCCTCCGTTTTAGACCCTAGAGTTCTGCCTCAATAAGCCAATAAAAGGAAATAACTGATAGGGGCAAAATCTAAATTGATCCTATCCATTTTTGGAGTTTGCCTTGATATTGACCTACTGCAAAAATCATCCGAAGGGGGATAGTCCTAGGGCGCCTTGAGGTTGTGCAAGAAAATCTCACAGTACAAATCAATGAAAGAGATTGTAGGACATGATGACATACATCCCTCTCCCACTTACTATAAATACTCTCTCTATTCACCTTGATATTGACCCATACAAACACCATCCGAAGGGGGACGCTATGTTGGGTTTTATGTCCTAAAACTCATGGTTTGTAAACAATAAAACTTATTCTGAAAATTCAATAAGTTGTTATTGAATATATGAATTGCTTATTTTGTTTTAGAAATAAATCCAATAAACTAAAAGATCCATGACTATTACATGAATGCTTGAACTTTATGTAGAGACATAAAAGTGGATCAGGCTTGAGTAAATAGTCAAAATGGTTTGTTAGCTCTCAAAAGGAGCTAAATTTATGGCCTTAACTTCCTATATTTGGGTAATTTTTTTATTCTATTGTCTTATTATATAGGAGAATTAACCTTATGGAGCAGACATGTGGAAAAGACAAAGAATTGAGCCAAAAGAGCGGAAAAACTGGAGTCTAAATATACTAAATCGAGTTGAGTTTAAAAAGGACGATTTTTCCCTGTGCCAGTGTTGCAACGCTCATATTAAGCCTAAGTCCAACGCTCATTTGACATTGTAAGGCAGTAGCATCAAGAACAGAGCAGCATTGCATCGCTTCCCTAAGCGTCACGATGTTTCGGAGTTGAAACACCGCCACCATCGCAACACCCCTTGATGCTGAAAAATAGAAGCACAGCGTCGCAACGCTACTATTTTTTACAGAGAATCAGAGGCATGTACGACACAACCGAGCATCACACCTATAGTCGCAACGCTTGCTTGACGCTTCCTACAGAACGCCGCAGCGTCGTAACGTTTGACCCTAACGTTGCGACGCTGTGGGAATGTTATAAATAGGACCCTCGGGGTCAGTCTTGAAGATCATCCACTACTCATTCGAGAAAAAGCCCAAATAAAGATAAATTTGAGAGTTTTATCCAGTTTTTGAGTGTTTTGAGTCAAATTGTTGAGCAATTATTTGTATAGTCAGCCTCAATTCCCTTTTTAATCATTGCATTCTAGTTATGCCTTTTAGAGGCTAAATTATTTTTTATGGATAGTTTGTATGTCTTAATTCTTGAAGGCCAACTAGTTTATTTTATTCAATTGTTGTGAAACCTTTGAGGGATTTGTTTTATTTTTAATTGAATTCAATAAATTTTTCTGACAAATTGATTTGTTGAATTTCATGTTTGTAAAATCTTTCTAGCTTATGCATTGTTGATCAATTAAGTTACAAATATTAGGATCGCATGGTTAAGGTCTAGACTTTTTCTAGCCGAGTTCATATGGGTCCTAATATAATATTTCCCAAACAAATCATGCAACAAGATATGGCTTTATGACTTGTTGTATGTCTCAACATTTGAACCTTTTCTTAATGCTTTTAAGTTTTAACTTGGATGTCGCTAAGAAGGAAAAGTTTTTAAACTGAATTAGGGCTAATTTAGATTTTTATAAAAAAATGGCTAATTGGGCTATTAGAATTTCTAATAGATTGAGGGGTTTACATAAATGAAAATTTAACTAGTACTTAAGGATAGAAAATAAAAAGTATACAAACTAATTCCAAGGTTTTTCCTCAATTTGATTCAAACCGTTTTTTCTGCACTTGCTCTTGTTTCTTTTCTCTATTTGTTTAATTTCCCTCATCAAAACCAAAACCATTAAAACCTTTTTTTTTTTAAATTCATAAATTGTCCTAAATTGATTTAACAATCTCCCTGTGAATTCGACCCCGATCTTACTGCTTTGCTACGTCTGTGGTATAAGTTTTAGATTGGTGAAAATAAATAATTTTTGTATGATTTTGGGGTTGAGTAAGGACATCAATACTGAATACCGAACATATATGAATAAGGTTAGGTGCCTTATTCTAGTAACACTACTGGATATGGCCCAATTTATAGTTATTACAAAGAGTTGTAAAGTGCTACAGACGAAGTGATCTTGATTCGCACATGTCATGATATGAGGAGTGAGGACGTCCTGTGCAATGAGTTTGCACAAGACCGGACCATGAAATAAGTCACTCTTACTTTATAACATTGTTTACTGTTTAAGACTGACTATTTCAAAGCGACGACCTAGGTAACTTGACCTTAATCCTGAGCTAATTATGAACTCCTGTTTATTCAGGATTATCCTTAGATTTGCATAGGTGAAAGTTGGCATAGCAGCGCTGACTCAATAAACCTCCATTTCAGGGATAAGACTGGATAGATAGCTAAGAACATAGAGTGCAAGATGGAATTCACTCCTACCTGCTTTCAGGGATAGTAGAGAGGTTGTTCCCTTAAGCGCTGACTCCGGGTCTTGAAAAGAGGCCCCGCCCTCTCATTGGCCCGAGAGGGACTTGGTTTAATCAGATCACAAACCAATTATTCATTAGGGGATTAATGGGGACTTAAGAAACAAGAGGTAATTTCGAGAGTAAAACAGAGATTCGACCCAACCGTTATTACGAATAACGTTGACTTACTAATCATGGTTATATCAAGTGGACATAATATATCTACCGTGAGGGGAGTGCAACTCTGGGCTTCAGTGGAGTGACCTAGTAGTTAATGAATGAGGGTTAATTCAGTGTAAAGAGTTTAACCAATTAATCTCGGATCATTGGAGCCCATTACCTGTAAGTCCGCAAGGTCCCCCTACTAGCTCACAAAGGATAAGTTAATTTGAAATGTTCAAATTAGAATTAAGGGAATTAGTAATTGTTTGTGATATAGTTACACATGTAACTTTGGAATTAAACGAAATTGGAGAATCAATTAATATTTAAATATGGTTTACATATTAGATTCATGATGGTGGATTAGTGTTAAGTTAATTTAATATTTTATATTGAATTGATTAGAATTAATTAAATTGTTTAATTAATTATCTATTATTAATTTTATTAAAAAATTAATTATTGAATTAATTTTTTAAAATTAATAAAGATTTCATTTTTGAAAAAAAAAAATTGATTTTAGAAATAAATTAGAAACTCAAAATTGAAAAAGATAGAAAATGGAAAATCCCAAAAGTGGGATTTCTTCACTTTCTAATCAACTAGCTCACACACTCTCCACCATAAACTTGAATCAAACTTCCAAGCATGAGTTGTAATACATGTAGCAATGTTGTTTGCATGATATGTAATAAATAAATAAGATTGAATTGAGAATCAGGGATGCAACTGAAAGGTTTTTACTGAAAAACTTGAGGTTGAAGAAGGTCTTCAACCATGGTGGTGCAGTAACCTCATTTCCAAATTCCCTTAATCCAAGCTTATTTTTAGTCCCACAACTCAATCTAAGGCACCAAAAGGATAGTAGGGAAGGCCTTTAGTGGTTTACAAGCTGATTTGGAGAAGATTTGTAGCTAGGTTCGAGTATCAAGTGTTTCTTCAAAGGTATGTCATGAAACCCTCTTATTAGTTTATGAGCATGCTTAATTTAAAACCAAAATTAATGAATTAGAATGCTTAATGATTCGTTTTACTTCGCTACGTGTTTTCTACAATTGGTATTAGAGCATCATCTAAGCGTTCAATTTGGTTTAATTTTGGCTTGATGGGTGTTTTCTCATGAGTTATATGAAAATGGTGCAGTGATATAGTTTTATGAGATTTGACATTAAAATTCTCTTTGTTAAATTTATAATTGGCCCTTGATTGATGAGCTTATGTGTGTGCTCAAGACACTGTAATTTATTTGGAGTCATTAGAGTTGAAATTAAATTGTAATTGAAGAAAGAAGTGAAGAAGGTTGAGTTTCAAAATTTGATGTTGAGATTCTGTCTAGGCAGCGTTGCAATGCTGCTCATATTGCTGAGCGAGAACGAGCAAGATTCAATCGAGCAGCGAGCGAGAGGAAGTGAGCAGCGAGATTTGAACCAATCGGACGAGCGAGCAAGCAAGAAGCGTGCAACGAGCATCGAGCATCGAGCAACGAGTTTGAACCAACCAATGAGCGAGTAGCGAGTTTTTGAACTGGTTTGACGAGCGAGGACAAGCAAGAGTAGTCAGTTCGATCGATTTTTTTCAGATCCTGGCCGATTTAGCCTCAAATGGTTTTTGGCTGGTTCGGTTCAGACAATTTTGGTCCGGTTCAGTGGTTCAAGTCCAGTTCAAGCTGTTCGGGTTCGGTTTGGGGCGGTTCGAGCAGTCCAGAAGCGTTTTGGAGCCAATTCTTGCTGATTTTTGTAATAATTAGGCCTTTGTTTGCTTGAAAATGCCAAAACTAAAACCATATCAGTATGTGTTTAATTATTTATACATGTGATGTATGTTATAATTAAATAAATCTTGTATGTACATAAAGTATGCCATGTAGATTTAAAATCCCACCATAAGAAGTATGTCACATGCATTGTAATTTATAGTATGCATGTTTAGGGTTTCTTTTATTTAATATAAGTGTTATATTAAATATTGAATGCTTTTGATGTTTGTTGTGGATGTTTAGCATGTCTAAAATTTTGTAAGCTGTTATAAAACTGGGTTAGACATTTAAAATCCATAACAAAGTATAGTTGCATGCTTACGTAGGTTAATCACCTGTTTTAATAGTTAAAATAGGTCGACATTTTGTAAAACTAAGGTTACAAACTCAATCGGTATATAATCCTGTCTAAGACTGAGGGTATTTAAGTTGACGGTCTATGAAACACCTCCTACCTGGGGATTATGGCCGAATAATTTAGCGTTGTTAACCGGTTTTATGAGCAATACATGAGTGATGTGAGGTTTTAAAATTGGTTTATCACCTAGACATCATAGGTTAAATCTAAATATAAATGTTATACTTGGATAGAAACATAGACTTAGGTTGTTTCATTAACCGGAACAAAGCCTAAGAAAATGTATACCCAGTTTAACATTAGAACACTTCAGTAGGAGTTTAATAACATTTATGATATGCTATTAGAACACTTCAGTGAAAATAAATAACGTATATGATATGTTAGAAAGCTTTAGTGAGAGATTAATAAACATATATGATATGATTATTTTTAGCTCTCATGTCCATAAGAGTTCACGATCGAAATTCATGTTTCACTTCATGTCACCCTAGGAGTGACCTCCATTCGGAAAGTGTTACAACTATAAACAATTTAAAGTAGTAAATATAAAGTGCCAAATTTTGAAACATCCAATTTGAAAACCACAACTACAATGCAATGTAATACCCACCAATCTCTTATTCTAATTTCCAAAAAGAAATCCAGAGACATAATTGGCTCTTATACCAATTTGAAGAAATCGAATTCCTACAGCGGAAGCGAATAAACACTTGTGTCAGGGAATTCATTTTTGGAACTATCTAAAATACAGAGAAGAATAGTACAGAGGACAAGCAATAAACTAAGCTTCTTTCTTAATTCATAGAAAGGAAAAGGAAAGAGATTCAACATACCTCTAAAGATACTCAATCTTCACGTATTCCTTTCTGGTGATCATGATCTCTTCTCCTCCTCTCGAACACTTCAACCACGAACAAAGCAAGATTACAGCGATTCTTGGACACCACCACAAAACCTTCCTTACAATTCTCAAGGTGAGAATCAAGGTAGAGGTGTGGGCTTGCCTACTAAATTTTGGTGAGGGAGAAAGAGAATTTTTCTTTACATAGGAAGAAGAAAAATCTTTTGTGCAGAGAAAAAAACTCCCAAGAATTTCACATATGAACTGCACCCCCAACTCCTCTGTTTTACCTCTATATATGAGAGATATGGGGAGTTATTAAATAACTCCCTTCATTACATGTAATGACTCCTAAGGGAGTTATTTTATAATTTAATATATTACATCAATATAATTAAATAAAACTATATAATATATCACATATAATATATAATCTTTAGTTTATATTATATCATGTATAATATAAACTTTATACTCTCTCATTTAACCTAAAGTTTTAATACTAATCATATTCATATTAGTTTTAACCTATAATTTTTATATAAATCACATTCATATAATTAATACTTCAATCAAATTCAAAATTTATCTCTCTCATTAAACTTTATATTATAATGTATTCAAATACATTATATTAATTGTATCTCATACAGTTAATTCCCTTTAACTAATTTGAACAATTTGAATTAATCCAAAATTAATTGATTCTCATTAAACCCTTATTGAGTTAGCAAGGGAACCTTATGGACCTAACTTCCAATTATATAGGATTAATTAATTAAACTCTTTAATTAAATTAATCAACATTCATTAACTACCAGTCACTCCACTAAAGACCGACAGCTATACTCACCACACTGTAGATATATCTATGTGTCTATTAGATATAATCAATCAACTATAAGTTGACCCTTCACAAATTGCTCGTTACTACCGCTGGATAAAAATTGCCATTTACCCATATAATTACTTCTAACTTCTTAAGTACCATTGAACCCTCTAATGAACAATTAGTCATAGTTCAACTATAACTAGACCTCTTTCTAGCCAGTGAGAGGGTGAGACACCTCATTATTCAAGACCCAGAATCAACCCTTAAGGGAGCAATTTATCTACTTATCCTAACAACAGGAATTCCTTCTTATGTAGCTGTGTTCCCAACTCCTCACTTGGACGAGTCCCCAAAACGTGAAACCCGAATGTTTATCTATGTAATTTAAGAAACTTTTAAGGGGGAATATAAGAAGAATGCCTTTTGAATTGGGAAAAAGAAATACACCTAAAGGACTAAAAAGTGAAGGTGTTGGGTAATAAAAAATTTGACTAAGTATTGGAACAAACAAACACCTAGTATTGATATGTTACTAAAAACTTTAAAATATACTTTGCAAGGCCCATGTTGGAACATGCGTTGGTAAGAGGCACAACCAAGCTAGGCGAAGTGTGATGTTTGGAAAAGCAAAGTAGTTGTGCAATGAGATGAGAGCGTTGGCCAAGTGTTGGCGTAAGTAGGCTGCTCATGCATTGGAATGTCATTGGGCATGGACAAGGCATGCGGTAGCTAAAGGGCTTGCGAGGTTAGTAAGCATACGAGTAAGGTATGCTGGGCATTGGCGCAAGGATAGGCACTGAGCCTAGCGCAGCGTGTGAGTGATGCGTGGAGGCTTGGGCGCATGGTATAGACATTGCGTGATCGAGCAGCAAGGAAGAGCTACTGAGCAACGAGTATAGGCGAGGCACTGATGAGCGCACACGAGCAGGATGGTTGACACAAGGCGTGAGTGCTTGGCTACATGTGTGGAGTCATGAGCAGGGATGCAAGGCATCGAGTGTGGGGGCGTTGGGTTGTTGCGCGAAAAGTAAACACATGGTTGAGCACTGAGTGATGAACGCAAAGTGCTCAGCGAGCGGTGAAGCTATGCGATGGCTAGGTCCATAAGAGTGGCCTAGGCGTGAAGGTTTTCATTTAAATAATGGTATGTGACAGCCTAGGTGAAGGGGTTAAATGCATGAAGTATGTGATAAAGGCCATTGTGCACCAAGTTGAAGGCATCGTGTGTCGAGTAATGGCTATAGTGTAGTGAATAACAACTATCGTGCATCGAGTAATGACCAGAAGTGAGCGAGGAAACATTTGGTTATTTTATAAATCTTGAGAAATCCATAGGTTTTAGGTTGTTAAGTTGTGATTTGAGGGACAAATGGTGGGTGATGCACCAGCTTAAGAGTTTGATGAATGGAAACTAGAAACTGTCAGCTGGAAATTTAAGGGTGGGATGGAAAGAATAGAGGTGGGCGCACGAGAGGGCATGCAAAGGAAAGCTTATCTATTGGCTAAAGGAAAGGAAGACACTTCAGGACCAAGGTGGCAAAGGGTTGGCGTGGGTTGTGCAAGGTGAGGGCACATTGACATGCAGTTAAGTTGAAGTGTCAAACTGGGAAGAACTTGGGATTCCTATAAATAGGATAGGTTAGGACAATCAATTATCACAATCCGCTCGTGCCATTTTAGTGAATTTAGTAAGGAATTCCTCAGAAGGAAGTATAGAGAGAGGTCTCGGTTTCCGTCTCAATTGAGGTGCTAAAGAAAGAGGAGCTTGCGTTAGAAGTTCAGTGGCCCAGCTGACCGCATAGGTTGAATGCATAGGCCTATTGCTCAGCCCTGCCACATGTCCTGCATGCGCGCACCTTGCTAGACGAATCCAGATGAATGCACGGATGCATCCCAGTGTGCATTGTCAGGGCTGCCCTGTGCAAGGTCTACCGCCCAGCTGCATGCGTTCCAGCCCACATGCGCACCAAATGTGCCCACCCTGCAGCCCAGTGCCCATTAACTTGCCCAAATAATCTCCAACGAATTGTTTGGAAAAGTTAGGCCTATTTTTAGGGGGTAAGCTGGTCTTTCTAACTTTTGAAGTTATTTATGAATAAAAAATTGGGATTATTGAAAGAATAATGGACTAATTTAGAATTTCTTTGAAAGAAAATGAATTCAGAAGAAACAAGACAAGAAGCTGGTTAAAGAATTTTCTAAAAAACCAATCAGGAGAAATTGTGAGTCGTTTATTTTCAAATGTTTGGTTGAATCCATATACATGGTATTATATATATATATATATATATATATATATATATATATATATATATATATCTATGGTTTGGAAGACTTGCCATGATTTGAAAATATTTGTTTTCTTGGATTATAATTATTGTTCTGTTGTTTGGATGACTATTTACTCTATGAGTCTTGGCTTGGATTTTTGTTCTTATTGGTTTGATGGGGAAACTAGAAATTGTACCTAGATATTATTAGCATACTTTGTGGACGTTCGATTGGAACTGTTAATATATCTGGCTGGGGTTATCTACGTAGCCGGTTATGTCTAGCAGGAATTATCGACATGTGCACATTCGACGAGTTGTTTGGGGTACTGGAAATTATTTCCTCAAACCAGTTTATGGGATTTTATATGTATTAATGGATTATGTGATCATGTGAAACTTTTTTAATTTATTATTTGTATGTATATAAGTTGGATGGTTGTTCACGTTGTGCTATCGCTTTCCCAAAAATGTTCTGAAAGCGAATTTTATTTAGTTTGAACTTACCACTCACTAAGCATTCTTGCTCACGATTTTCAAATGTTTTTCTAAATTCTTCCCTAGGTATCAGGAGGAGGGCGATGAAATTGGATTAGGATCAGAGAGTGATTGCGGAAATCATTCTGTCTTGATAGCGGTATCAGGAAGGTTCAGACACACGGTGGTATTGAAAGGGTAAAATTTGATAAACATTAATGTATTGTATAAAATAAAATCCTAGGTGGTAGATGTTCTCAATATCTGTAGTCTTCACGCTTCCTTTCGGGTTTGAGGGACCGGCTCAAGAGGGGGTGTGACAAGGTGTTAGCCATATTTAGTCGACGAAACTAGCCATTCCCACTTATAAAAATCAAAGGATCACCCTCATAGGTAGAAGTTCACAACTCACTCAGAATTAATGTGAAGTCACTTATGGTTATCCTAGTAAAATGTAAGCCTCTTCAAGTATTGCCGTTATAAAGAGAGACTAATCATTTCGTGGTCTAGTCTTATAAAAACTCTTTGTATAGGATACTTCCACTCACATGTCTCCACATGAATGATCAAGGTCAGATCATTTGTAACACTTGACAACAATTGTAACATTTACAAAGTGGGTCATATTTATAGTATCACCAAGATAAGGCACCTAGCTTTATCTATCTACTACAGACCTTTGAGGTTATGACTTAAACATGATCCACTTGTATGTCAAAACATAAATGTTTAAGCTACATTAGATAACCTAGGATCTTAATTTATGGTTTTGGGTTAATGCAAACAAAATGTCAAATAAAATCACTTTATTTTATTAAATAAATAAATCATTAAAAAATAATTTATAAACTACGAAAACATGAGATTTAGGGCATCAACCCCAACAAATGAAGTGCAAGGAAAATAAAGTGCAAGGGTAAATGTAAACTAGGGTTGGATTTATTTAGTTTCAAGAGCAAGAAAGATCCTATTGTTGGGGTTGATGCCTTAAATCTCGTAGGGTCCTATAGTTTGTAAATATGTTGTATTTACAAACCAATAAACTAAGTTCAAAGTTATCTCGTAGCTTAAACATGTATGTAGAGACATACAGATGGATCATGTTTTAAGTGATAACCTAAATGGTATGTAGTAGATGGATAAGTTGGATACCTTATCCTAGTGACACTACGAGTATAGCTTGCTTTATAGCTGATACAATTGTTGTAAAGTGCTACAATGATCTGATCCTGATCATTCACGTGGAGACATGCGAGTGAGAATAATCTATACAAAGGAGTTTTTGTAAGACCGAACCATGAAATGTTTAGTCTCATAATATAACACCGTTCATAATAGAGACCTACATTTCACTAGGATGACTATAGGTAACATGACCTGAATCCTAAGTGAATTGCCGTGAGGGCGGTCCTTTGATTTGTATGGGTAAGAGTGGCTAAATCGCCGACTCAATAAGCCTACCATTTTGGGGATTCATCTGATTGGAGAGCTGGAAACACAGCTACACAAGAAGAAATTCATTCTTTCCCTGAGGTCGGTGGTAAGTTAGAAATAAATTGTCCCTTAAGAGCTGATTCCAGGGCTTGAACAATGTAGTGTCACACCCTCTCCTGGCTCGAGAGGGGTTTAGTCATAGTTGGACTATGATTTATTGTTCATTAGAGGGATCAGTGGTACTTAAGAAGTTAGATATAACTAAAGGGGAAAACGGTAATTTTGGCCCAGCTGTACTTACGAACAATTTGTGAAGGGTCGTCGTTGTTGATTGGTTATATCCAATGGACACAGAAATATATCTATAGTGTGAAGAGTGCAGTTGTTGATCTGTAGATATATTATTTCCACTTGCTATAACCAACTCTCATCACCTGGTACACCTCAGTAGAATAGTGTATCAAAAAGGAGAAATCGAACCCTGTTGGACATGGTTCAGTCTATGATGAGTTACATTTCCTTCCCTGACTCGTTTTAGGGTTATGCAATAGAGACTGCAGTGTATATCCTAAACTACATTCCATCCAAGAGTGTTACTAGAACATCTTTGGAATTATGGAATGAACGTAAAGCTAGTTTACGTCATTTCAAAAATTGGGGTTGCCTAGCACATGTGCTTAATTGGAACCACGTTCAAGATTATGCTTATTTGTGGGCTACCCCAAAGGGACGAGAGGTGGTTTCTTCTTTGGTTCTAAAGAAAACAAAGTGTTTATATCGACAAATGCTACTTTTCTGGAAGAAGACCACATAAGGGAGCATAAGCCTCATAGTAAAACCGTGTTGAATGAAATTTCCAAAGAAACTACTGAATCTTTAATAAAAGTTGTTGAAGAAGCTATTACCTCAAAAAAAGTTGTTGAAGTAGGATCGTCTAGTAGGTCAAATCCACCTAAAGTGTTGAGGGAACCTCGATGTAGTAGGAGGGTTGCGAACCCTATTCGCTATATGGGTTTAACAGAAATCTTGGCTATGGTAGCTGATGAAGAAGTTGAGGATGAAGGAAATCAAATCCGAGATTTCCATGAGTAGCGAAAAATAGATCATTCCAAATTACAATCATGAATGAACATTAAAATGACAAATGTACACAAAACATACAGTTATGCAATCAATACATAAATTATAGCATAAAAACTACAAATGAACACGGAGAAATATCTCTACGAATATTTGTAGACATGTCTCCATGCTACTTGCTCACAACACTCGAACACAGCAACCTTGAACGCTTGAACAACACGACCGCAATACTGCACGAATACTTTGCACTCGTCTTCAACGATCGCCTTGGTCACGAACTCCCCAGCAACACGAACGGCCTCCACAGAACCTCAACAGTGTCGAGTTAAGTAAGACACCACCAAGAAGGTTACCTTGGTATTCTCGATGTGAAAATCCAGAGGGTGGGCTCTGTGTGAACTTGGAATGAGGCAGACAAAAGAGGAATGAACAATCGTGTACACGATTGGGCAAGTGGGAGAAGACAGAAACCTATCGCATAGGTCGATGCCCAATCGTTTAGCTAAAGCTAAGCGATCGTCTAGCAAAAGCAAAGCGATCGTTTAGCTCATTGCTTAGTACCATGTCTGTCGCCTACAAAACATTATACGATCGTTGACTTTGCTCAAGCTGTCGCTTAGTAAATCCGTATTTACTTGACAAGCTCCGTGAGTTTCTTTTTGCTAGAGAAATTTCAAAACAATTTTTGCCAAAAATTTTCAAAAACTTACTAAAATTAGGAAAACAATTTTTCTTTTATCTCATGGTTACCATGAACCACCAATAACCTCCCATTCAATTGGTTATTAGAGAAAAATAATTAATTATCCAATAATTAACATTATTATAAATATAAATTATAACCAACTTATCATATTATATTTATAACCTATAGGCTCATGAAACATATAAACCATAGTTGTTTTCCTATTCTATGGTACTTACTGTAAATCTCATATACATTAATCCTCCACTAGATGTGTCTCATACATCATACCGACTATATCATATATAATCAAAATACCTCTTGTCAATTTGAACATTTCAAATCAACACCAAGAACTAATCCTCAATTGAATCCATTGAGCTACCAAGGGACCTTATGGACCTGTAGCTTGAAGCTCCAACGGTACGTGAATAACTGACTAAACTCTTTAGTCATGGGATCCACCATCCGTTAACTATCAGGCACTCCACTAAAGACCGACAACTGAACTCTCCTTACCACAGATATATTATCTGTTCATCTTAACCAATCACCAATAATCGTTATGCCCCTGTAGTTACATCTAACTCCTTAAGTACCACTGATCCCTCTAATGAACATAAGTCATAGTCATAATATGGCTGAGTCTTCTCTTCCAAAGAGAAGTTATGGCCACTATGTTCAAGCCCCAGAATCAGCCTTTAAGGAGCAATCTCTCTACTTATCCCTGCTTCGGGAAAGAAGTGAATTCCATTTTGTGGATTGAGTTCCCAGCTCCCAGATCAGACAAGTCCCTAAAAAGGTAGACATGTTGAGTTGGCAATTTGGCCACTCTCACCCATACTAATCAAAGGATCGCCCTCAAAGACAGAAGTTCCCAAAACACTCAGGATTGAGGTCGTGTCACCTATGGTCGTTTAGGTGAGATGCAAGTCTCTAGTATCAATAGCGTTATATACAAAGTCTAGTCATCTCATGGTCCAGGTCTTATACAAACTCTTTGTATAGGACACCCCCGCTTGCACGCCTCTACATGAATGGTCAAGATCTACCATCTGTAGTAGTTTACAACACTTGCAAACCTCTACAAAGCGGGCTGTATCCGTAGTGTCATCAGGATCAGGTATCCCACCTTAATCCTTATACTACAGACCTATTTAGGTTATCACTTAAGGCATGATCCACTTGTATATCACATATACATGCTTATGTTCACATAAGATAACCAAGGAGCTTTGTTTATTGGATATGAGTAAATGTCAGAATTAAATAACACTTATTTTATTCATTAAATAATGTGTATCTTTACAAAACAACGAGACTCTGGGAATCCTTATGTAGGTCTACTGGTTGAAGTTAAGAAGTGACTTGCGGCCCAATTCTAAATGAAAGATTTGGGAGAGTCTCGGTTTGTTCTAGGAATTCAGATCTTTAGAGATCGAAAGAACAAAACGCTAGCTCTGTCCCAAGCATCGTATATTGACAAGATGCTTGTCAAGTATTCGGTGCAGAACTCCAAGAAAGGCTTGCTACATTTCAGACACGGAGTTACATTGTCTAAGGAACAATGTCCTAAGACACCTCAAGAGATTGAGGAAATGAGACGGTTCCCCAATGCATCGACTGTTGGCAGCCTAATGTATGCGATGTTATGTACTAAACCTAACATCTGCAATGCAATGGGGATAGTTAGTAGATATCAATCTAATCTAGGATTTATTCACTAGATCACCGTTAAAAACATCCTCCAGTATCTACAAAGAATGAGGGACTACATGTTTGTGTATGGCTCTAAGAATTTGATCCTTACTGGATATAGAGACTCTGATTTTTACATCAAGATCAGTGTTCACTCTTAACGATGGAGTAGTAGTCTGGAAATGTGCCAAGCAAGAGTGCATCGCTAACTCCACAATGGAGGCTGAGTATGTAACGGATTGTGAAGCTACTAAGGAAGCTGTTTGGCTCAGAAAATTCTTGACTGATCTGAAAGTCATTCCAGACATGTCAAAACCCATCACACTTTATTGTGATAATAGTGGTGTTGTGACTAATTCTCAAGAGCTTAGGAGTCGCAAGCGCGGGAAGCATATAGAGCGGAAATATTATCTCATCCGTTAGATTATGCATCGAGGGGACGTGATTTTCACGCAGATAGCTTCGGAGCACAACGTTGCCGATCCTTTTACAAAGACCCTCATAGCTAAGGTGTTTAAGGGTCACCTGCAGAGTATGGGTATGGGACAGGCCACGTCAAGACTAGGGCAAGTGGGAGATTTACTAGGCGCATGTTATACCCTAGTTTATTGTTTGTGTACTTTGTATTTTGACTATATTGTACACCTCACTAGCTTTAGGTCAACTGGGAGATTGTTGGGGTTGATGCCTTAAATCTTGTAGAGTCTTATAGTTTTAAATGTATTGTACAAACTTGATGTTTATTTAATAAAATATATGATATTTTATTCTTTTTTTTGCATTAATCACAAATTAATAAACTAAGTTCCAAGGTTATCTCGTAGCTTAAACATGTATGTAGAGACATGAATAGATCATGTTTTAAGTGATAACCTAAATGTTCTGTAGTAGATGGATAAGGCTGGATATCTTATCCTGGTGACACTACGAGTATGGCTTGCTTTGTAGATGTTACAATTGTTGTAAAGTACTACAAATGATCTGATCCTAATCATTCATGTGGAGACATGTGAGCGGAGATATTCTATACAAAGGAGTTTGTATAAAACCGGCCCACGAAATGTTTAGTCTCATTATATAACGTCGTTCATAATAGAGACTTACATTTCATCATGATGACCATAGGTAATATGATTTGAATCCTGAGTGAGTTGTGAACCCTTGCCTATGAGGGCAATCCTTTGATTTGTATGGATGAGAGTGGCTAGATCACCGACTCAATAAACCTACCATTTTGGGGATTCGTCTGATTGAAGAGCTGAGAACACAACTACACAAGAAAGAATTCACTCCTTCCCTGAGGTTGGGGCAAGTAGATAAATTGCTCCCTTAAGGGTTGATTCCAGGACTTGAACAATGTGACACCAAACTCTCTCCTGGCCCGAGAGGGGTATAGTCATAGTTGGACTATGATTTATTATTCATTAGAGGGATTAATGGTACTTAAGGAGTTAGATGTAACTAAAGGGGGAAAACGGTAATTTTTTCCCAACTGTACTTACGAGCAATTTGTAAAGGGTCATTGTATTATTGATTGGTTGTATCCAATGGACACGAAAATATATCTATAGTGCGAAGAGTGTAGCTGTCAGACTTTAGTGGAGTGCCTGACAGTTAACAGATGTTAAATAATTTAATTAAAGAGTTTAATTAATTATTCACGTACCGTTGGAGATTCAAGCTACAGGTCCATAAGGTCCCCTCGGTAGTTCAACTGGATTTAATGAGGATCAGTTTTTTGATTAATTTGAATTGTTCAAATTAATTGAGGGAATTAATTATATGTGATATAATTAAATTTATTTAATTATATATGATGTAATTACTATAATGTATTTGATACATTATAAATTATGTTTGAGAGGAATTAAATACTTGAATATGATTCAAATATTAATTATATGAATTAGATTCATATAATTGAAATTGAATGTAACTATGATATATATTAAATGTCATAAGTGAGAGAAAAGAATCTATAAGTTATATTGTGTATGATACAATATTGAAACTATAGTTTATATGCTATATTTGATATAACATATAGTTTAATATATATCATATGATAAAGTAGTTATCATATGAATATATATTAAATAAATAAATAAATTATTATTTAATTAATTTATTAAACTTAATTAATTTTATTTTAAAAATTAATTATGGGGAGGGAATTGTAACTCCTTCCCCATTTTTCTCTCCATCACTTATGTGACTTAGGATGGTTGTATTCCAAAATAGCTATCTTCTTCCTTCTCCCTACAAGACAAAAAAGGGTGTGCGGTTTTTACAGAAGTGTTCTCTATAATTCTTCATCATGTCCATTCCCTCAATCCAAAATAGCCAAAGCCCACCACTCCTGGATCTCTCATCCTAAAGAATATCAAAGATGCCTTCGTGGTTGTGTCAATTGATCGAAGGATTCACATTTGAAGACAGTCTTCAAAGGTAGAGTTTTTCTCAAAACCCTTTTCTTATTTTCTATTTAGTTCAAAGCATGTGGTACATTATTTTCAAATGCATGATCTCGTTCTTGTTTTTCTGTAAAATCATTTTTCAAAACAAATGGGATTTGGGACGATTCTGCTTCTGTTCAAGGTTTCCCTCACTAGGGTTCTTTCACCTATGCAATTTCAATCATCAAATTCTGTTAATTAGAAATGCTTTTGATTTATGCGTGCACAACAACTTGCTTGACATGACCGAACTAACCTCTATAGTGGCAGACAACTAAATAGGAAGGAACCAAAGAAGCGTCCTAAATATTAACTATAACTTAAAAGTGATGACATGATTTTTATTGCTGTTTCTATTTTAAGCATGCACACTATGATATATGATGCATGATACAAGTCCATGTCCCCGACAACGACGACACAAACTTGTAAGCGTATAATGCGATGATGCAATGATATGCGATACTACTTCTAGATGTATGCGTTATTAATGAAATGCTTGTAGTACGCTCTACGTTGTCACAAGTTTCCTTGTGTTGAAACCAAGTATAATTTCACCGCAAGTTTCTCGGAGTGATCCGAGGTCGAACACAGGGATTGCGTAGTTAATGATTTACGTTCGTGATATATGCGACCGGGGGTTTTTCAATTAATAAAAGATTGGTTTATACAAGTATTTAAAATTGCGGTAAAGTAAAATATGTGGTAAAGTAAAGTTGCGGTAATAAAATAAAATTGTGCAGTAAAATAAAGTACGATAAAAGTAAACCTAAGGTATGATGATACAAGGTATAGGTAACATGATACATGATACTGAGTTTGAGACTGACTGTGAAGATTATACAAAGGGTTATGGTATGCGGTGGCAAGGCTTTATATACGTAGTAGAAAGAAAAAAGATAATTAGTACAAACATCGTAAGTTCATTAATTGCATTAAAGATATAACTACGATTCCGTTTTCCTTTGACGTACACCTCTCGGTGATCGACCATGTTCCCACATCTCTGTGGTGAAACAGGGATGAACGTAATGAACGCAAGGTTGCTTCTATCTCTGGAAATACTTCTCGCTTTAGTTAACACATTCTTCTAACCTTCTCTCGACAGATCAGAATGGCATCTTCACTTCTGCTCTCACAGGTGAAGATGTCGTCTAGCATGCTTTAGCTAAAAATATTTATTCCTTTAGCACAAATTAGTTTACTTGTTTAATTCATTCTAATTACCAAAGGATTAAGCAAACATCGTGAAGAAAGCGATTAATGAAGGAACGAAAATAGATAGAAATATGGAGATGAAAATGATCATGACATTTAATTATAGAATCAAGCGTCTGATACATGGTGTGAATGATTTAGACTAAGAAGATGAGATACAATTGATGATAGAGATAGAAACAAATACAGAAGAGTGCCAACGTCTTGACACAGATCTGGGTGGAGAAATCGCTTGTCGGCGTATGGAGTGAATGGAAGGATGAGCGTCCCTTTTAGGTTTGCTCAAACGGTAGAGTTGATCTAGGTACAGAGCTTCACGATGGGGATTTGGAATGATTCGCCCTAAGACTCACCTCTCAGCCTTATCTCTTTTCTTCTCGGATCTTCTCCGATCAACACTCAGACCAGCCTCTCTCTCAATATACAAATATCAAAATAGCCTCGTATCAAGTATATTTTTCAGTGAATTCTCTGAGGGTATTTATAGATGAATGCTCTGACTCTCTGCCGTGTGGTCCTCACTTTATTGTTATGGAAATTCCAAAAAAGGTGGAATAAACATTCCTTCTGTTATGCAATCAATCCGTCAAAAATGCACAACGATTAGTTGTACACGTGTCAAAATCCTCCGCGATTGCGTTGCTCATTTGCATCTTTCGATTGTGTTCTCGCATGTTGTGTTGTTTTTTATTATCGCATGCGGTTGAAGTTGCATTGATCGCAAAGCTCTTGATCGATTGTCGCATGCGCCATCATTGCGTTGATCGTTTATTCATTCCTGAATGATGGGTTCAATGAGACGTAGATGCGTTGTTCTCTTCTCTTGAGCCATGAACGCATGCGGTGACTTGATTTCCTGCAAAACAGACTTGAAATATTCTTTTCTATCGTCGCAATGGTGTCAGTGGGTGTATTGGCGACAACTTATAATTCTTGTATTTCTTAGCTAATTTCCATAGAATTGATATAACTTTCCTTTCTTTTAACCGCAATATGTAAATAAAGCAGTATAAATGACTTGTATTTCTACAAGTTATCACACCCCCAAATTTAGATATATGCTTGTCCTCAAGCATATCTTCTACTAAGGCAATAATGCTCAATTCCTATCCTAAATTTTTGCGTCAATTGATTGCTCCGAATGCTCCACTTAGGCAACATTACTTGACAATGCAATTTCCTTCTATCCTTGCTAATTATATCAAAGCCCTACTTTATTCTTCTATACAACAAATTTCTGCTCAAAAATGCTTTTCTAGTTTTAAAAAGAATGTTTACTTCCTCTTGTCAAAACAACTTGATGCGTCTGGATGCGGTGGTCAAACTTTGCGTCATTTATTAGAGATTATTGATCATGGTTACACTCTTTTTTTGTCTTGTTCCCACGGGTATCATGCGAACATCCAACTACGGTTGTGTGCCAATCTCAATTTTAACTCATGAATTATAGAGGAGTCGTCTCTTGTATTCTTTTATTTTTTTTTTCATCTCATTTTTTTCTCTCTTCATATTGCGTTGTTCTTGGAAACCCACCTTCATTTTGGCTTGCTCCCATGGGTGTCATGCGAACATCCAACTACGAACAGGCTTCTTTCACAACTTAACTCTTATCAGGTTAGGATTGTTTTTTAGGTTTCCCTTGCACTGACATTGGAGTTTATATGAAAAAAAAATATATTTTTTTGAGATGAATGAGCGAATTTTTCTTAATGACCACATATTATTGATCTCATCTGCTCAGACCTTCCCCACCCCCATATTTAGAGATGCGCAAGGTCCTCATTGCATTGTTTAGACAAAATAGACAAACACTTAGATAAAATTTCAAAAAGAAGGTTTGAGAAAAATTTTGAAGGATAAAAGGTAAAGCATTGCTAAGCTATGAATTAACTAAGTGTTAGTTAGAAAATACAGAGTGTAGGAAATGTTTCTAAGTGAATGCATATTATACATCATGGCAGCGTAATGAATAACGTAAAAAGAAAGATTAAGAATATCGCAAATTTGACAAAGGATGATAAAGAAGAGGCACAAGCATATGGATAGAATTGTTACTTAGTTGTATTGAAAATTAACTAAGTATACAAATAATTACAAATAACGCAATACAAAAATTTTGGCTTGTACAAAGAATCAAAGAATTTAGCTAATTCGAAAAAATAATGAATTGAAATTATACTTTGAATTTGATTCAGACGGGTGCACGATTAAAAATTAACACCGTGCTTTCATTAACGCAAATACATTTTTGCTAAGGATGGGCAACGCATGCATCCCCGCAACACACCCCTTAATTCAACGCATTTCTAGAGGATCGGGTGCACGGTATTTCTACCAGCGCAACATTACCTCAACATAGTGCATTTTTTGCTAAGGATGGGCAAAGAACACATACGAGTGCAACACACTCCTCAACACAATGCATTTGAATTGGATGACGCAAAGTATATTTTGTGGTACAAGACACCCATTATTGTAATGCATATCGGATGTTGATTGTTTTATTATTATTTATATTTATTTTTATTTTTATATATATATATTTTTTCATCAACGCAAGTCTCAAGAACCTTGCGGTAATAAATGCTTTTTATTGATCAATCATTCACTAAGTTTAGGAATAACACATTTATGACAGAAAAGTTAAAGAAATTAAAGAATGTACATAAATAAATGCAAGAGAATTAAATGAATCATAAATTCATAAAGCAATGAAAGACAAATGGAATAAAGCAGTAAATGACAAAGTTCATAAATCATTAAAGACAAGATTTTAAAAGAAAGCATGTAAACATAGAATTGAGATATGGACTAGAAGATGATTTTCTTTTGATGGATGCAATCTACCTCCGCAGGCGGTCCAACTTGCCTGCCCAATGTCTTTAGAGACATTGCTCCTTTCCTTATCTCATCCCGCAATGTATATGGGGCGAGATGTGATTTACTTCCTTTGGGAATCACACCAGATATGGAGAATGCGTTGCACCTTGCATTCTCCGCAACCATAGATCTTGAAGTT